>NC_072435.2:45707327-46010603 GCF_028878055.3 Symphalangus syndactylus | reverse complement strand
GATGTGTTTTGAAATCAGAAATTGTAATGCCTCCAACTTTTTTTTTTTTTTTTTTTTTTTGAAGATTGTTGGGTACTTTGTCTTTTTAGATTCCATATAGTTTTGGATTTGCTGTTTTTATTTCTTCAAAAATACAATGAGAAATTTGAAAAATATTGCATTAAATCTATAGATTAAATTGAGCGGTATAGACATATTCACAATATTATTTCCTTTTTGATTGTTTTTGAGATGGAGTTAAATTCACGTGCCTCAGCCTCCCAAAGTAACAGGCATGAGCCACCACACCCAGCCAAGTTATTTCAACAAGTGCATGTTCAAGAGTGTGTTGTATAATTTCTATATATTTGAAAATTTATCAATTATTTATATTATTGTCTCATACTCTAATTCTATTTTTGTCATAGAAAGTAATCTATGAAATTTTAGTTTTAAAAAATGTGTTAAGACTTTGTTTTTGACCTAACAGGTGGTCTATAAAGAGGAATGTTTTATGAGCTATTGAGAAGGCTATGTATCCTGATGTTGTTGAGGAGTGTTCTCTATCCCTTCATTAGAAATAATTGTTTTTGACTGCCTTCTAGTCCTCTGTTCCCTTACTAATATACTGTCTTGTTTTATTATTATTACAGAAAGTGGGGTATTGAAATATCCTACTATATTGCTCTCTCTCTGTTTATTCAACTTTGTTAGTATTTGCTTTATATATTTGAAAGCCCAATTTGAGACACACACACAAATACACACATGGATAAACAAATTTGTCATAGGTTCCCATGAATTATCTATATATTGTTTAATGTCCTTCTTTGTCTTTTGAAGTTTTAACTTAAAGTACATTTTATAAAATATGACAGCTTTTGACTTAACATGTAGCTTGTGTAATATTATTTTGACCTCTTCTGCTCTCATTTTGTTAATATTTACATGAAATTTCTACTTTGGTCTTGCCACTTTCAGTCTTGTCATTAGATCTCAGCTGACTTGTAAAACGGCAAGTTGAATCTTGATTTTTAAAATTTTTTAATGAGCCGTTTTATTAGAAGTATGTCTCTTGATTGGAAAGATATTTACATTTAACTAGTTTTCTGAAAGAAAAACTTACTGTTAATAAAATAATTGTTTTGATTCTTGTATCTTTGTGTCTTTTCTCTTTTTTAAGTTATTTTTATTTTTGTGTTGACATGCTTTGAGCTTTTTTCTTATTTTGTGTATCTATACGGATATTTTCTTTTCTTTTTTTTTTTTTTTGGAGACGGAGTCTCGCTCTGTCGTCCAGGCTGGAGTGCGGTGGCGTGATCTTGGCTCACCATAAGCTCCGCCTCCTGGGTTCACATCATTCTTCTGCCTCAGCCTCCCGAGTAGCTGGGACTACAGGTGCCCACCTCTATGCCCGGCTAATTTTTTTTTTTTTTTTTTGTATTTTTAATAGAGACAGGGTTTCACCGTGTTAGCCAGGATGGTCTCCATCTCCTGACCTTGTGATCCGCCCGCCTTGGCCTCCCAAAGTGCTGGGATTACAGGCGTGAGCCACCGCGCCAGGCCTCGGATATTTTCTTAGTAGTACCTTGGGGGATTATCTAAAACCTCTAAAAGATCCAACAATATATTTTAATGTAGTAAAAAATTAACCTCAGTTGCATACAAAAATTCCTCATGATTACATCTGCCTTCAAATTTGTTATTGATTTTACTAATTGTATTTTTTATGTTGTCTATTCATTAACAGATGTTTATAATTTCCACACTTTTATCTTTTAAACTGTACCATTATGATAATGTTAAGTAAGAAATTCCATTTTTATGAATCTTTTCCAGTAACTTACATATCTTCATATGATTATGTGTTGTTTTCTTGCATTATGTTATTTTCTGTGGAAAAAAACTCCTTTCAGCATCCTTGATATGTAGGGCGTATGCAGTGCCAATATACTTTTTCAGGATTTGGTTATTTTGGAAGGACTTCTTTTTATTTGGTAGTACAATTTTGCTGATGGTACTATTCCCACTTGACATCTTTTTTTATTATAACTTTAATAACAATATCACAGTTTCCTTTTGACCTGCAAAAATTTTTTGGATAAATTTATTGGTTATCTCATAAGACTATGCTTATAAATGACCATCATTTTTATCTTGCAGCTCCCAAAATTCTCTTCTTATCTGTGATTTTTGAAATTTTGTTTATATATATGTTTGTTATAAATATATGTTTGGGTATATCCTAGTTTGTTCAGCTTTTCAGCTTTGCCCTATTTACACAATTTTTTCTTTTAAGAAATTTTTCACTTAGTTTTTGTATTTTTTACACCCACAATTTTTGTTTTCTATTTTAATATTTTTTTGTTGTTATCCTCATTTTTCTAGTCTTCAGTAGTTGTCTGTGTTCCTGTTTCACTTTGTGAATGATAAAGCTATTTTATTTGTTTTATTTATTTTTCTTTTTTCCTGAGACGGAGTCTCTCCCTGGAGTGCAATGGCGTAATCTCAGCTCACTGCAACCTCTGCCTCCCACATTCAAGCGATTTTCCTGCCTCAGCCCCCCGAATAGCTGGGATTACAGGCGCCTGCCAACATGGCTAGCTAATTTTTTGTATTTTCAATAGAGACGGGGTTTCACCATATTGGCCAAGCTGGTCTCAAACTCCTGACCTCATTTGATTTTCCCACTTTGGCCTCCCAGTGTGTTGGGATTACAGGAATGAGCCACCAACCGTGGCCTGTTCAATTTATGTGGAATTTTAAAAATTATACACTTTTTATCGTTGCTTTTGAAAATTTTATAATTTTTTTGATGGGGCCATGTTGCCCTAATATTTTGTATACATTGTAATCTTTGAGATTTGGACATGAATGGCTGGGCACGGTGGCTCACACTTGTAATCCCAGCACTTTGGGAGGCCGAGGCGGGTGGATCACGAGGTCAGGAGATCGAGACCACGGTGAAACCCTGTCTCTACTAAAAATACAAAAAAATTAGCCGGGCGTGGTGGTGGGCACCTGTAGTCTCAGCTACTCGGAGAGGCTGAGGCAGGAGAATGGCGTGAACCCAGGAGGCGGAGCTTGCAGTGAGCCGAGATCGCGCCACTGCACTCCAGCCTGGGTGACAGAGGGAGACCCCATCTCAAAAAAAAAAAGAGATTTGGACATGAACAAAAAGCTACCTGTTATGATCTTTATAATATAGCTCTGTCCTCGCATAGTCTGAAAATCAATTGTCTTGGATAGCGATTCTTGGAATATCTCAAACATGTTTTTAGGATGTGTCTTGTCTAAAATTGTGTGTTGTTTAGTTAAATCAGCTTTTTCATATTTTTTCTTAATAAATCAGTAATCACTTGCTACACCCATTCCGTGTTTGGGATACTGCAGTTTCTTTGCTTCTGTAACATTCACCTTTAGACTCAAAGTGTCATTCCAACATATATTACCATTTCATGTCGTGGGAGACATTAACCAGTATTTAAGAAAGCCCCTAGAAGCCAAGCGCAGTGGCTCACGCCTGTAATCCCAGCACTTTGGTAGGCCGAGGCGGGCGGGGCAGGGGGGGACCACGAGGTCAGCAGATTGAGACTATCCTGGCTAACACGGTGAAACTCTGTCTCTACTAAAAATACAAAAAATTAGCCAGGCATGGTGGCGGGCACCTGTAGTCCCATCTACTTGGGAGGCTGAGGCAGGAGAATGGCGTGAACCCGGGAGGCGGAGCTTGCAGTGAGCCGAGATTGTGCCACTGCACTCCAGCCTGGGTGACAGAGCGAGAATCTGCCTCAAAAAAAATAAATAAAATAAAATAAAAAGCCCCTAGAATCCAGAAATAAAGATGTATGTGCCAATATTTTTCTTGTTTTTTAAAAAAGAAACCAGGAGTTGGCAATTTACATTTTTGTGTGTGTGTGTGAGACAGAGTCTCACTCTGTTACCTAGGCTGGAGTACAATGGCATGATCTTGGCTCACTACAATCTCTGCCTCCACAGTTCAAGCAATTCTCCTCCCTCAGCCTCCCAAGTAACTGGATTACAGGTATCTGTTACCACACCTGGCTAACTTTTTGTAGTTTTGTAGAGACGGGGTTTCACCATCTTGGCCAGGCTGGTCTTGAACTGTTGACCTCATGATCCACCTGCCTCGGCCTCCCGAAGTGCTGAGGTCACAGGTGTGAGCTACCACACCCGGCCCGCAATTTACTTTTAAAGGCACAATGTTATACTGGAGAGCAGGAAGAGCTGTGTTGGGTGTAAGTAACAGGCTTTTCTTTTTTTCTATGTGGCTCTTTGTATTGTGCTCACCTGGAGCCCTTTATACACTTAACTAGTTTATAAATTTTTACAAATGTTATTTTGGTCAGTATGTTTTTGTTACAATTATATATCCAGGAAGAAATTACAGCTTGTGGTATTTTGCTATGTCATCTTGCTTATGTAGTTTGTATGCAATTTTATAGGTTAGATTTGTGAAGTATATTTATCTGAGTCTAGCAATTGAAGCAATGTGTTTTTATTGTTTCTTTCAGTTATGTGTTCTCATTTTGCCCAAGACCTTTGGTCAGAGCAGAGCATAAAAGATTCTTTCCAAAAAGTGATACTAAGAAGATATGAAAAATGCAGACATGACAATTTACATTTAAAAAAAGGCTGTGAAAGTGTAGATGAGTGTCCAGTGCACAAAAGAAGTTACAATGGACTAAAACAATGTTTGACAACTACCCAGAGAAAAATATTTCAGTGTGATGAATATGTGAAATTCTTGCATAAATTTTCAAATTCAAATAAACATAAGATAAGAGATACTGGAAAAAAACCTTTTAAATGTATAGAATATGGGAAAACTTTTAACCGGTCTTCAACCCATACTACATATAAGAAAATTGACGCTGGAGAGAAACGCTACAAATGTGAAGAATGTGGTAAAGCCTATAAGCAGTCCTCACACCTTACTACACATAAGAAAATTCATACTGGAGAGAAACCCTACAAATGTGAAGAATGTGGCAAAGCCTATAAGCAGTCCTGTAACCTTACTACACATAAGATAATTCATACTGGAGAGAAACCCTACAGATGCAGAGAATGTGGCAAAGCTTTTAACCACCCCGCAACCCTTTTTTCACATAAGAAAATTCATACTGGAGAGAAACCATACAAGTGTGATAAATGTGGCAAAGCCTTTATTTCATCTTCAACCCTTACTAAACATGAGATAATTCATACTGGAGAGAAACCCTACAAATGTGAGGAATGTGGCAAAGCTTTTAACCGTTCCTCAAACCTTACTAAACATAAGAGAATTCATACTGGAGATGTACCCTACAAATGTGATGAATGTGGCAAAACCTTTACCTGGTACTCAAGCCTCTCTAAACATAAGAGAGCTCATACTGGAGAGAAACCCTACAAGTGTGAAGAATGTGGCAAAGCCTTTACTGCATTCTCAACTCTAACTGAACATAAGATAATTCATACTGGAGAGAAACCTTACAAATGTGAAGAATGTGGCAAAGCTTTTAACTGGTCCTCAGCCCTTAATAAACATAAGAAAATTCATATTAGACAGAAACCCTACATAGTGAAGAATGTGGAAAATCTTTTAAATGTTCCTCAACCCTTAATAAGCATAAGATAATTCATACTGGAGAGAAACCGTATGAATGTGATGAATGTGGGAAAGCCTTTAACCAGCCCTGGACTCTGACTAAATATGAGAATTTATATGGAACGTAAACCCTACAAATATAAGGAATGTGACAAAGCTTTTTAAGAAAGTTCTCAACCCTTATTACACATAATTTATACTGGACAGAAACCCTACAAGTGTGAAGAATGTGGCAAAGCCTATAACAACTTGTCAATTCTTTTTGTTTTTTGAGATGGATTTTCACTCTTGTCACCCAGGCTGGAGTGCGATGGCACGATCTCGGCTCACTGCAACTTCTGCCTCCTGGTATCAAGCCATTCTCCTGCCTCAGCCTCCCGAGTAGCTGGGATTACTGGTGCCCACCACCATGCCCAGCTAATTTTTGTATTTTTAGTAGAGATGGGGTTTCATCATGTTTGCCAGACTGGTCTCGAACTCCTGACCTCAGATGGTCCACCCACCTTGGCCTCCTGAAGTGCTGGGATGACAGGCATGAGCCACCACGCCCAGCCACAAGTTCTCAATTCTTAAGGGACATGGCGATAATCCATACTGAAGAGGAACTCTACAAACCTGAAAGATGCAACAGTGCTTTTACCACCACCTCCAACTTTTGTATACATAAAAATAAATTATACTAGTGTGAGACCTTAGAAATGTATGAAATGAGACAAAGCATTTATATGGTTGCCACACTTGATTGTAGGTAAGAGAATTAATGCTGCCAAAACTCCTAGAAGTGTGAAGAATGTGGCAAAACTTTTGAGTGCTTACACCTTATTTCACAGGAAAGCTTTTATCCTTGAGAAAAAAAATTGTACAGATATAAAGAATATGGAAAAGCCATTAATGCCCACTCATATTAACAGAAGAAGGTTCGTAGTTAATAAAAGCATTAAAAGTGCAATTACTGTCAAAAAATCTTTCAGAAAATATAAGCCTTTAAAGAAGAATATTTATTCTGAAATCAGCTATTACAAATATAAGGGGGGGTTGTAGTACCTTTACTTGTATCACAAATCTTGTTGCACACATTGTGTACTAGAGGAAAACCCTGAGACAGTTGCTCCAGCTTTGTTCAACATCATGGAATTTATATTGGAGAAGAGTCCTGCAAATATAATGAATTTGGAAAGACTTTTTTTTCAAAATCTATAGCTTAGAAAACACCAGAGAGTTTACACTAAAGTATATTTTTGCAGATGTAGTAAATATGAAAAAATATTTAATTCAAAATTGATTTTATGTAAATATGAGAATTTACACTAGAATAAGGCACTGACACTTCAGACATTACACTGAGTCAGAGTATTGACTATAAAAATGAATCCACAACTAAAGCTGTTTTTGTATATAACTTTAAAAGGGAGATTTTCTGAAGCATTGTCATTTCATTGAAAGTATACTCGTTTCTTGAAAAAAATTTTTGAACAGTGAATAATGATGTAATACAACTTTCAAATTTATGCTGTTATTTTATTCCTATTGTGGTCATGTGATCAATTGTTGCTGCATCAGAGATATTACAGATTCTTTTTTATTGGGTATTATGACCTTTTCTATAAAAGAGTAAGGACATTAAAATGTAAGATGCATGATAAAAATGTAAGTGGAGAGGCTCTTTGTAGTTAACTTATATTAAGTAATATGTAAGGTGGGGGTTCCCATTTGTATAATCCTAGCCTATGACTTAATGTTGATGTTTTGCTTTGTCTTTTGGATGGCCTAACTTACGTTAACATGTTGGCAGACCATTTTAAAACTTTTTTTCAAAAATTATAACGAATTACTTTATTAATAAAGATTTTTTAAAAGTGGGGGTTCAGAGTAATAGTTTTCTCCATTATAGTGAGAAAAATTACAGTTAAAAGTATTAAATGAGAATATTATTTTACTAATTGTACTTTTATGTAATCGAATGCAGTATATTTAAAAGTTGTTAGATGATGTGTGAACTTAATTTTATTTTTTATACCATGTGAAAACTATTGTGCGTTTAATGAAGCATTATTATGCCACTAACTTTTTTTTTTTTTTTTTTTTTTGAGACGGAGTCTCACTCTTTCACCCAGGCTGGAGCGCTGTGGCGCGATCTCGGCTCACTGCAACCTCTGCCTCCCAGGTTCACACCATTCTCCTGCCTCAGCCTCCTGAGTAGCTGGGACTATAGGCGCCTGCCACCATGCCCGGCTAATTTTTTTGTATTTTTAGTAGAGATGGGGTTTCACTGTGTTAGCCAGGATGGTCTCGATCTCCTGACTTTGTGATCCGCCCACCTCAGCCTCCCAAAGTGCTGGGATTACAGGCGTGAGCCACCGTACCCGGCCATTATGCCACTAACTTTAACCTATCCCACCTTAATCAAGGGTTTACTTAAAAGATGATAACAATATACTGTTTGGTACATAGTGGAATAACATCTCTACTCATCACTTTGCCAGTGGCTTTAAACTGCAAATGAGTTGAAGAATATTGTTCCCATAGGTTAAATTTTTTTTTCTTATTGAAATTACAATAATTTGTGGGTATATAGTATGTGTATATATTTATGCCTTATATGGCATATTTTGATTCAGGCCTACAATATGTAGTGATTACATTAGGGTAAATAAGGTATCCATCACCTCTAGCATTTATCCTTTGAATTACAGTGTAATTATACATTTTTAATTATTTTAAAATGTACAATTGTTACTGACTACAGGTTTATTTTTATGGTCATAATAAAAATTATACAGAAAAATAAGTAAAATACGGCCAGGTGCAGTGGCTCATGCCTGTAATCCCAGCACTTTGGGAGGCCAAGGCAGGTGGATTGTCTGAGGTCAGGAGTTCAAGACCATCCTGGCCAACATGGTGAAACCCTGTCTGAGGCAGCGCTCCTTTCGCAGGGGCAGTCGCTGCGGATGGATAAAGTACACTGACACACATTCTGCTCTGCCAGTCCAGCTGAGGGTCCGAGCTGCTTACAGGCTCCAAGGTGAGTTCTGTTAACAGTTGCAACTTGGCTCTGATCAGATAGTGAGGCTTGCATTTATTCAGTAAGACTAACAAAAGTTGTGAGTAAACACCACTACAGGGCAAAATTAAAGGCCAGGTTCCCAGGCCTAAAGCAAACACAATTTGTGGGTAATAAACTGCGGACCCCCAAGTAGAAGGCAGTAAAGTACCCACAGCAGGACAAAAGTTAGTCTTAAGCCCATATAACTAAACAGGTTAGTAAGATAAATTTCCCACATTCCTTTGTATTTGCACCCTAATCTTCCTGGCTCCTGCAAAGAGACCCTGGCTGCCTTCAGCCAAGCAATCAAGCTATGCAAACTCTCAGGCCTTTTAAGAGAGCTTTTGACTATTACTCTTTTTAGTATTTTTCCCACCAGCCTGATTGAACCCCAACACCCATCTCTACTAAAAATACAAAAATTAGCCAGACGTGGTGCACACCTGGAGGCTGAGGCAGGAGAGAATCGCTTGAACCTCAGAGGTGGAGGTTGCAGTGAGCTGAGATCATGCTGCTGCACTCCAACCTGGGCAACAGAGCAAGACTCTATTTCAAAAAAAAGAAAGAAATAGAAATAGAATCCATGTATTTCTGAATCCTGAAAAATTATTAGTAAATGTTTATTATATAGTTTTCTTTGAACATCTGGTCTGTCTGCAAACATATAGACCTTTTTTTTTTTTTTTTTGAGATGGAGTCTTGCTCTGTCCCCAGGCTGGAGTGCAGTGGTGTGATCTCAGCTCCCAGGATCGAGTGATTCTCCTACCTCAGCCTCCCGAATAGCTGGGACTACAGGCATGTGCCACCATGCTTAGCTAATTTTTGTATTTTTAGTAGGGATGGGCTTTCACCATGTTGGCAAGGATGGTCTCAATCTCTTGACCTCATGATCCGCCCGCCTGAGCCTTCCAAAGTGCTGGGATTACTTATATGAAATAAAATTTTAAATAAAAAGTAGCATTTGATTACAACTATAGGTGAGACTATTAGTGTGAGGTCATATTTTTACTTACATTGACAAAATAACCATTCCGTATACTGGATATTGACTTATATTGACACAAAATAGCCATAACGATATTCTGATTTAGAATAATAATCCTTTTCTGCTGTATATTTGCAAGCTTTTGATCAAATATTACGGGAGCTCAATAGAAATCAACAAGATGAATCTGTATTTTACCACAAGCATTATTGATGCCTATGCTTGTTTTTCTTAAAATCCATTATTATGACACATTTGTACTTCTTCAGTTTGTTGTTTATTACTAAGAAGTGGCTGTCCTGCCAGAAAACTGCTATTCTCAGCTGTATCCACAATGACTAATAGTGGAAGTGCAGTGGATAAAAGCAAATGTGTCTTCTCTGTATCTTTTTTCATCCATTGGCTGAAAAACAGGAGGGTGCAGAAGATGAAAGAAAATATAATCCCTGAAAGATCATGAAGAAGCTCTCTTAATCAGACAAAAAACCCCATAGGGGATTTTGTTTTTCATTATTGCACTCTCTGCTTCTATGAGTTTAAATTTCTTTTACACTTTACATAGAAATAAACCTAGGCTTACATAGAAAGAAACCTAGGCTTTTGGCCGGGCATGGTAGCTTAAGCCTGTAATTCCAGCACTTTGAGAGGCCGAGGCAGGTGGATCACCTGAGGTCGGGAGTTGGAGATCAGCCTTACCAACATGGAGAAACCCCATGTCTACTAAAAATACAAAATTACCTGGACGTGGTGGTGCGTGCCTATAATCCCAGCTACTCGGGAGGCTGAGGCAGGAGAATTGCTTGAACCTGGGAGGCTGAGACATGAGAATCACTTGAACCTGGGAGGCGGAAGTTGCTGTTAGCCAAGACCGTGCCACTGCACTCCAGCTTGGGTGACAGAATGAGACTCTATCTCAAACCAAACACAAATGAAAGGGAAGGAAGTGGATTACTGATAATAACTAAGGTATGGAATCAACCTGAGTGTTATCAGTAGGTGAATGGAGAAACAAAATGTGGTATATGTACACAATGAAATGCTATTCAGCCCTTAAAAATAAAGTCTTGTTATTTGCAACAACATTCATGAATCTGAAAGGTATCATGCTAAGTAAACCCAGCACAGAAAAAAAACAAAAAAAAAATCCTTTTTTTTTTTTTTTTTCCTCGAGATGGAGTTTCACTCTTGTTGCCCAGGCTAGAGTGCAGTGGCATCATCTCGGCTCACTGCAACCTCCGCCTCCCGGGTTTAAGCGATTCTCCTGCCTCAGCCTCCCTAGTACCTGGGATTAGAGGCACATGCCACCATGCCCAGCTAATTTTAATATTTTTAGTAGAGATGGAATTTCACCATGTTGGCCAGAGTGGTCTCGAACTCCTGACCTCAAGTGATCCACCCACCTCAGCCTCTCAAAGTGCTGGATTACAGGCGTGAGCCACCACACCCAGCCAGAGGCCTAGGTTTCTTATTAGAAGATAGACTGTGATACTGAAAGCAAATATAATGGTACATGTTACCTGGCTGCATTTCAAACAGGTGATAGTGACACTGCACTGAAGCACCAAAGGTGATTCTTGTTGGCCAGGCCAGAGCTCCTTGTGAAAAAGGTTAGGCCCACTGGTATGTCTGAAGCGTCCCAGCTGGATGGACAGAACCCCATGAGCTGTTTTGATTAGACTGAATTTAAAACACTTTGGTGCCCAGTAATGAGGACATTTTCACATTTAGCATAACGTGATTTGGTGTGTGGCTTGGATTTGTTAAATCTTCACTGAGCTAATGGCTGATTGGATTTACTTGGCCTGAATGGAAAATAAAAATCACCTCTGACCTCTTTGGTGGTCTTTTTTATACATATAGATATGATATCGGTGGCTAAACATATACACAGAAAGGCCAGGGGCAGTGGCTCACGCCTGTAACCCCAGCACTTTGGGAGGCCGAGGTGGGTGGATCACCTGTGGTCAGGAGTTCGAGACCAGCCTGGCCAACATGATGAAACCCCATCTCTAGTAAAAATACAAAAAAATTAGCTGGGTGCCTGTAATCCCAGCTACTCGGGAGGCTGAGGTAGGAGAATCGCTTATACCCAGGAGGCAGAGGTTGCAGTGAGCTGAGATTGCGCCATTGCACTCCAGCCTGGCCAACAAGAGTGAAACTCCATCTCAAAAAAAAAAAAAAAAAAAAACAGAAAATGGGTAACATAGGTATGTCAATGTAATTCCCATTATTGCATATGTCCTGTAGAGAAGCCTCAGAATAAGTAGGTCAGAGGTCGCTTTCCTTCTCAACTTCTGCAGCCCAGATGAGTTTAATAAGCCACTTAGATCAGCTTAGATGGATATAAGTCAGTCGACCCAAATGGCAAATGTGAATCACACAGGCATGCAGTGAGAAAGGAAGCAGGGCCCTGAAATGCTAAGCTGGAACTAGAGTCTAACACGGCTTACCAAAAACATACTTCCCAGGCCATGCCCCTAAATGTGAAGCTTTGTTGATGTTTAAACATGACATTGTATGGCTGTGTTCCAGTCTGAGATGGTATGGATCCGTATAGGTGAGAGTAAGTTTATATCTGCATCCTCAGTGTAGGCTGGGGAATTTAAAATGTTGATTAATATCTATTGTATACATAAATACCTACATAGGCAAAGTCATATAATTCTATATGTTGTGTTTACCCATGTATAATCTAGATACAGATCTAGCATTTTTTTCATATGCATACAGAATAAAGAAAGATATAGGAGGTCAAAGGATAAATGGGTATTTGTACTTATAGCAATGTAAAGAAAAACATCAATAAATGCAAAATCTTATTTGCCATTTAAATTTTGTCCACAAGAGTACACAAATGGAGGTATGCTCTGACCTGCATCTTGCTGCATTTAATGTTTTCTTTTTTCCCTTTTTTTTTTTGAGATGGAGTTTCACTCTTCTTGCCCAAGCTGGAGTGCAATGGCACGCGATCTCAGCTCACCGCAAGCTCCACCTCCCAGGTTCAAGCAATTCTCCTGCCTCAGCCTCCCGAGTAGCTGGTATTACAGGCATGTGCCACCACACCCGGCTAATTTTGTATTTTTTAGTAGGGATGGGGTTTCTCCATGTTGATCAAGCTGGTCTTGACCTCCTGACCTCAAGTGATCCACCCGCCTCGGCCTCCCAAAGTGCTGGGATTACAGGCACGAGCCACCATGCTCGGCTGATTCTGCAGGGTTGAAAGGGGTCCATGGATTGGCTTCATTCACAGCTAATGCTGACCCTACTTGCCCTAGATCACTTACAGCAGCACTCAACTAGACAAAGTGCCACAGCACACAGTTCCTTAAACCCATACTCTTTCTCACAACATAAATGCTTTTGGTCCAAAATAAAAACCACTAATCACTATCCTAAAACATGACATACTCTACTGGTCCTTTAAACTTTACAGAGGCTGGAGAAGGCAGCTCATGTCTGAGTAAGTCTGCATTTGGAAAACAACATGCACACATGCATTAATGCGATGTTTATGGAGCATGCTCTGTGTGCTCAGAAGCACGCTACAGAACACTGCTGGGAAGATGACATAATATGAATTTATCCTCATAACACCCTGGGAGGTGGGTACTAACTGTCCCATAATTCCCTGGATTTATATGAAAAGCCCAGCATTTACATTTCTTGTTCTCACTGATTTTTTTTTTTTTTTTTAATGCATGGAACAGGCCAGGCACAGTGGCTCATGCCTGTAATTCCAGCAATTTGGAGGGCCAAGGCAGGCAGATCATCTGAGGTCAGGAGTTCAGGCAAATTAGGGAGCCCCTGAAAGGCAACTGAGCAGGGATCCATGGGAGAGACACCCTCAGAGGCACAAGATTCTCTCGTTACCTTTCAGTTTTGCTGATGCTTCAATTAAAGTCTCCTGGGAAATGTCTGCAGTAGGTTCTTCCTCTGTAGTTCTTACCTTGCCTGCAAAACAAACTATCTTTAGTGTCTGCATGGGTTTCCACTTTTTGTCCCCACCTGAGGAATGGAAAGCAACGGCACAGTCCTTGCTCATGTTTTGGAGTGAAAGGAGCATTGAAGGTCATGTGAGCTTTGCCAAGGCTTCTCCTGGCCTCATGTCAGATACAGCTCCTAACTCTAAGCAGCCTACCATAGTGTCCTCCTTTTTTTGTGTGTGTGACGGGGTTTCGCACTTGTTGCCCAGGCTGGAGTGCAATGGCACAATCTCGGCTCACTGCAACCTCCTCCTCCCAGGTTCAAGTGATTCTTCTGCCTCAGCCTCTCGAGTAACTGGGATTACAGGCATGCGCCACTAAGGGAGGAGACCACTCCTCATTATTGTCTTATGCCCAATTTCTACTTCCAAAGAAAGAAGAAGTAAAAACTAAAAGGCAGAAATGAAATCCACAGGCAGACAGCCCAGCACCACACCCTGGGCCTGGTAGTTAAAGATCGAGCCCTGACCTAATCGATTATGTTATCTATAGATTACAGATGTACAGAACCGCACTTTGAAAATCCCTGTCCTGTTCTGTTCCGTTCTAAATTACTGGTGCATGCAGCCTTCAGTCACTTACCCCCTGCTTGCTCAATCGATCATGACCCTCTCATGCAGACCCCCTTAGAGTTGTAAGCCCTTAAGAGGGATAGGAATTGCTCACTCAGGGTGCTCGGTTTTTGAGACATGAGTCTTGCCAATGCTCCCGGCCGAATAAAGCCCTTCCTTCTTTAACTCGGTGTCTGAGGGGTTTTGTCTGTGGCGCATCCTGCTACATTTCTTGGTTCCCTGACCAGGAGGCAAGGTGATTAATGGACGGTTGAGGCAGCCTGTTAGGCGGCTTAGGCCTGCCCTGTGGAGCATCCCTGCGGGGCACTCCGGCCAGCTTGAACGATGCAGATCCTGAGAGCACTCCCGGGTAAGCAAATTCCCTGGTGGAACGCCTCACCAGAGCAGCATGTGGTAGGCCCCCGCAGAGGATCAACGCAGCAGCTGAACACCAGGAAGGAACTTGCACTTGGAGTCTGGACATCTGAAACTTGGTAAGACTGGTCTTTGGAACTTGCCCACTCCATCTGAGTGCAAGCATGGCCTGATCACCCACAGCGTCCCTGTACCAGCACTTTGGTTTTTGTTTTTGACTTGACTTGGATTGCTTGATACTTTGGTTTTGGTTTTGACCTTGCTTAGATTTCTAGATACTCCGATTTTGGTATTGATTCTGGTTTGGTGTAAACTGTAAAAGTGTGTGTGTGCCCTTTTTACCTGTTCTTTGTTTTGTGGTGTGCGTGCGGTGTGAGCGTGGTGTTTTGTCTTGAAGAAGCATGGGTCAGGCACAAAGTAAGCCTGCCCCAGTAGGAACTATGCTGAAAATTTTCAAGAAAGGATTTAAGGGAGATTACGGTGTTACTGTGATACCAGGAAAACTTAGAACTTTGTGTGAAATAGACTGGCCAGCATTAGAGGTGGGTTGGCCATCAGAAGGAAACCTGGACAGGTCCCTTGTTTCAAAGGTATGGCACAAGGTAACCTGTAAGCCAGGGCACCCAGACCAGTTCCTATACATAGACACTTGGTTATAGCTGGTTTTAGACCCCCACCCCACAATGGTTGAGAGAACAGCAGCATAAGCAGCTAGCAGAGGCAAGGAAAGACCAGCAGACAGAGAAAGAGGAAGAGACAGAGAGATAAAGAGGGAGTCAAGGAAAGAGAGAGGCAGAGAAAGAGAAAGACAGGTAAAAGGAAAGTCAAAGAGAAAAAGAGACAGAAAATCAGAGAAAGAGATGTACAAGTAGCTAAGAAAAAAAACAGTGTACCCTATTCCTTTAAAAGCCAGGGTAAATTTAAAACCTATAATTGATAATTGAAGGTATTCTCCATAACTCTATAACACTCCAATACCACTTTGTTGTCAGTGTAAACAAGGGCATATTCTGAAAGCAATGAGGCCACTGATAACCCGTAGCCTTCCCATCAAAAATCCTTAACCCAGTAACCCGCAGATGGCCCAGATGCATTCAATCTGTAGTGGCAACTGCGTTGCTAACAGAAGAACGTAAAAAAATAACTTTTAGAGGAAAGCTCATTGTGAGCACACCTCACCAGTTCAGAAGTATCCTAAGGAAAAAAAAAAAAAAACGTGATTTAACATTAACCACTGAAAATTCCCTTAACCCAGAAGTTTTCCTAACAGAGCATCTAAATCTTAATTACCATACAAAGGTCCGACCAGACCTAGGAGGAACTCCCTTCAGGACAGGAGGATCTATGGTTCCTCCCAGGTAATTGAAGGAAAAACAAAAAAAAGCCATCTATACCAATTCTAAATTAATTTGGACAAAACAAGGTCTTATTAATAGCAAAGGATAATTAAAATCCCAAACTTACAAAGTTTTCAACAAAAGTAAAGTTTGCTAAAAGTTAACAGTGTAACATGTATTATAGTAACTTCTAATCTTGTGGCCTTAGACAGTCTAGTCCACAGACATAAAGGAAGTCCGCTTTGGAAAAGAATGGTTATCATCTTCAAAAAAAAAAAGGGAAAAAAAGGGGGGGCAGATTTATGTAAAAAGAGTGTTATATGGTAAATTCTTGTCCTGAAATAACTGGTTGTTTAATGAAAGAAATGTTTGTAATAAGTCAGAAAGTTGAGGGATGTCAAAGAATTGTCTGCGAAAGTCATGAAAGAGAAAAATGTTATAAAAAAAGAATTTATGCAAGAAATGTTGTATAATTTAAAAGTAGCTAGGCCTCCTGAATGTAAAACTATTGAAAAAAACAGTTTATGTGCAAGGTGTATAAGGAAAGTAAAATATACCTTTGGTAAAAGGATTATAAGGAGGCATAAGAATGTAAATTTTTACCTACATTAAAAGGTTAAAAAAATTATTGTTTTGAAGGTTTAAGCAAGTTTTTAAATGTTAATTGTAAAGAAAATTCTGTGTGTAAACATATTAGCTAAAGTTAAGGGGCATCATCCAGTTTTTTTGTGAACTGGACATTAAAATAAAAACACAATGGGTTTTTCTTAAAGCACTGACCTATTCTTTAACAAAAATTATAAAAGATTAAAAAGAGTCTATAAAAATCTTACCTTATGGTCTGACATCAAAAATTGGATAAATATGTCTACAAGGTTTTATTAAAATTAAGTTTCACATTAATAACACACTAATATAATGGTGAAATTTAGCTTATCTGGTATAAAAATCATACAAGAAGCATTATTAAATATAAAATGATATTTGGCTTTCTTTGGTCTAAAAACTAATAAAAACAGGTGCTAAAAGAAATTTCTCAGTAGAAAGGCACCAAAGACTATAAAGTCCACTGCTGATGTCCCCCCATTTAAAACAAAAGGTCAGTTTCTTAGAAATTGTATACTTGGTTTATCTTCCACTTTCCTTTCCCTCAAAACTAAAAGTCTTTTAGCACATGTACCACCCCTAGAATTTCCAGTAAACCAGCACCACCCTAAAGATCATGTTCTCATCAAAAGGTGAGAAGAAAGGAAACTCGAGCCAGCCTAGGAGGGACCCTACCTTGTGCTGCTAACCACCGAGACTGCTGTTCGTATGACGGAAAAAGGATGGACTCATCACAACTGAGTCAAGAAAGCGCCACCCCCTCCAGAGTCGCGGGCCATAGTCCCAGGGGAAAACCCTACCAAACTAAAGCTAAGAAAAATTTAACTCTTTCATGTATTCTATTACTCTTTCTTCTTTCCTCACTCTATTGCTGACCATCTAGTTATTAACATAACCAAGTCAATTTTGCCTCAAACTATTGCATTTAATGCTTGCCTTGTTATACCCTGTGGGGACTCACCAAGTGAAAGACAGCTCTCTACTTCAGAAAAGTACCTCTGTCCCTCCTGACTCTCCTCAGACTGGGCATTAGTAAATTAGGACCATTTAATCTGGGGAAATTTTGATAAAGACTCCAGTGTCAACCAGGAGTCTTGCTCCCCAATGTAGAGCTTTTATGCCGTAGTTGGTCCAACATTCTATGGACCACTAAAGAACAAGGATGGACTGCCCCAACCAGTTTTTGTAATTTCCTAAAATCATACATTCATTTTACTAGAGGATCATAGAAGTTAAAGACTTAAAACAAACTTTGGCAATTAAGACAGGATACCAAGATGCAAATGCCTGGTTGGAATGGATCAAATATTCCATCCGCACGTTAAGCAAAAGCAATTGTTATGCTTGTGCACATGGCAGGCCAGAGGCCCAGATTGTCCCCTTTCCACTAAGGTGTTCCTCCAGTCGACCAGGCATGGGCTGCATGGTAGCTTTTTTTCAGGATTCTACAGCCTGGAGTAATAAGTCATGCCAAGCTCTCTCTGCGATATCCCAAAGTACAGCACCCTGCGGGTCAGCCCCCAAGGGCCATCCAGCCTCCGTCTCCCAACACTAAGTTCACTTTGTGTCTCTCACGATAGGGAGGAAACTTAGCTTTCCTTGGAGACCTGAAGGGATGCAGTGAGCTTAAGAATTTTCAAGAGCTTTTCAATCAGCCCTTGTTCATCCCCGAGCAGATGTGTGGTGGTATTGTGGTGGACCTTTACTGGGCATTCTGCCAAATAACTGGAGTGGCACTTGTACTTTAGTCCAATTGGCTATCCCTTTCACCCTGGCATTTCATCAACCAGAGGGAAGAAAAATAAGACATCGTAAAGCGAGAAAAGCCCCTTATGGGTCTTTCGACTCTCAGGTCTATTTAGATGCAACTGGAGTCCCACGGGGGATACCAGATCAATTTAAAGCTCGAAATCAAATAGCTGCAGGATTTGAGTCAATATTTTGGTGGGTGACAGTTAATAAAAATGTAAAATGGATAAACTACATCTATTACAACCAACAGCAACGAGCTTTTCATGAGTTAAAAGAAAAACTCATATCGGCCCCAGCCCTGGGGCTACCTGACCTGACAAAACCCTTTACACTCTATGTATCAGAAAGAGAAAAAATGGCAATTGGAGTTTTAACCAGGCTTGGGCCTCCTAAGTAGCTGGGATTACAGGTGCCCACCACCATGCTCAGCTAATTTTTTTGTATTTTTAGTAGAGATGAGGGTTTCCCCATGTTGGCCAGGCTGGTCTCGAACTCCTGACCTCAGGTGATCTACCTGCCTCGGCCTCCCAAGGTGCTGGGGTTACAGGCGTGAGCCACCATGCCTGGCTAAACTTAACTTGAATTATTTCTTGTAGCTGCCTATTTTTAAGAAAAACAGAAATGAAGCTCAACCAATCAGAAGTAGCCAACAACCTTATATAACTAGGGACTTTTCAACAAGGTAAACAAACAAAAAACCAAGAAGAAACAAGTTTGTAACTACCACTAATCAAATAATCTGTTTCTACATTTTTCCAATAAATAGTTGCCTCTTACACTGTCAGTGAAACCTAAACCTCTTTTAGACTGGTGTCCTATAATTGATCAATTGTTATTACTCAAATAAACTCTTTACAATTTTATTGTGTCTCAGATTACTTTTTAGAGGAATAAAATAAACTAGGAATCCATATTACACAAAGATTTACAGAATATGAGAAAAGACATACGACATTCATAAAATATATGAATGTAGACATAAGCAAATAGAAAAATTACATGTTCTTAGACAGAAAAACTCAATATACCATCAATATAAATTGTCCTTAAGGTAGTTTATAAATTAAATTTTGTTCTAATGTAGATAACATTAGATATTGGAGGTAGGCATTTTACTATAAAATAGCATATAGGCCGGGTGCGGTGGCTCACACCTGCAATCCCAGCACTTTGGGAGGCTGAGGTGGGCAGATCACCTCAGGTCAGGAGTTTGAGACCAGGCTGGCCAACATGGTGAAACCCCCATCTCTATGAAAATACAAAAATTAGCCAGACATGATGGCAGGTGCTTGTAATCCCAGCTACTCGGGAGGCTGAGGCAGGAGAATTGCTTGAACCTGTGAGGTGGGGGTTGCAGTGAGCCAAGATGGTGCCACCGCACTCCAGCCTGGGCAGCAGAGCAAGACTCTGTCTCAAAAATAAATAAATACATACATACATACATAAAACAGCATATAGATGAAAAGACAAGAAGAGCCAAGAAAACTCTGAGGAAACAACAACAAAAAAAAACAGATAATATTGGACAGCCCTGTGAAAAATCTTGACTAAAAAAGCTAATAGATCAGCTGGGCGTGTTGGCTCACGCCTGTAATCCCAGCACTTTGGGAGGCTGAGGTGGGCAGATCACGAGGTCAGGAGATCAAGACCAGCCTGGCTAACACGGTGAAACCCCATCTCTACTAAAAATACAAAAAAAATTAGCCAGGCGTAGTGATGGGCACCTGTAGTCCCAGCTACTTGGGAGGCTGAGGCAGGAGAATGGCGCAAACCTGGCAGGTGGAGCTTGCAGTGAGCTGAGATTGCGCCACTGCACTCCAGCCTGGGTGACAGAGCAAGACTCTGTCTAAAAATAAATAAAATAAATAAAAGCTAATAGATCATTGGAACTAAAAATTCAGAAATAGAGGCTGGGCGCGGTGGTTCACGCTTGTAATCCCAGCACTTTGGGAGGCCGAGGCAGGCGGATCATGAGGTCAGGAGATCGAGACCACAGTGAAACCCCGTCTCTACTAAAAATACAAAAAATTAGCTGGGCATGGTGGCGGGCGCCTGTAGTCCCAGCTACTCGGAGAGGCTGAGGCAGGAGAATGGTGTGAACTCGGGAGGCGGAGCTTGCAGTGAGCCGAGATTGAGCCACTGCACTCCAGCCTGGGTGAAAATGCGAGACTCCGTCTCAAAAAAAAAAGAAATAGACTAAAGTGCCTAAGAAAGTGTCTTAGTCCATCCAGGTTGCTGTAACAAAATACCTTAGGCTGGGTAATGTAAAAACAACAGAAATTTATTGCTCACAGTTCTGGAGGCTGGAAAGTGCTAGATCAAGGCACCAACAAATTTGGTGTTTGATGACAGCCCTGATCCTCATAGATGATACCTTCTTGGTTGTCCTCACATGGTGAAAGACAAGGACACTCCCTTCAACATTATTAAAAAGGGCGCTTATTCCATTCAGGAAGATGGCGCTCTCTTGGCTTAGTCACTTCCCGAAAGGTCGCATGCCTAGTACTATCCACATATGAATTTGGAGGGGGACACAGATATTTAGACCACAGCAAAAACTTAATAAACAGGAAAAACTATGTGGAGGATGGCATCATTAATGCTTGACATGTGAAAAATTGATGTTCCTATCACGAAGGAAAGAAATGACTTATTCTTCATGTTCTTCATGACATAGAATAAAATAAAGGTCCAATGAAAGATAAATCTATACAAAAAACTGAATCAGTGTTGATAAGGTGAATTCTACAGGTTGTATCAGGATATCTGAGGTTTCTGGGGATGGGCAAGGCCCCAGAGTTTCCTCCCATGACATTTTCCCTGAAGTTGCTCATGCTTATTCAATTTGAAAGTGAATAAAGGCCAGGCATGGTGGCTCACGCCTGTAATCTCAGCACTTTGGGAGGCTGAGGTGGGTGGATCACAAGGTCAGGAGTTCAAGACCAGCCTGGCCAACATCATGAAACCCCGTTTCTACTAAAACTTAGCTGGGCGTAGTGGCATGCATCTGTAATCCCAGCTACTCAGGAGGCTGAGGCAGGAGAATCGCTTGAATCTGGGAGGCAGAGGTTGCAGTGAGCCGAGATTGCACCACTGGACTCTGGCCTGGGAGACAAGCCAAGACTCCATCTCAAAAAAAAAAAAAAACAAGTGGATAAAAATGTTTTTTCCTGTTCCAATATTTAAGAAATTCAAAATAAACAGGCCTATGTATGCATGATTCTCAGTCAGTCAGCGGTGCTCTGTTAAGGAAGAGCAAAGAATCTCACATTCACAGAAGTACAATGTTCTGTCAGATAAAGATGTCTCCCTGTGCCAGAGCCACACATTTTACACATGATCAGAGGCTTTCATGGGCAAGCATTGCTCTGCAGCCCTACCACAGACTTAACGCTGCGAATCTGACTTAGAAGGTCACTGATGAACACATGCCCTAGTGTTCTGATCTACATGAATCCTCTCTTAATGGTCCCTTCCAGGGATCTGGGATCTTTCCTGAATTCATCTGCCACACACAGATAGACTCAAAAATTTAGACAGAAGCTGTGATCCTCACTGGCACATCTGCCCCGTCCTATCAGCTTCTCTAGAAGTACACTGCTCTAATTGCTCCTGAGTGACCCCATCTAAGGGTATCTCTCTGTGCCAACATAATTGATTTCATAAACTGGGAAGAGAAATAAGCAAGAGTCTAGCTATGCTGGGGCTAAGATTCCCTTACCTATGTCTCTAATTTACCCAAATATTGACCAAAAAGATTAATGGTGGTAGGAAAACGGAAGGAGGAGCCCCAGTTCACAGAAGGAGAAAATGTAATCAATGCTGCCTAGCGTCCAGCTTAAGCTTACCCATGGGGGACTGAGTCTCTTCAGAAAAAAGCGATGGTTCTCCATTGTATTAGTCTGTTCTCATGCTGCTAATAAAGACATACCCAAGACTGGGTAATTTATAAAGGAAAGAGGTTTAGTTGACTCACAATTCCACATGGCTGTAGGTCAGGGCAGCGGGGTTCACAATCATGGAGGAAGGCAAGGATGAGCGAAGTCATGTCTTACACGGTGGCAGGCAAGACAGCATGTGCAGGGGAACTGCCCTTTATAAAACCATCAGATCTCGTGAGACATAATCACTCTCACGAGAACAGCATGGGAAAGACTCACCCCCATGATTCAATTACCTCCCACCAGGTCCCTCTCACAACACATGGGAATTATGAGAGCTACAATTCAAGATGAGATTTGGGTGGGGACACAGCCAAACCATATTCATCATCTGAAGGAACTGTGGTCTCAGACAGCTGGGCACTGAGAGTGCACGCTGCCCCCTAGAATTCCACACCTACATCACAGAGAGAACAATCTCAAAGGATTCTTAAGGTTAATGTGGGGAGCCAAAAGAAGGAGATGAATTCACAGCCTGTGCCTTACCTTCTGGTCTAACTAAAACTACTTTTGTCCTGGCCCAACAAGATTCCCAGACTCTTTTCTGGGTTGCACCCCCTGGTAATTCAGAAAGACAGAAACTTATTAATGCCCCTCCATTCCCCACAGCTCCTGAGGTCTAAGTTGTTCATTCCCTGGGTTTTAGGTTGTTGTTCTCCCTCTACCTCCACAGAATCAGTGTGTCCCATTCCAGTACCTATGATTTCACCTGTGTTCTTGTCACCTCCTACTTTCTCCTAGGCATTTTATCTAACAGAGCCAGGTGAAACAGAGACAAGGATATTTACATAAAACTTAACCAGAACTAAGTTGGAGTTCCATAACCACCATCGGGCTGGGATGGCACTCAGGCTGGCCTAAGATTGTGGTTATGGAACAGAAAGACACATTTTGCCCAGGAATGATCAGTGTGGAATCTCAAATTTGGGAAATAGATCCTTAGAGCGCCCAATCGTTTCATCCTTCTCTTGGAGGCAATCAGGAAGAGATAATCCCCTTTTGGAGAAAACCATGTCTAATCAACAGATTACCTAACCAACATGTGTGGAAAAGGAGGTAAAATCTGACAGTTGACCCATTTTAGTAGATTTGGTAATAAATGCCACAAAGTCAGAGTTCAAGTGGTCTCAAAAGCCTAAAAGGTGACACAGATTAGTTTCAAGGGACACAAGGTGTCACTGGGTGTGCCAACCTCCCAGAGGGTGAGAACCATGGCAACTTTGGGCAGGCTGGGAAACGATCCCGGACTCTTGCAGTTCTGTGAGAAATCAAACTTACCCCAACTTTGGAAGTCAGGAAGCCAGCACGTTGGGGGATGCGGTATCACAATTACTTGGTGAGACAAGCTGCCCTGGTAGCTTGTCCTCTCCTATCAGGTAGGAGAGGTTAAAGAACAGGCAGGCTCCGCCTCTGCATGGCGGAACTGCTCTGAAGGCATGGAGGAGCGAGGCTGAAGGTGGGGGCCTTCGCCCACCATGCGGAGAGCTGAAATTTCTTGTTACCGGCGAGTGATCGCAGGGCTGCAGGACTACAATCCCAGCGTGCACACGGATCAGGGACTGTGCGCATCACTGGAGGAAGGGGCAGAGCTGCGCACGCCTGGCTGAACATGCTAGGACATGTAAACTCATGGCCAGTCCCAGCCCTTCGGCCACAAGGCCGTAGGACTACAATCCCAGTCTGTACCAGGCTCGGGGGCGGTTCGCAACCCCAGAGGAAGGGGCAGGGCGGTGCGCGCCGCGCCTCGTATGCTAGGAGTTGTAGTCTCTTTATTGCTCTCAGCCCCGGGTAGGTAGCTTCAGAACTACAATCCCAGTATGCATCGGGGTGTTGCGTAGCCCTGGAGGGAGGGGCAGACACTTACCTGCGTCTAAAGCACTACTGGCCGCAGATTCCACACCGCCCCGTCGCCAGGGAGAGTGAATACAGCTAGGGACGTGAAAGGCAGGTCTGGGCTGGGCATTACCTTTGTCTAAATCGGGCGGGTCGTCCTCCCCTCATTGGCCTTGTGCAGCTCGGATTCCTCTCTTACCCGCACCCAGGGGTCTTCCCAGAGCATTACGTCGTCTCCAGCCCATGGAGCTGCCTTCTTTCCTAAACTGCTATAGAAACTGTCCTGATGTCTAAGACAATGTACTTTGTGCCGCAGGCCTCTGCCTTCCCTAGCCAGAGCGCGAGCTCAGCCGCTTTTGAGAGAAATCTGCCACCTGGCCCACCTGTGCACAACTTCAGAGCTTTGCAGGGGGTGACAAGGGCTGTGGCTTCAGGGAAATGTCACGCGCACTGGCACCTTTTTCGCGAATGTGAAAATTGAGACATCAAGAAGGTTAATTATTGGGTTGCCCAGGATCTGCCAAGAGCAAAGAAGAAAACCCCATTTCCCAGGCATGTGTCTTGTGAGCCATTTTTTATCAATCCACTTAAGTGGACAAGCTCCAAAACACAACATGAAGCTGATGATAATTTAGGCAATTTATGTTTGAAATCATCGGCCTCATCTCAAGGCAGTGTCTCAGAGACACAGGTGGGACCTGATCCCTCAGGAACAGATAGCGTTCCAGCTTTGCGGGATTGACTTTTGAGATGTGGAGCACTTCGGGGTCATTTGAAACCCGTCAGGTTTCACATCTCTGCTTTGGATGGAAAGCCCATCACCCACAGCTGTCAGGGATGTTCCTTAACTCACTGGGGCTCATCTGCTGAATTTTTCTATCTAGATAATGGAAACATCTAGGAGCACTTCTGCTTCCATGTAACCTCTTAATAATTGATGTCCCTAAAATTCTGTGTTCTCAGGGACAGTTCCTTTGGTTCCCAGATGGTACCAGCTTTCATGTTGTTACATCTAATATGTAAAAACCTGGATGTTAATCTCCAAGACATTGTTCACGTCACACATTCCAGTATGTTTCATTTGTGATTTCTGAAAGTAGGACAATATCAAAGAACTGAAAACCTGGTCATAAAATTGGACCCTATTACTGTACTTAGTGAATAACTTACCCCTTAGGGTTAATTACACCGAGTTCATCAGCACCTGTGTAAAGAAAGAAAAAAAATAAATTGTGGCATCTGCCAGGCGCGGTGGCTCACGCCTGTAATCCCAGCACTTTGGGAGGCCGAGGCAGGTAGATCACCTGAGGTCAGGAGTTCGAGACCAGCCTGGTCAACATGGCGAAACCCCATCTCTACTAAAAATACAAAAATTTGCCTGTCGTGGTGGCAGGCGCTATAATCCCAACTACTCGGGAGGCTGAGGCAAGAGAATCGCTTGAACCCCGGGGGGGCGGAGGTTGCAGTGAGTCTAGGTCGAGCCACTTCATTCCAGCCTGGGCGAAAGGGCGAAACTCCATCTCAAAAAACAAAACAAAACAAAACCACGTGGCACCTATGCATGTGGCAAGATGAGGAAGTATAGGGAGGCCACAGCACATTTCTAAGGCTCTTCTTTTGTTTTAAATAGTGCCTGTGGGGAAAGTCTGCGTGATCCAGAGCACACATCCCTTCCCTATCCCTCTGTTTTCATCCTCCTCCTTCCTGTGCCCTCTTTAGGTGAGGGTGTCTGATTACCCTCACCCACAAGTGTTGCATGGGGATGTTGTAACGTAACCATATCCATCTTCTCAAAATGAGGATTAATAGAGAGGAGTGTCTTGGGACTTGTGTTCAGATGCACCGCTGTTTGGTGTGTGGCTGCTCTCAGCAGTCCCATGGCAGCTGTCTGAAAAGATTGGTCCTGATGTAGCCACAGCTGGTGTTCACAGGGCCGGGTGCTTCTTGTGGTTTGGTGTCTTTTGCTTAGATTTTGCGGCTCTGACCCTCTTCTGCTTATCCATTCCTGGTAGTATCTGTGAGGTTGCCTCGTTTGTTCCACTTGTTTCCTGGAAGCTTGTTGTGTAATTGTATTTCCCAGGATCTTTGGGATTCTATTCTCACTAGACCAGTCACTGTCCACTGGCCCTGTACTTATCTTGCTGGAGCCCCCATGTTCGTCCTCTCCAGTGGAGCTGGGAAGAATTCTAGTTACTTCTAAATCTTCTCATTCTGATGCTGTTGGGCCATTTGTGAAGCTGGGAATCTTGTCTTTGGGCTCATGGACATTATTCCACAGGTTGCAGTGAGCCGAGATCACACCATTGCACTCCAGCCTGGGGTACAAGAGCGAGACTTCATCTCAAAAAATAAATAAATAAAAAATAAAAAATAAAATTATGATTTCAGTTTCTTTCTAGTGTAGGACAATTCAAAAATATCAGTTTTTTAATTGGGTAATTGTGATAATTTGTGTTTTGAGTGATTAAATAATTTCATCTAAGCTGTTAAATTTTATGTGTATAGAGTCATTCATATTGAAGTCCCAACCCTCATTGGGACTGGGTATGGAGAGGGAGATTTTTAAGAGGTAATTAAAGTTAAATGAGGTCATCAGAGTGAGGCCATAATCCAGTATGACTATCATCATGATAAGAAGAGATAGAGGGCAGGCACTGTGGCTCACGCCTGTAATTGCAGCACTTTGGGATGCCAAGGCAGGCAGATCGCTTGAGGCCGGGAGTTCAAGACCAGCCTGGCCAACATGGCAAAACCCTGGCTCTACTAAAGATAAAACATTAGCTGGGCATGGTGGCGCACACCTGTAATCCCACACCTGTATTCAGGTCACTAAGGCAAGAGAATTGCTTGAACCCAGGAGGCGGAGGTTGCAGTGAGCCGAGATTGTGCCACTGCACTCCAGCCTGGGAGATAGAGTGAGACTCTGTCTCAATAAATAAATAAATGAATAAATAAATAAAGGAGAAGGGACAGAGAAACACTAGAACAGGCCAATTAGAAGAAAAAGGCCTGCTGGGCGCGGTGGCTCACGCCTGTAATCCCAGCACTTTGGGAGGCCGAGGCGGGTGGATCACGAGGTCAGGAGTTTAAGACCAGCCTGGCCAAGATGGTGAAACCCCGTCTCTACTAAAAATACAAAAAAATTAGCCGGGTGCAGTGGCAGGCGCCTGTAATCCCAATTACTCAGGAGGCTGAGGCAGGAGAATTGCTTGAACTTGGGGGGCGAAGGTTGCAGTGAGCCAAGATCATGCCACTGCACTCCAGCCTCAGTGACAGAGTGAGACTCCATCTCAAAAAAAAAAAGAAAAGAAAAGAAAAAAAGAAAAGGGCCATGTGAGGATACAGAAGAAGGTGGTGCCATATGCAGAGGGCTCAGGAGAAACCAACTGTCCTGGGACCTTGATCTTAGACTTCCAGCCTCCAGAACTGTGAGATGATTTCTTTTAACTCACCCAGACTCTGGTGTTTTCTTATGGCAGCCCTAGAAGACTAATATACTTTATTATATTCTTTATGTCTGCAGGGTCTGTAATGATATCCTTTGTTTTTTTTGTTTTTTTTTTTTTTGAGATGGAGTCTCACTTTGTAGCCAAACTGGAGTGCAGTGGCCCAACCTTGGCTCACTGTAATCTCCACCTCCTGGGTTCAAGCAATTCTCCTGCCTCAGCCTCCCGAGTAGCTGGGACTACAGGCGCACACCACCACGCCCGGCTAATTTTTATTTTTTGTATTTTTAGTAGAGACAGAGTTTCACCATACTGGCCAGGCTGGTCTCGAACTCCTGACCTTGTGATCCACCTGACTCGGCCTCCCAAAGTACTAGGATTACAGGCGTGAGCCACCGTGCCTGGCCGATATCCCTTGTTTCATTCCTGACATGGTAATTTGTGTCTTGTCCTTTCCCCCACTTACTCTTGCTTGACGTTTGTCTATTTAATTGATCTTTTCAAAAAAAAAAGCTGTCTTTTTTATTGGTTTTTCTCTATTACTTTTTGAGTCTCAACTTTATTTCTCTTCCTATCTTTATTATATCCTTCTTAATACTTCTTTTGTTTGGGTTTAGTTTATTAAGTTTGACCTTTTCCCAGGTTATTGATGTGGAAAATTAGATTATTTGGAGACTTAGTTTTTTTCTTTTCTTTTTTTTTTTTTTTTGAGACGGAGTCTTGCTCTGTCGCCCAGGCTGGAGTGCAGTGGCGCAATCTCGGCTCACTGCAAGCTCCGCCTCCCGGGTTCACGTCATTCTCCTGCCTCAGCCTCTCCGAGTAGCTGGGACTACAGGCGCCCGCCACCACGCCCGGCTAATTTTTTGTATTTTTAGTAGAGACGGGGTTTCACCGTGGTCTCGATCTCCTGCCCTCGTGATCCGCCCGCCTCGGCCTCCCAAAGTGCTGGGATTACAAGCGTGAGCCACTGCGCCTGGCCCTTTTTTTTTTTTTTTTTTTTTTTTTTTTTTTTTGTATTTTTAGTAGAGACCGGGTTTCACCGTGTTAGCCAGGACAGTCTGGATCTCCTGGCCTCGTGATCCACCCGCCTCGGCCTCCCAAAGTGCTGGGATTACAGGCTTGAACCACCGCGCCTGACCAGTCTTTTCTAATATATGAGTTTGGTGCCATCAGTTTCTTCAGTACACTGCTTTAGTTGTGTCTTATAAATTTTGATCCATTGTCTTTTCATCATCTTTGTGGTCAATGTATTTTTTGTTTTCCCAGAGACTTCCCCTTCAAGCTTGCAAGAGTTGGAGATGTTTGCATTCTCTTCACATTATTGATTTCTAGTCTGACTCCATTATGATCAGAGAACACACTCCGTGTAATCTGATTTTATAAATTTGTTGAAGTTTGTTTCATGGCCTAGGAGATGGTCTATCTTACTTTATGTTCCATGAGCCCTTGAAGAGAATGCATATGCTGCTGCTGTTGATTAAATTATTCTACAAATGTCAACCAGATCCTGTTGTTGGGTGATGGTGTTGAACTGTTGTCTTTTTTTTTAGATTTGCTGCTGAAATTTTCTCTGTTCTATTGTTTAGAGAAAAATGTCAATATCTCCGACAATAATTGTGTATTTGTCTTATTGTCTATTTCTCCTCTGTTTCTTCCAGTTTTTGTTTCACATTTTTCATGTCTGTTGATTTGTGCCTACACATTTAGGACTGCTGGGTCTTCTGGGTGGATTAAGCTTTTTATCATCATGTAATTTCTCTCCATGTCTCAATTTTTTCTCTGAAATCTACTTTATCTGATATTATTGTAACTACTCATGCTTTCCTTGATTATTTGTATCTTTTTCCAGCTTCTTATACTTTATTTATTTATTTATTTTAAATTTATTTTTCATATGGAGTCTCACTCTGTTGCTGAGGCTGGAGTACAGTGGCCCAATCTCGGCTCACTGCAACTTCTGCCTCCCGAGTTCAAGTGATTCTACTGCCTCAGCCTCCCAAGTAGCTGGGATTATAGGCGCCAGCCACCACGCCTGGCTAATTTTTGTATTTTTAGTAGAGCCAGGGTTTCACTGTGTTGGCCAGGCTGGTCTTGAACTCCTGACCTCAAGTGATTCACCCACCTCAGCCTCCCCAAGTGCTGGGATTACAGGCGTGAGCCACCACGCCCGGCCCAGCTTCTTATACTTTAAATCTACCTTTTTATATTGGAAGTGAGTTTCTTCTAAAGAGAATATGCATGGTCATATTTATTAATCAATGTTGTCAGGCCGGGAACAGCGGCTCATGCCTGTAATCCCAGCACTTTGGGAGGCCGAGGCGTGCAGATCACGAAGTCAGGAGATTGAGACCAGCCTGGCTAACATGGTGAAACCCCGTCTCTACTAAAAATACAAAAAAAATAGCCGGGCGTGGTGGCGGGCACCTGTAGTCCCAGCTACTCAGGAGTCTGAGGCAGGAGAATGGCATGAACCCGGGAGGCGGAGCTTGCAGTGATTCGAGATCGCGCCACTGCACTCCAGCCTGGGTGACAGAGCGAGACTCCATCTCAAAAAAAAAAAAAAGAAATCAATGTTGTCAATCTTTGTCTCTAATTGATTATTTTATTTTATTTATTTATTTTTGACTGGTGGCAGTAGAATTTATTCGAATGTGCCTTAATACAGGTGCTGGGGCTTGCCAGTGGTGCTCTTGATATATAAGGCCCGGACATTCTGCCAGTTTTTCTTGAGCAGTGACACTAGGAAGTTTACAGCCAGGTGAAAGTGACACCCATCGTCTGTGTGTAACATCGTCTGTCATCTTCACGTGGCCGACAGCCACAGCCAGACATAGCACCTTCTTCATTTGGGTCTTGATTGTGAACTTCACCTCATCCACTTTGGCCAGCATGTTTTTGTTGTGTGTCAGTGGAGATCTACTTGGTTAATTTAGAACATTTAACACTTAAGGTAATTTTTTTAAGACTAGCCTGATACGTTGTTTTCTGTTTGTTCTCTCTGTTTTGTTCCTCTGTGTGATTTTTACTTTCTTCATGTAGATAATTTGAACATGTTTTAAAATTCCATTTATTTATAGTGTTTTTGAGTATAGCTTTTTAGTGTTAGATCAACATATTACATTATATTCAGAAATTATCACAGCTAACAATGTTTCAATTGTTCCTTGATATTCAAATGCAATTTATAAAACACAAAAGGGAAAGAAAGCCTATTGTATCTACCCTCATTTTATCCCAGTGTAAAAGGCACATTGGATAAAAGTTTTGTTTGATAAGGTGTCTTTCCTGGTCTTTTTCGCTGAAGACAGGAGTCTATTGTTGGGCTTGTTTTTGTTTTTTGGGTTTTTTTGAGACAGTGTCTCTCTGTCACCAATGCTAGAGTGCAATGGTATAATCACAGCTCACTGCAGCCTCAACCTCCCCGGGCTCAAGCCATCCTCCCATCCCAGACTCCCGAGTTGCTGGGACTATAGGTGTGCACCACCACGCCCAGCTTATTTTTTATAGAGGTGGGATTTCAACTCTACAAAAAATGATGCCCAGGCTGGTCTTGACCTCCTGAGCTCAAGTGATCCACCCGCCTCAGCCTCCCAGAGTGCTGAGATTATAGGCGTGAGCCACTGCACCTGGCTGAGAAATACCTAGTTAGATCCTTTCCCATTTTAAGTTTAGATTCTTTTTCTGTTTGTTTTTTGCTATTAAGTCATTTGAGTTCTTTGTATATTCTGGTTATTAATCCCTTGTTGGGTGGGTATTTTGAAAATACTGTCTGCCATTCTGTAGCTTTTCTCTTTACCTTGTTAATTTTTTTTTTTTTTTTTTTTTTTTTTTTTTTTTGCTATGCAGAAGCATTTTAGGTTGATATAACCCCATTTGTTTTTGTTTTCGTTGCCTGAGCTTTTACGGTTTTACTAAGAAAAAAAACACTATCCAGACCAGTTTGTTCATTTTGTGTAACTGAAACTTTGTATCCCCCCAACCACCGTTTTTCTTTCAGCTCAGCTTCTGGAAAACACCATTCTACTCTCTGCTTCTACATGTATGATTACTTCATATTTCACATGTATGTGAGATCATGATGTATTTGTCTATGTCTGACTTCTTTCAATCGTGCCTTAATGTGTACCTTAGTATCCTTCAGGTACATTCATGTTGTCACAAATGAAAAGATTTGCTGGCCAGGCGCGGTGGCTCACGCCTGTAATCCCAGCACTTTGGGAGGCCAAGGCAGGCCGATCACCTGAGGTTGGGAGATCGAGACCATCCTGGCTAACACGGTGAAACCCCATCTCTACTAAAAATATAAAAGATTAGCCAGGCGTGGTGGCGGGCACCTATAGTCCCAGCTACTCGGGAGGCTGAGGCAGGAGAATGGCGTGAACCCGGGAGGCAGAGGTTGCAGCAAGCCGGGATCATGCCACTGCACTCCAGCCTGGGCAACAGAGAGAGACTCCATCTCAAAAAAAAAAAAAAAAGAAAGAAAAGAAAAGATTTACTCCCTTTTTAAGGCTCAATAATATTCAATTGCATGTATATATTACATTTACTTGACACATTCATGTATCCATCATGGACATTTAGGTGGCTTCCATATCTTGGCTATTGTGAATAATGCTGTAATAGACACAGAACTAGATATCTCTTCAAGATCCAAATTATATTCCCTTTGGATATATCCCCAGAATTGCGTTTAATGAATCAAATTGTAATTTTTTTTTTTTTTTTGAGACGGAGTCTCGCTGTGTCACTCAGGCTGTAGTGCAGTGATGCAATCTCGGCTCACTGCAACCTCTGCCTCCCAGGTTCAAGCAATTCTCCTGTCTCAGCCTCCCGAGTAGCTGGGATTACAGGTGTGCACCACCACTCACGGCTACTTTTTTTTGTATTGTTAGTAGAGACAGGGTTTCACCATCTTGGCCAGGCTGGTTTCGAACTCCTGACCTCAAGTGATCCTCCTACCTCAGCCTTCCAGAGTACTGGGATTACAGGCATGAGCCACCACACCCGGCCTGTAATTCTATTTTTAACTCTTTGAGACAACTGTATGTTGTTTTCCATTGTTACTGCCAATTTTAATTCCTGCCAGCTGTGTACAAAAGTTCCAGTGTCTTCATAACTTTAGCACGCTTGTTTGTTTTTAATATACCTGCTCTCACAAGAGTGAGGTGATATCTCATTGTGACTTAAATTTGCATTTAACTGACATTTAGTGACATGGAGCATTTTTTTAATATACCTGTGGCCATTCTTTTGTCTTCTTTGGAGAAATGTTTATTTGGGTCATTACTCATTTATTAATCATGTTATTTGGGGTTTGCTATTGATTTGTAGAAATTCCTTGTATTTTTGGATATTAACCCTTTATCAGATATATTATTGGCAACTATTTTTTTCTCATTCCTTAAGTCGCCTTTTCATTTGTTGATGATGTCCTTTGTTCAGAAGTTTTTCTGTTTGAGGTAGTCCCACTTGTCTGTCCTGATTTTGTTGCCTGTTCTTTTGTCTTAATGTTTTGTTTTATTGAGACAGGGTCTCACTCTGTTGCCCAGGCTAGAGTGCAGTGATGCAATTTCGGCTCACCGCAACCTCCGCCTCCCAGGTTCAAGCAGTTCTCCTGCCTCAGCCTCCTGTGTAGCTGGAACTACAGGAGCGCACCACCACACCCAGCTAATTTTTAAAATATTTTTAGTAGAGACGGGGTTTCACCATGTTGGCCAGGCTGGTCTCCAACTCCTGACCTCAGATAATCCGCCTGCCTCAGCCTCCCAAAATGCTGGGATTATAGATGTGAGCCACCACACCTGGCCTGTTGCCTGTTCTTTTGAAGTCTAATAAAAAAAAAACATCTCAATGTCCAAAGTTCTGAAAATTTTTCCGTATGTTTTTTTCTAGCCATTTTATGCTTTTAGGTCCTACATTTGAATATGGTATGAAGTAAGAGTCCACATTTATCCTTTTGCATGTGAGATCCAATTTTTCCAGCACTGTTTACTTAAAAGACTCTCATTTCTCTATTCTGTATTTTTGGCACCCTTGTTAAAGATCAGTTGATTGTATGTATATATTAGATTTATTTTGGGACTCTCCATTCTGTTCCATTGTTCTTTATGTCTGTTTTTATGCCAGTACTATCTTGTTTTGATTGCATTGCTTTTTAAAATGTTTTGAAATCAGGGAGTATAATATCTTCAGCTTTGTTCATCTTGCTCAATACTACTTTGACTATTTAAGATCTCTTTTGGTTCCAAGTAAATCTGTAATTATTGTTTTCTAGTTTAATAATAAATGTCATTGGGGTTTGGATAGGGCTTGCGTTTAATTTCTATATCACTTTGGGAAGCATGAACTTTTATTTTATTTTATTTTATTTTATTTTGAGACAGAGTCTGGCTGTACCACCCAGGCACAATCATGGCTCACTGCAGCCTCAACCTCCTGGGCTAAAGCAATCCTCTCACCTCAGCCTCCAAGTAGCTGGGATCACAGGCATGCAACACTATGCCTGGCTAATTTTTGTATTTTCTCTAGAGACAAGGTTTCACCATGTTGCCCAGACTGGTCTTGAACTCCTGAGCTCAAGCAATCCACCTGCCTTGGCCTCCCAAACTGCTGGGGTTATAAGCATGAGCCACCATGCCTGGCCAGCATGGACATTTTAACAACATAAATTTTTCCAGTGTATTTTCTGTGACCCAGTAACAGGCCAAAAGCTGTTTCAAAAAAAAAGAAAGAAAAGAAAAGAAAGGAAGGAAAGAAGGAAGGGGAGGGGAGGAGGGGAGAAGGGAAAAGAAAAGAAAAAGAGCAATTATCTACATAGGATGGCATGATTTTCCTCCAAAATCTTTCCTGTGATTAACACTGGTGCTTTCCAGAAGCTCCAAAGATCATCTGTATCTGCCATCAACAATTTCAGCACCTTTGACTCTATTGGAACACATGACCCAAGTGACACAACAGCCTGGATCTGATGTAGAATATTCTTTTCTGCTGAGTAAAGAAAAGCTAGCAGCTTTTTGGGTCACAGGGTAAATGGGCCAGAGTAACTTACCAAATGAGAAATATGTTACCTTCAAAACCAAAAGGCCCACTAGAGTTGTGCCTCTTTTTTGGTTGTAGTAGAAGCCAAATATAAGAACTTACTCTTCTCCTTCCAAGGGATATGTTGGCATGTTCCAAACCACTAGGACCCTATAAACCTCACAGAGATAGAAGGCTTCTGAAATTTTGTTGGATTAATGTCCTACATGTGGACATAAATTTCATACCAATAAGTCTGGAGTGAGCTTCTCATACCAATAAGTCTATAGTGAGTTTCTTGCTCACTATATTCAATGAGCATAATACCATCAATGGAAAGAACCAGTGTGATAGTTTGTGGAAGGAAAAGGTCACCAAGATCCCAGCAAACTAAGCTATAACATAAGGCCGAAGAGTTGATATATCACTATTATTGACTGAACTATGTTCCTCTAAAATGTATATGTTGAAGCTCTAACCCTCAATGTGACTGTAATTGGAGATAGGCCTTTATGGAGGTACTTAAGATTAAATGAGAGCCGGGCGCAGTGGCTTATGCCTGTAATCCCAGCACTTTGGGAGGCTGAGGCAGGTGGATCGCCTGAGGTCAGGAGTTCGAGACCAGCCTGGCCAATATAGTGAAACCCCATCTCTACAAAAAATAAAAAAAATTAGCCAGGTGTGGTGGCAGGCGCCTGTAATCCCAGCCACTAGGGAGGCTGAGGCAGGAGAATCGCTTGAACCCAGGAAGCGGAGGTTGCAGTGAGCCAAGATTGTGCCGTTGCACTCCAGCCTAGTCAACAAGAGCGAAACTCTGTCTCAAAAAAAAAAAAAGGTCATTACAAGAAGAGAAGGAAACATAGAGATCTCCCTTACCACAAACGCACAGAGGAAAGTCCACGGAAGGACACAGAGAAGGTGGCCACTTACAACCCAAGGAGAGAGATCTCACCAGACGCCAGTTCTGATGATCTTGATTATAACTTCTGCCTTCTGCAACTGTGAGAAGAAAATATATTGATTAAGCCACTCAGTTGGCATGCTGTTACAGAAGCCCGAGCCAATTACTAGTGTTTGAGGTAGGACAGTAAAGGTTTGTTTCTGTCTTTGCCACCTGAAAGCAAACTGCTTCTGGTGGTATTTATTAACAATGATAGAGAAAAAAAAGTATTAGGTAGATGAATAGCTGTACACTAGGTACCAGGGATGTGTATATTTGCTCAAGTAATAAAACAACATCTGGTACAACAGCTGCAATGGGAGTCTCCATATGATTTAAGCTTACGTTTATCCAGTATAATTCTCCAAGATCTCTTATGTTTATTCATTGACTTACATAGGATGAAATGAGAGCCATGACCCTTGGATCGTTCTTTTTTTTTTTTTTTTTTTTGAGACAGAGTCTAGCTCTGTCACTCAGGCTAGAGTGCAGTGGCACAATCTCAGCTCGCTGCAACCTCTGCCTCCCAGGTTCAAGCGATTCACCTGCCTCAGCCTCCCGAGTAGCTGGGATTATAGGTGCGTGCCACCATGCCTGGCTAACTTTTTTTGTATTTTTGGTAGAGATGGGGTTTCACCATGTTGGTCTTGAACTCCTGACCTCGTGATCCGCCCGCCTCAGCGGGCTCCCAAATCTGAACTCAGCACTCCCAAAGTGCTGAGATTACAGACATGAGCCACCTCTCCCAGCCTACCGTTGGATCTGTTAAGACCTTCCTGGTGGCATCAGTCTCTGAAATCCCTGTACGAATGTGCTATTGCTTTTGGTTGACTTTTTCCTAGGAATAGGCAGTTCTGATGACTTCATCTTGACCTTTTTTTACCAAAATAGCTCTCGCTCCACTGGTCAGGGAACCAGTTTGGGATTCTACCAGTTGCTGAGTATGTCTACTCTAATTATGTATTCCAGAACGGGGAAGATAACTGAAGGGTGGTTTGAGAAACCCACCAGGCCAACTGGGAATTAGAATTGATTCCAAACTCCATTGATCGCCTGACCTCCATAAGCTCCTACTCTGGTTAATGCACTGCAATGTCATCTCAGTTCTCCTGGAATTAGTATCAATTCAGAAACTGTATTCAGTAATTCCTCAAAGGTCTGATTATTTCTTTTTTCCCAATGCAAAGGTTCTCTGGTAAAAGGCCATAGTTTTCTTTGGGGAAAAGAGGGGGAAAAATTAACAGTATATATTTGTAATAGTATACTGGGTTTCTTCCTCATAGGGACCCAGCATCTCATTGATTCAAGGAGTTCTGGGTCTATAAACTAATTCGAGACTGGAAATTAATTGAGAAGCCAAGCCAAGCATGGTGGCTCATACCTGTAATCCGAGCACTTTGGGAGGCCAAGGTGGGTAGATCACGAGGTCAGGAGTTCGAGACCAGACTGACCAACATGGTGAAACCCCATCTCTACTAAAAAAAAAAAAAAAAAAAAGTAGCCAGCGTGGTGGTGCGCACTTGTAATCCCAGCTACTCGGGAGGCCAAGGCAGGAGAAGTGTTTGAACCCAGGAGGTGGAGGTTGCATTGAGCCGAGGTCGCGCCACTGCACTCCAGCCTGGAGTGAGACTCCATCTCAAAAAAAAAAAAAAAAAAATTGAGAAACCATAAATCTTTGGTTTTGTTTTTTGTTTCATAATTCAGGTTTGGCTTTGTTTGTTTGACTTGAACTTTTCTACTTATATAGATCAAGTAAGAACTTAGTAGTCTTCCTATCTATTCTAATTCTTTTTTTTTTTTTTTGAGACAGAGATTCGCTCTTATTGCGTAGGCTGGAGTGCAATGGCGCAATCTTGGCTCAGCGCAATCTCAGCTCACCGCAACCTCCACCTTCCAGGTTCAAGCGATTCTCCTACCTCAGCCTCCCAAGTATCTGGGATTACAGGCATGCGCCACCACACCCAGCTAATTTTGTATTTTTTAGTAGAGATGGGGTTTCTCCATGTTGGTCAGGCTGGTCTCAAATTCCTGAACTCAAGATGATCCTCCCGCCTCAGCCTCCCAAAGTGCTGGGATTACAGGCATGAGCCACTGCACCCTCTATTCTAATTCTAGGAAGCCCATGAGTCAAACTATTCTTATTGCTTGCTTTGACTTTGCAGTCTGTTAAATAACCATTCCCGGCTGGGTGCGGTGGCTCACGCCTGTAATCCCAGCACTTTGGGAGACCAAGGCGGGTGGATCATGAGGTCAGGAGATCGAGACCATCCTGGCAAAACACGGTGAAACCCCGTCTCCACTAAAAAATACAAAAGAATTAGCTGGACGTGGTGGCGGGCGCCTGTGGTCCCAGCTACTTGGGAGGCTGAGGCAGGAGAATGGCGTGAACCTGGGAGGCGGAGCTTGCAATGAGCCGAGATCACGCCACTGCACTCCAGCCTGGGCTACAGAGTCAGACTCCGTCTCAAAAAAAAAACCATTCCCACCATTTTTTTCACAGCTGCAGTTGAGTGCTGCCACTTAAATCCTGCAGTCCCGAGATCCGGTTATAACCAATGCATTTAGATTTTTCATTTCGGTGGCAACAATCTTCATTGTAAGTTCTGTCCTACCGAGAAGTGTGGTGATCAAGCTCTTCGGAGATACTGGGACTCCTCTCACAAATGTATGTCTCACAGTTATGATGAATGGTGTATCTCCTGGATCTTCCTCAGTTAAGTATGTTTTAAATGAAAAATACACTTTATCATTCAAATCTTTCAAAGCTTTTGAATCACTTTATAGCAAACCAATGAAGAGCCAGCATTTCTTTCTTTTATTTTCTTTTTTTTTTTTTTGAGACAGAGTTTCACTCTTGTTGCCCAGGCTGGAGTGCAATGGTGCGATCTCGGCTCACCAAAACCTCTGCCTCCTGGGTTCAAGTGATTCTCCTGCCTCAGCCTCCTGAGTAGCTGGGATTACAGACATGCGCCACTACACCCAGCAAATTTTGTATTTTTAGTAGAGAAGGGGTTTCTCCATGTTGGCCAGGCTGGTCTCGAACTCCCAACCTCAGGTGATCCTACCACCTTGGCCTCCCAAAGTGCTGGGATTACAGGTGTGAGCCACCGCACCTGGCCCTCATTTTAACTTTTTAATATCCAATGTTTTCCGAATGAATACCCCCACTTTAAAAGTAGGCATCCTGCAAGCCTGGGAATTTAATTTTTATTGTAATTCAGCCAGTTATGGGATGAGATGCTGTGATATATTTTCAGCATTTTGAGCCCTGAAGCTGCAGGAGTTAAGGATCTTCTTCAGGGCTACACACAAATTTTTAGAATATTAATGCAGTACTTGTATTAAAAACTTTGAATCCCTGACTTAATCCTTTTCTTTACCCAGTTTGTCCAGCAACATCAGAAGCAAATATCAAATCTCATTATACTCGTTAGTCTGACAAATAGGTTTGGAAGTATTGTTTACAAAATCACCCAGATACTTGCACCTTTTAAATGTTTGATTAGCAGTATCTAATGGTGATATCTTGTGTATTTCTACTACCAGATTACCCCAAAAACTATTCAAGTACATTTTACTATTAAAAATAAAATCGGCCGGGCGCGGTGGCTCACGCCTGTAATCCTAGCACTTTGGGAGGCCAAGGTGGGTGGATCATGAGGTCAGGAGATCGAGACCATCCTGGCTAACCCGGTGAAACCCTGTTTCTACTAAAAGTACAAAAAATGAGCCGGGCGTGGTGGCAGGCGCCTGTAGTCCCTGCTACTTGGGAGGCTGAGGCAGGAGAATGGCCTGAACCTGGGAGGCGGAGTTTGCAGTGAGCCGAGATTGTGCCACTGTATTCCAGCCTGGGCTACAGAGCGAGACGCCATCTCAAAAATAAATAAATAAATAAAAATAAAAACAAAAATAAAATCAAGGCTGGGCACGGTGGCTCATGCCTGTAATCCCAACACTTTGGGAGGCCAAGGTGGGCAGATCACCTGAGGTCGGGAGTTCGAGGCCAACCTGACCAACATGGTGAAACCCTGTCTCTACTAAAAAGACAAAAATTAGCCAGATGTGGTGGCACACACCTGTAGTCCCAGCTACTCAGGAGGCTAAGGCAGGATAATTGCTTGAACCCAGGAGGCAGAGGTTGCAGTAAGCTGTGATGGCACCACTGCACTGCAGCCTGGGTGACAGAGCAAGACTCTGCCTCAAAAAATAAATTATATAGGTTCTTTATTTGATCAAAATACTAAAGTAGAAAAAATATGTAATCACTTTAGTATATCCTTGAATAAAATATGTGATAATTAAGAATACCAAATAGGATAATAGAAACTTCTGGCTGGGCATGGTGGCACATGACTGCAGTTCCAGCTACTCAGGAGGCTGAGGTGAGAGAATCGCTTGAGCCCAGGAGTTTGAGGCTGCAGTGAGCTATGATTCCACCTGTGACTAGCCACTGCACTCCAGCCTGAGAAACATCAGAGATCATGTTTCGAAAGGAAGGAAGGAAAGAAGGAAGGGAAGGAAGGGAGGGGAGGGGAGGGGAGGGGAGGGGAGGGGAGGGGAGGGAAGGAAGGGGCAAAAATAAAATTGTTATTAAGCAAAGATATTTGTGCAAACATCATAATCAACAGCAAACATCAGAAGTGTTTCAATAAAGAAAAGTCTAAGACAAGGGCCAACCAGGCCTCCCATGTATCACTGTCAGGGATGCCTGAACCTGGACCAGAAGAGAGAAGAGGAGGAAACAGGAACGAATATAAGTCAAAGAATTTGAACTGTAGTTATCCACAGAGGCCATGAGTACAAATAGAAAAGCAGGGTAATCGATTTCAACTTTCAGAACAAAAACTGCTTAACAACATTCAGGAAATTGAGCAAATGCACATTGTACATATAATAAATCTTGAATCTTTCATACTAATAATAAACACATAGTAACAATAACAAAGAATCAGCCTCCATCCGCTTTAGCAAATGTGCCATGAAATCGATTTAGAAGACATTCCCAGGCCTATGTGAAACCATAAAACTTTACTGAAAACCATTAAAAGACATATTGAGGCCGGGCGCGGTGGCTCACGCCTGTAATCCCAACAGTTTGGGAGGCCAAGGTGGGCGGATCATGAGGTCAAGAGATTCAGACCATCCTGGCCAGCATGGTGAAACCCCGTCTCTAGTAAAAATACAAAAGTTAGCTGGGCGTGGTGGTGCGCGTCCGTAGTCCCAGCTACTCAGAAGGCTGAGGCAGGAGAATCACTTGAACCCAGGAGGCAGAGGTTGCAGTGAGCCAAGATCGCACCACTGCACTCCAGCCTGGGCAACAGAGTGAGACTCCATCTCAAAAAAAAAAAGACACATCGAAGGCTAACAAACCAAATCCTTACATTAGAAGAAGTAGCAAAATAAAGATATTAAAGATCCAGACTCAGGGCATTTCAAACTTTTTGAAATAGCTATTCTAACAGATGTGAGGTGACATCTCGTTCTGGTTTTAATTTGCATTTCTCTGATGATTATTGAACTTGGGCTTTTGTTCATGTACTTGTTGCTCATATGCATGCCTTCTTTGAGAAATGTCTATATCAAGTCCTTTGCTAATATTTTATAGTATTTGTTTTCTTGCTGTTGGATTGTTTGAGTTTTTATACATTTGTGATATTAATGCATTATCAGACATATAGTATACAAATGTTTTCTGTCATGCAGATGCTTCTTCTTAGAGACAAGGCCTCACTCCACTGCCCCTAGGCCAGGCCTGGTGAGTGACAGCAGCCCTGGTGCCCCAGCCTGCTAGGGCAACCTGTCATCCAGAGGCTTCAAGGCCCTCCTCACCATGGTACCCACCTCCTCGAAGTTGCCTCCCAAAGCCCTCTAGCTGCTGCTGCAGCCGCAACAAGTGCCACCACCAGGGGCCTTCCAGCTGCCAGTGCAGGCTTTCCAGAGCCGGGGACTGGAGAACCTGCAGTCATGGCCTCAGCAAGTCTGGTGGCAGCCAGGCCAGCCAGGGCAGCGATGACGACTGTCATGAAAAGTGGGATGGCAGCTCCACACTGGTGGATGAGTTGAGAACACCAAGCAGAGGCATGTACCTGGTCTTTGATGGTTCAGTGGACCTGCACTACCATTGCAGTGCAAAGTGCAAGAGTTGAAGCTTGGAAACCTTCACCTAGATTTAGGAAGATTCATGGAAAAGTCTGGATGTCCATGCAGAAGCCTGCTGCACGAGTGGAACCCTCATGGAGAATCTCTACCAGGGCAATGTGGAGGGGAAATGTGGGGTTGGAGCCCCCACACAGAGTCCCACTGGAGCACTTCCTAGTGGAGCTGTGAGAGAGAACCACTGTCCTCCTGACATCAAAATGGTAGATCCACTGGCAGCTTGCACTCTCAGCCTGAAAAAGCTGCAAGTACTCAAGGCCAGCCCTTGAGAGCATCTACAGGTGCTAAACCCTGGAAAACCACAAGTGTGGTGCTGCCCAAGGCTTTGGGAGCCCACCCCTTGTACCGGCACGCCCTTGATGTGGGATATGAAGTCAAAGGAAGTTGTTTTGGAGCTTTAAGATTTAATGACTGTTCTGCTGGGTTTTGGGCTTGTGTAGGCTTGTAGCCCCTTTCTTTTGGCCAATTTCTTCCTTTTAGAATGGGAATGTTGATCCAATGCCTATACCCCCATTGTATCTTGGAAGTAACAAACTTGTTTCTTATTTTACAGGGTCATAGGCAGAAGGGACTAACCTTGTCTCAGATAAGACTTTGGACTGTGGACTTTTGAGTTAATGCTGGAATGAGTTAAATATTTGCAGGACTGTTGAGAAGGCATGGTAGTTTGGTGTTTTTTGTTTTTTGTTATTTTTTTGAGACAGAGTCTCCCTCTGTCACCAGGCTGGAGTGCAGTGGCACGATCGCAGCTCACTGCAATCTCCGCCTCCCGGGTTCAGATGATTCCCCTGCCTCAGCCTTCCCAGTAGCTGGGACTACAGGCCTCCATCTCCATGCCTGGCTAATTTTTTGTAGTTTAGTAGAGATGAAGTTTCACCTTATTGGCCAGGGTGGTCTCGATCTCCTGACCTTGTGATCCACCCGCCTCGGCCACCCAAAGTGCTGGGATTACAGGTGTGAACCACTGCACCCGGCCGGTAGTATTTTGAAATATGAGAAGGACATGAGATTTGGGAGAGACCAGAGGTGGAACAATATGGTTTGAATCTGTGTCCCCGCCCAAATCTCATGTTGAATTGGAATCCCCAGTGTTGGAGGTAGGGCCTAGTGGAAAGTGATCGGATCATGGGGCGGTTTCTCATTAATGGTTTAGCACTATCCCCTTAGTGCTGTTCTTGTGATAGAGTTTGCATGACATCTGGTTGTTTAAAAGTGTGTAGCACCTCCACCCCACACTTCCTCCTGCTCCAGCCATGTAAGACATGCCTATGGCTGGGCGCAGTGGCTCACACTTGTAATCCCAGCACTTTAGGAGGCTGAGGTGGGCGGATCACGAGGTCAGGAGATCGAGACTATCCTGGCTAACACGGTGAAACCCTGTCTCTACTAAAAATACAAAAAAATAGCTGGGCACGGTGGCGGGCACCTGTAGTCCCAGCTACTTGGGAGGCTGAGGCAGAAGAATGGTGTGAACCTGGGAGGCGGAGCTTGCAGTGAGCCGAGATCACGCCACTGCACTCCCGCCTGAGCGAAAGAGCGAGACTCCATCTCAAAAAAAAAAAAAAGACGTGCCTGCTACCCTTTTTCACCTTCCACCATGACTGAAAGTTTCCTAAGGCCTCTCCAGAAGCCGAATAGATAACAGCATCATGCTTCCTGTACAGCCTTTAGAACCATGAGCCAATTAAACCTCTTTTCTTTATAAATTTCCCAGTCTCAGGTGTTTTTTTATGGCAATGCAAGAACACACTAATATAGCCGAGTTATTGGGGCCACATCAGTGGAACCTATTCAGTGGAGTCATGTGGGACCTGGTCATGTGGGACCTGGTCAGCAGGGCCTGGTGAATAGGTCCTTGTGAGTGAGGGTCTGGTCGGTGCTGACCTGGTCAATAGCACCTGGTCAGTGGGGGCCTGGTCAATGGGGACACAATCATTGGAGACCTAGTCAGAGGAAGCCTGGTGAGCAGCTGGTGCCTGGTCAGTGAGGACCTGGTCTGAGGGGGCCTGGTCAGAGGGGACTGGTCAGAGGGCCTGGTCACTTGGGGCTACACCAGTGTGTCCTGGTCAGCATGGGCCTGGTCAGCTGACATCTGGTCAGTGGGGGCCTGGTGAGTGTGACCTGGTTATTGGGGTCCTGGTCGGTGGAAACCTGGTCACTGAGCCCCAGTCAGTGGAAATCTGGCAGTGGGGGCCCAGTCAGTGGGGGTCTGTTCAGTAGGGACCTGGTCAGTGGGGACCTGGCTACTGGGGTCCTGGGTAGTGGGGCCTAGCCAGTAAAGGTCTGGTCATTAAGGACCTGGTCAGTGGGAACCTCATCAGTCAGTGGAGGGACCTGGTCAGTGGGGAGCTTGGCAGTGGGGTCTGGAATTGGGGGGCCTATCAGTGGGGCCTGGCTAGTGGGGCCTACTCAGTGGAGGTCTGGTCAGTGGGGTCCTAGTAAGTTGAGGCCTCATCAGTTGGGGCCTGGTCAATGGGGACCTGGTGAGTGAGGGACTTGTCAGTGGGGCCTAGTCAGTGAAACGTGGCCACTGGGAGCATAATCAACTGTGGTCTTGTCAGTGGGGGCCTCATTAGTTGAGGCCCAGTCAGTGGGGACCTGGCCTTTGGAGTCCTCATTAGTGGGGCCTGGTCAGTAAAGGTCTGTTCAGTAAGGAGCTGGTCAGTCAGAACCTCGTCATTTAAGGCCCAGTCAGTGGAGACGTTGACAGAGGGGGCCTTGTCAATTGGGCCCAGTCAGTGGGGGCCTGGCAGTGGAAGCCTCATCCATGGGTCCTGGACAGTGAGGCCTGGTCACTGGAGGTCTGATTGGGGGTTTTGTCAGTATGGCCCAGTCAGTGGTGGCCTAGAAGTGGAGGCCTCATCAGGGGGTCCTGGCTAGTGGGGTCTAGTCAGTGGTGGTCTGGGGTCCTGGTAAGTTGAGGCCTCATCAGTTGAGGCCTGGTCAGTGGGGCCTGATCATTGGGGTCCTGGCTAGTGGGGCCTGGTCAGTAAAGTTCTGGGTCATTGGGGTCCTGGTTAATGGGTCAGTAAATATCTGGTTATTAAAGACCTGGCCAGTCAGAACCTCATCAGTTAAGGACCTGGTCAGTTGGGACCTCATCAGTGAAGAACTTGGGCAGGTGGAACCTTGTCAGTTAAGGACATGGTCAGTTGGGGCCTCATCAGTGAAGGAAGTGGTCAGTTGGAACCTTGTCAGTTAAGGACCTGGTCAGTTGGAACCTCATCAGTGAAGAACTTGGGCAGGTGGAAACTTGTCAGTTAAGGACCTGGTCAGTTGGAACCTCATCAGTGAAGGAAGTGGTCAGTTGGAATCTTATCAGTTGGGCCCAGTCAGCCTGGCAGTGGAAGCCTCATCCGTGGGTTCTGGTTAGTGAGGCCTGGTCACTGGAGGCCTGGCTGTGGAACCTGATCAGTGAGGGTCTGGTTACTGGGGTCATGGGTAGTGGGGCCTGGTCAGTAAAGGCCTGGTCATTAAGGAACTGGTCAATCAGAACCCCATCAGATGGGGCCCAGTCAGTGGAGTCCTGGTCAGTGAGGCCTGGCTAATGGGCCTCGTAAGTTGGGTCCCAGTCAGTGGGGACCTGGTCAGTTGGAGGCTTGTCAGGGGACCACGTTGGTGGGGCCTAGTCAGTGAAACCTGGACACTGGGGACATGATCAACTGGGATCTCGTCAGTGGAGACCTGTTCAGTGGGGTCCTGGTTAGTAGGGGCTGGTCAGTAAAGGTCTGGTCACTAAGGACCTGGTCAGTGGGGTCCTGGTTAGTAGGGGCTGGTCAGTAAAGGTCTGGTCACTAAGGACCTGGTCATTTGGAACCTCATCAGTGAAGGACCAGGACAGTGAGGGCCTCATCAGTTGGGCCCAGTCAGTGGGGGCCTGGCAGTGGAAGCCTCATGGGTGTGTCTTGGATAGTGAGGCCTGGTCACTTGAGGCCTTACAGTGAGACCTAGTCAGTGAGGGTCTGGTCACTGGATACTGAGCTGCGAGGCCTATTCAGTAAAGTCTGGTCAGTAAAAACATGGTCAGTTGGAACCTTGTTAGTTGGTCCCTGTCGGTGGGGCCCTTGCCAGTTGGGCCCAGTCAGTGGAGGTCTCTCTGGTCAGTGGGTTCTTGGTAAGTCAGGCCTCATCTCTTGAGGCCTGGTCAGTGTGGACCTGGTCAGTGGAAGCCTCGGCAGTGGGGGCCTTGTCAGTTGGGACAGTTAGTGGGGGTCTGGTGACTTGGGACCTGATTAGTGGGGGCTTGGTAATTGGGGTCCTGGGTAGTGGGGCCTAGTCAATAAATGACCTAGTCTGGTCATTAAGGGCCTGGTCAGTCAGAATCTCATCAGTTGGAGCCCAGCGAGTGAGGGCCTGGTCAGTGGGTCTTGGTTATTGGGGCCTAGTCTGTAGAGGTCTGGTCAGTGGGGTCCTGGTAACTCAGGGTCTCATCTATGGGGACCTGGTCGGTGGCGACCTGGCCAGTGGGACCTGGTCAACGAAGGTTTTGCCCATTAAACCTAATCATCAGGGCCTGGTCAGCTGAGACATAGTCATTGTGGCCTAGTGAGTGGGGGCCTGACAGTGGGGGCCTGTTCCATGGGGACCTTGTCAGCAGCGGCTGCTCAGTGCTGGGCCTGGTCATTGGGGCCTAGTCCTTTGGGCCTGGTCAGTGGAAACACGATCAGTGGGGACCTGATCATGGATGATCTGGTTAGGACTGACCTAGTCAGCGAACACCTTTCAGCAGGTTCTTGTCAGCAGAAACCTGGTCAGAGGGGGCCTGGCCAGTGGGGCCTAGTTCTTAGAGTCTGGCAGTGGGACCTAGTCGGTGAAAACCTGGCCAGAATATCTGGTCAGTGGGACTCGGATGTGAGGGCCTAGTCAGTGCGGGGAATAGACATTGGGGGCCTGTTCAAGTGTGGGCCTGTTCAGTCAGGAGGGACGCGGCCCAAGGGGACATGATGACTAGAAGCCCGGACAGTGGAGGCATGACTAGCAAAGAAATTATCAGTGAAAGTCTCATTCATGAGGCCTAGTTAGTGGAGTCTGGGCAGTGAGGGCCTTGTCACAAAGACCTAGTCAGTGGGGTCTTGTGCCCAGTCAGTGCGAACCTGGTTTTCAGGAGCTTGGTTAATAAGTAACTGATCGGCGGGGACCTGGTCGGTGCAGCTCTGGCCACTGGCTGACTGATCACTGGACCCAATCAGTGGGGGCCTGGCTTGGCTGGGGGGTGGAGCAGCTGCCAGTGGGGCCTGGTCAGTGACAACCTGGTCAGCCGGGGCCTAGTCAGGGGGAGCCCAGTCAGTAAGGCCTGGTCAGTGGGGCCTCATCAGGGGGGACTCTTCAGTGGGGTCCTGATCATCAGGGCCCATTCAGTGAGGGCCAGGTCATGGCAGAGGCCCAGTCCATGGGGCCCTGGTCAGAAGGGGCCTGGTCAGTTGGACCCAGTCATCCCAGGACTGGTCCTCAGGGGCCACTCTGACTTCACGGGCTCCCCTGACCGTGCCAGTCCTCCAGCCTATAGCCAATGGTGTCCTTTATATCTCTCCCAGCACAGGCCCAGGACGTGGGGATGCCCGATGCTGGGAGGAGGCACAGGCAGCAGGAAGGAGAGAAGGAAGGAACTTCCATAGTATGGATGCCTACGAAGTTACAACACATGGTTCCATCGCCATGTTCTCTGTTTATTTCCCACATAATTCTCTGTTCTAAACTGGCCTCAGTTGAACACAAAACCATCCTTGTACTACCACAGATAGTTGGCCATGGCTCTTTGATAGCAGTTTTTATTCTGCTGTAGAAATTATCCTTGAACTGGAAAAAGTCCCCAATCCAACATCCAGTCACTCAACACTCTCATCTTTATAAAGAGCTGCTTCCAAATTCTAGATCGATTTTTGGAAAAAATATATTGCACTCGTAAAAATTGCTGCATCTGTGATCTCAAATCTCTCCCTCGAATTGGATGGAGATGGTGAATTTCAGCCAAAGTGGCCAAAGAACTCGTGTCCCGCGCTCCTGAACGCCATCAGCCCCCGCACCTCCATCATTCCTCCTCCCACGAGTCTCCTGCTCCCCGTGACTTTGGTAAGAGCTCCTCTGTGAACGTGGAGGATGTCTGGGAATTTGATGCGTTGCCACTTGGCCAGCAGTAACAGGTCCGAGACAGAATCCAGGTCCTGCCTGGGCCAATCTGGGAAGAGCTTGATGATGGTATCGTAGGCACCTCTGGTGAAGGTGATGGGCTGGTTCAGGCCCACCCAGAAGGCCTGCTGGGCCCACTCCAAAGCCTGGCTGAGGCCACGGGAGGGCTGGCCCCCTGCTGATGCTGCTTCTCAAAGCCCCCCACCTGCTTGCCGTGAACTCCATGCCCTGTGGCTGAGCAGCAGCACCGTCATCCACCTTCTTGAGAAAGCCTATGAAGCTGTCAATCATGCTCTCCACCTCCTGCAGGTCGAGGGCAGTGGTGGTGGCGTGCTCAGGGTCAGGAACGAGCTGGCACCCACCACGTCACCTTTCTCGCACCACCCACCTCCCATGACCAGGCCACGTATCCAGTGTTCATCTTCGATACCCACATCCACTCGCCCAAGTGATGCCCACCTTCTCGCTGACCTGCTCTGCTTGGATCAGAGGCAGTTTTCTTATTTTCTTTCCTCAAGAGGTGCTGCGCCATACAGAAGGCCTTCTTGCCTTGTTTCCAGGCCTTCTCTTGGTGCCGCTGAGGCACATCAGGAAGTGCTGGAGGACGTGGCACTGCGCCAGCACTGGGCGGCCGGCCGTGTAGCTCATCCCGCAGATCGTGCTCTTCCTGTGCTTGGAGATGAAGTCCTCCTGGAAGCAGCCCATGGCCCACTTCTCAGGTAGGTGGGGCACAGACATAGCCAGGAATGTCAGCAGACACGCATCCAGCCGGTCCAAGTGCTTGTTGCGCCATGCACTGGGACCTGCCTGTGCACGGTCACCAGCTTGCAGGAGAGGACGCTATTCATGCCCTTGAACTTGTTCTACTGAGCGGTGTTGCTGGTAGTGCCCTGGAAGGAGTAGGGGTTCTCCTGCCACTTGAGGCCATAGAGCCACAGAGCCACGCACACCTTGTCCCCATCCTTCACAGAGCCCAACGCCTCGCCAAGCACAAGAACTCCCTGCCTGACTTGACAGGTGGGGAAGCGGTTGAGACTGCGCCTCATGGTGGCCAAGCTGTTGCCACCACGGGGGCCTAGGGAGCCACTGAGGACCAGGTGTGAACCGCCACTAGGCTCATCCACCGTCATGGAGCTGCCATCCCACTTGGCGTCCTAGGCATCATCACCATCACTGCCCTGACTGTCCTGGTTGCCACGAAAGAGCTGCTGAGGCCATGGCTGTCGGGCACGCCTGCAATCAAGCCTGCACCGGCTGCTGAAAGGTATTCAGTGGTGGCACATGCTGCAGCTGTAACACTTGCTGGAAAGTGTCAGGAAGGGGTCTCAAGGAAGTGGGCAGCATACCGGGCACGGCCTCAAAGCCTCCCGACAGCATGTTGGCAGCGTGGCTGAGATGCTGGGGACACCATCACCTGCCAGTCCCAGCTTGGAGTCATAGATCACCTGCCCGACACAGACGAGGCTGAGAAGAGGCCACAGTCACCGTAGCCATGGATGCTCTTGAACAGCCCTTGATGTCCTGCTCCCGCACAGGCTTAGCACCGCGTGTTCCTGCAGCAAGTTCTTGCCGGGGTTCTCTGACCTGAAATGGTACAACAACCGGGTGAGGTGTGCCATGTCCCCTGCGTGGCCATCCGTGCTGCAACTAAAGGCCCATGGCACCCCTGGTGCCTTCCCCTACCAAGTAGAGCTGGGGTGGAGGCCGGGCCCCTCTGGACCTAGGACTTGTGCCCTGGGAGGGGACTCTGTCCAACAAGTCAAATCAGAGGCCATAGGGCATGCTCCTGGCTGGCCAGGGCTGGGAGGACACCACGTTCACCCCTCCCTCTGGCAGCCTGAAAGGGACCAGCTTCCCTGTTGAGAAGGACTTCATAATGCCCAGGAGCCATCTGGGGCTGCAGAGCAACTGGCTGGGAGCTGCCCTGGCTCCTTCCATGCCATGCTAGTCATTGCCCACCAAGAGGGGTCCGATGCAAGTGCCCCCATGCAAGGGACTTATCTCTGGACCTGCCTCTCAGTTTTCACGGGGCCCAGCAGGGCCTAGTGTTGTGGCCAAGATGGGGTTGCAGGGCTGGGCCCCACTGATGGTCCTGGGGCTGTGTAGGGTGGATGTGGAAGGGACAGAGCACAGCATCCCTGTTCAAAATTTTACAAACGGAAGCATGGATCTCTGACAGCCAAGTCTCTGGGCAGCTTCGGGAGGGAGTTCAGAAAATGCATGGGTCCATTCTGAATCCTCAGGATCCCCAGAGAGCAACCTGCTGCCCTGAGCTTTCTGGAAGCTTCTTCGTGCCCCTGGGCCTCAGTCTTGGAGACTGCCAGCCAGGTCAGGGTGGGAGAGGACCAGGGTTGCATTCCGGGGTAAGGGGCTGGCTGCATGGGCCCCTGGGGCTAAGCTGGTAGGCAGCGGCAGACCAGCCCATCTCCCTTGCAGAGGGGCTATGCTCACAGAGGCCTGGATACCAAGGACTCTCGATCGGGTTTGGCTGAAAAAACAGCAGATGCGAGTGGTCAGCTTCTCCTCCAAGTCCATTAAGTCCTCACAAGGCTGGGCCCCACAGACCTGAGTTTCTGGTGTCCTTGGCATTCCTGCGTGGCTTCTTGAGTCTGACTCTGAGGACACCCCTGCAGGCTGCTGATCACAGAGCAAGGGGTGTGTGGATCCCTCAGGGCACGGGGAGCCGTTGGGGCACCTCATGTCACTCCTGGGGCAGTGGCTTAGGATTCAGGCTGGCTCCAGACTTCCTCCTTCACCTCCTCATCCCAGGGCTGTGAGGCCTGGGTAACAGCCCTGATTCAGAACCAGGTGGGAGAGGCCTTGGCTGTCACCTAGCCCCCTTGCCACCTCACACGAGACACTGTCTCCACAGTGGGTGAGATGGTCCCGGGCACGGGGCCCCCTTTGCCCTCCGGGACCGTCCACTCCATGCCTGGACTGGACCATTCCCACACCTGGCTGAACTCTTGGATCTGGCCCTGGCCAGGGCTCCCACCCGTGTCCTCTCCCCGAATCCTCTGGATCAGTGACACTGATTCTCTTGTTCCCCTGGCTCAAGGCTTATTGCCCTGACATCCTTGGAGGGGCACTCTGGAGTGAGCGGCCCCTGCTCCTCTTGGCATCTGTTGATGTTGGGATGGTGGTTCAGGGAGCTCGCACCTCTCAGGTGAGAGGTCCTGAGCATCCTCTCAGGAGGGAGGATGTAAAAAGCATAGGGGGCATTGAGGGGTCTTTCTCTAGCCCCTGCCTGTCTGAGCAGCATGTCCAGTACATATGCGCTCAGCACCTGCCCAGAAGCTGCTTAGTGTAGAGGAGGAAAAGGCAGAAAAAGAGGTGCAGGAGGAAGGGCCAGGTAGTAGGGCTGGTGGGGCTGGGGCCCTCTCCACTATCGAACGCTCCAGAGGATGACTTGGGAGGGGACCTGGTGCTGGAGCCCACCAGGGGGTGGCGGGTCCCAGCACTGGCTCATCAGTTCCCCCACAAAGGCCTCAGAGTGCCTGAGCACTGTGGCATCCTCCAGGGCCCAGGCCTGGGAGAACTGGTCCTGAAAGAACTCCCTCCCACAGGCTGGACTGGGACAGGTTCATGGTCGCTCAAGGGACAAGAAGGGCATCAGGCCGGGAGGGGTTCCTGGGAGGGGTTGGTGTCCACACCCCATTTCCAACAATGCCATCTCCCACTGGGCAGCACTGGGTCCTTCTGTGGCCACCCCTGGGGTCCAGCTGTGCACAGGAGGCCATGGCCTGGGGAGGCCCGGGCAGGGAGGTGCCCACCACACTCCCACCTTTCACATGGATCACTCATTTCAAGGGTGGGCTCAGGGTCTGGGAGAACTCACTATGCCCTGCCCAGCCCTACAGGCCAGGCCTGGCCATCCCTTCTGATGAAAGCAGAAGGTCATGGGGACAGTGGCCTCAGGCCAGCCAGGCTCTGTCCCGTAAGCTCCCCAGGAAACCTCAGACACAGGGGGACTTGCTTCTGTGAACCTTGAAGGCCATGGGCGCCATTGCCATTACTGCATCCTTCAATCTTCAGGCTGAACCTGAAGGGGATCTGTGGGGACAGCAGGTGTGAGAGGACCTGGCCCTTCCAGGCTGGGAGCTGGTGGCCTAAGCAGGGCCCACTGTGGTTTCAGTCCCCTGGAGTGCCAGGAACCCCTCCCCATGGGATGAGCTGCCACCGTGAGGCTGGGTCAGAAGAGATCTTGCAGCTCCCCACGGAGGGGACTCATCTCAGCAGGGATGTGGCTCCTGGAGGGAGGGGCTCCCCAGGGCCTTGGAGTTCCCTGGGCTCTTCCGAGTTTAGAACTGGCCCTGGCCTCTGCTGTGGGATGCCCCCTCTCGGGTGTTGCCTGGCTTGTGCGCCCTGTGGGGACCCGCCTGTGCCTCCTGCTGGGTGGGGGTGAGCCAGGTCCTCCTGGGGAAGCCGGACCCCTGGGCTGGGGGAGCCAGGCAGCGCGGGGCAGGAGGGTCCCTGGGCTAGGAGCTTCCAGTGCCTTATTACCCCCATTTAAAGCACCAGAGGAGCCAGTGTAAACATGGAATTCTGGGCACGCAGCTCATCCTTGCCCTGATGGGAGGAGCAGAGGCCCTCAGGGCCCCTTGGGCTGCCGCCAAAACATCCCTATTTCAGGCCACTCTGCAGCCCTTCCCTGAGGGGCAGAACATTGGGCGGTCCCCAGGGCACCCCTCCACACCTGCCCCCCGCATGGACCTTCGGTGGACACACTTCCCTTAGCCCAGCTCAGCCAGAGCCCAGTCCCCGTCCCAGAGCCTCTGCCTGCTCCAGAGCAGAAAAAGGAAACCCAACTACAATCCCACGGAGAACTCCACATCCCAGGTCTGGCCCCTGCTGAGACTCCACCTCCCACCCCGCCATGAGGAGGAGCCAGAACCTCCCTCTACCCCCGATCCCCAAGCCTCTGGGGAAGAGCCGAGGGGACCGTCTCCTCACCAAGTCCTCATAAGCTTCGGGGATGATGTGCATAGCACATGTCCCAGGTGGGCTTAGAGTCTCTGGAGCCTGGCACAATTTGAACTGCAGAATCCTGAGAGCCCGCCACCTATCACAAAATCAAAGCCTGCTCCCAAGATGTGGAGCCGTCAGCTGGAAGAGCTGGCACTGGCAGGGGTCCTCAGACCCCCAGGCCTCCCACCCTCCCATTTGGCCACTCCAGCATGCAGCCTTGGCCCAGGGCGGGGAGGGGCAGGAATGTCCCCTGGATCCTGGCGGGAGGAGCTGCCCAGTGGGGCCCTGAGCTGAGGTATTAGGAGGAGAGGCCTGCCGTGGAGGCCGAGAGGGAGGAACGTGGCAGGCAGGGGCCAGCAGGGTGAGCGGGGTGGGTGCTGGGGGTGCATTACTGTCTTCTGGACATTCATGGAGTCAGGCTAGGGGACATGCGATGAGGAAGCATTACTGTCTGGGTTTCATCTGCCTGTCCAAGGGTGGCGAGGATGGCTAGGAGCACAGGCAGCCACCAGGAGGCAGGAGGACCCTCAGGGAGGTGAGCGTTGCCTGCGCAAAGTCGGGGCTGGAGGACCGAGGCTCCGGGATACAGAAGGCAGCCGCAGGGAGGCTGCGATGCCCTCTGCTGATGGGGATGAGAGGCATCTAACTCAGGGTATGGGGGTCCCTATCCAGTCCCAGGCTCCTGCATGACCCACAGCAGGCAACATCCTAGAGGCTCCAAATGAGCTGGGGACCCAAGGAAGTCTCCTTGCCTGGAAGCTGGGATAACCTAGCCAGGGTGACCGTCCCCAGGCCTGGCTGTGTGAGTCCCCGTGGGCAGCTGTCCACCTACCCTGCGAGGAGTGCCTCTCACCAGCCAGCAGCTGGGCCAGCACTCAGAAGATGTCTTTTCCGGGCAGATAGAGGAGAGTGGCAGCAATGCGCCTCATGGCCCTGCAGTAGCCCAGCTCCTGCAAGAACCAGAGTCACCATGGAAGCATGTCACCTGGGAGCGCTGAGGTCACCTGAGAGGGCTGATGTCATTGGGGAGGCCTGCCACAGGCCCTGGGGGATTTGGGGTGCAGCCTCTTCACCCCTCTCCTGACACTGGGTGTCAGGACTGAGCAGGTCACGCACGTCTCAGTTGACAAGGAGTCCAGAGAGACTCCTGTAGCGAGCGTCCAAGCCCACGTGGCCCGAGACGACATAGGAGAGGACCATGGATGTCCCTCCCCCTCAGATGCCAGGCCAGGGAGGCCACCGTGCCAGGCTTGGGACAGCATCTGTGAGCTAGGCTGGCCAACAGGGCAGGCTGGGAGCCCACCGCATACAGGGTCCTGGGAAGACCCAGAGGCTGCCTGCCAGGTATGAGAGGGAGGCTGGGTCCAGACCCTGTGTGTGCAGCCCCTGGAGCCAGCTCAGTGGCTGTCCCTCCAGGAGTGATCTGGAAACTGGGGCACAGTGGGAGCAGGCACTTCGGGAACCCCCTCCCTGTCTGCTGTGCTCCAGTGGGGTTTGGGCGGAGGGGATATTGGATCCCTGCCAGTTTTCCAATGAAGAAACAGCTTCCGCGGGATCCACACTCATTTCGTGACAAGAGCGACATCCATCAAGTACTTTGGGAACTTGTCAAAAATGCCTCCTGGGAGGACCATTTTGGGACACTGACCAGCTCCTGGGCCTTGGGGCAAGCCCAGGAGGAGGGTGTCATTTCTTGTTCTGAGATTGGGGGTCAGGCTCAGGTTAGACCAGGAGTCTGTGCCTGAGCCCTCTCCATCTCAGCATGACCCCTCTGAGACCCTCCCTCTCTGCCTTGCTTGAATGTTCAAGCCAGCAGCGAGCTTGAGTCTTACCCGCTGCGTCTTGGTAGGTGTCAGATACTGAATTTTAAAGAAGCAATGACACCCCCGATCCAAGACATCCATGCCTATGAATATGGGAATGTGACCCGGGAATATTGTTGCCTGGGAATACTCACGGGATTAGATGCAGAATACGCCACCAGGACAAGAAAGACATGCTGCAGCCTAGGAAAGAGAGAAAAGAGGGCTTGAGTTCACACGGATGCTGCTTTGTTCTATCGTGTTCCAACAAGGAATCCAATTCCAGGTCCAGAAGACATGCAGAATAAGCAGTGAGCTCTTCAGGGTCACTGACTTTTATGAAATGTTTTGGTAAAAGTGGATTTTACTATTCCCGTGTTGAAGATTGTCTTGGTGGCCTTCAACTGTGAGTGGTGGTGAATCAAGCTGTGGACGTGGCATGCAGTTTTTACATGGCCATCAGTTTTCAAATCAGTGGGATCAGTCTCTGAGACTCTTCTTGGACATGTGGCGCGAGTCCACTGAGTTTCGTGAAGAGTCGCCCAACGGGCTCCCAAAGGGGCTGTGCCCTGTCGCATTCCCACCTGGCAGGGACAAGGGTCCCCGGGGCCCCACATCGTCCTGGCATTTGGTGTTGTCAGTGTTGCTTGGGAAGGCTCCCGAGCCCCTCATCCTGCCGCCCTCCCGTAGGTCACCGAACTTTCCACCATTTCTCATGATTTTGTTCATTGCTCTCTGTTTGCTCGGGAGCCACTTGGGCTCTGACCCCACATATCCCAGCCAGGCCCAGGGCTTGCAGCCAGGAAGGCACTCAGTCCATTGTGCTAGCTGCTCCCTGGGCCTGGAAAGCTTTTGGTGGCTCTGTCACCCCTCCTGGGTGACCCCTGCCTCTGCTCTGGTGAAGCTCCCATCCCTCTGGTTCACCCCATCTCCCCAGGAACTCTCCAGCCCTGCAAGCCTTACTTGACACTGTATTGTGGCCAGAACACCATGTGGTTTCGTAGTGTATGGCTGACATCCAGGTTGATCTGGTGGAAGTTCCCGGGGGGACCTCTTTCCCTTCATCTTCATGACCTCCAGCGCAGGGCCAAGAAGAGGAAGCAGCCTCTGAACAGAGAGAAGACTCGCTGCCCCACACGGCAGTCGTCCACAGGCAGCCCTTAAGGAAGGAAGGAAGGTTGGTTGGTTTCCTTTCTGCAGAAAGCTCCTCCTCTGGCTTGGTTCCTTACAATCCAACTAGTCCTGGAGCTCAGCTCACCTTTGGTGCTGGCATCACCGTCTCTGCCTAGGATGTCCATCTGACCACGCCCCCTCCACCTTCAACCCAGGCTCTGCGTTCCCTCCAGCTGGAGGCTTGGGCTCCCAACACAGCCTGGCCTGTTTGTCCTGCTCTGGCTGACTTCGGAAGGGTCATACCTCCTATTTCCACCAGTTCTCTGCCTTCGCATTCTCAACTTCCAGGAAGTGTGACCACACTTGGCCCCACATCTATGGAGAATGCCTTTATACACGCTGTCTGTCAACTTGGGACAGAACACTCTGGAGAAACAGGCTCTGGGGCAGCCCCAGGGAGGATGGGAGCCTGAGGATTCTGGAAGTCTCCAGCCTTTGACTTGATGGTTTTTCAGGAGAGGTGCGGTCTACCTAGGACCAGGCCTCCCTCCCACGATTCAGAGTTATGAATTCTCATCTCGACCTATTCCTTCAGTTTGCCAGGGGGTGTCCCTATTGCTGAGCTAGTGCTGGCTCATGCCCTGGCATCACACTGTCTCCTGCAAGTTGAGGTTTGCAGGGACAAACAGGAAAGCTGGTGACCAGACCTGCTGTCCCGGGTGAGGACAGTGTGTCACCCACCCTCTGAGAGGCAGGCAGTGCCAGGACCCAGCCATGGGAGCCCATTCCCCTGACTCTGTAGAGAGTGGTCATGGGGGCCCTCTCTCCCCATGTCACCTCCTTGCTGCTCCTATATCCCTGCCCGTCTTAAAGAGTCTGGAGCCATTTCTCTGTGCCTCTCATCTCCTGACGTCTTTGCTGTCAACTATCACCACAATTTAGAGGAGCTGCCAAGGCTTCCTGGAGCAGACTTTGGAAGCTGTATCGTGGGCTCCAAGGCCCTGACGGGACTGAACCACAAAAAGAACCAGGAAAGGGCAGGCCCCGGGGACTGAGACCCTCTGACTGAACAGGCGTCCATGACCTGGCCTCATGACCTGGGACATGCCATCCTCAGGCCACAGACACCGGACTTTGGTCAAGTACCAGCCTCCAGGTGGGGTCCTGGTGCAAGCAGACAGCAACCCCTGAACCGTGACTGCGGTTCTCAGTTTGGAGTTTGGTCAAACCACCAATGGTGAGAGTCTTGGAGTCAGGTACAGTAGGAACTGCCACCCCTCGCAGGGACAGCCTGTCACTCCCACTCACCATCGCTGGTGCCCACAGGCTGCTGACCACCTGCCAAGTCCTCCTGCCCCTGGACCAGCCTCTCAGGCAGCAGGTCTTACCTTTGCCTCCAGGGCACTGATGGATGGCAGTTTTGTCTCACCGTAAGGCAACCCAGACAGAGCTGAAGGCCTGTGCTGGGCCGAGAGCTGTCCTCCTCCTCCCCTAGCGGTCCTAGGGAAGGACCAGCCATGTCTCTTCCCGCCCCACCCCTGGTCTCAGCCCAGGAGACACACAGGGAAGGTAGGAAGAGGGTCTCCCTGTGGGCTGACGCCTGTGAAGGGACAGGACCTGGGAGAAGAGGGGTGTGTGGGTGGGGCAGGGACCACTAGGGTCCTGTAGAGCATGGGCTTGGGCTACACAATGGGGCTGCCCCTCCTGGGCTAGAGGCAGTGCCCTCTGCGGGAGCTGAGAATGTCCAGTCCTGAGAAAGGACGTGTATGGCCCAGTGTGGGTGACTGGGCCCCAACAGCAGTCCTCGAGGGAGTGACCACATTACCAGGCCAGGATCCTGAGACCTGCCCAGTGCACTGAGGGTGCACCTGGGGCCTGTCCCACCTGATGTCCCCAAGTGCCCTGCAAGGTCTGATCTCCCAGCCTCCATCTACCTCCCCCGGGGGGTGGGGGCTTGCTTTGAGTTGTCTCCACCTTTCTGGATGGAACTAATATACTTCTTACATATATTGATTGACGTCTCATGTCTCCTTAAAATGTATAAAAGCAAGCTGTGGGCCAGGCGCAGTGGCTCATGCCTGTAATCCCAACACTGTGGGAGGCTGAGGCTGGTGGATTACGAGGTCAGAAGATTGAGACCATCCTGGCTAACACAGAGAAACCCCGTCTCTACTAAAAAATACAAAAAATTAGCCAGGGGTGGTGGGGGGCGCCTATAGTCCCAGCTACCTGGGAGGCTGAGGCAGGAGAATGGCGTGAACCCAGGAGGTGGAGCTTGCAGTGAGCTGAGATGGCACCACTGCACTCCAGCCTGGGCAACAGAGTAAGACTCTGTCTCAAAAAAAAAAAAAAGACACAAAACATTATCTGGGCATGGTGGCGGGTGCCTGTAATCCCAGCTTCTCAGGAGGCTGAGGCATGAGAATTGCTTGAACCTGGGAGGCAGAGGTTGCAGTGAACAGAGATCGCGCCACTGCACTGCAGCCCAGGAGACAGTGTGAGACTCCGTCTCAAAAAAAAAAAAAAAAGAGCAAGCTGTGTCCCAACCACCTTGGGCACATGTCGTCAGGACTTCCTGAGACCATCATGGGCACATCCTCAACCTTGGCAAAATAAACTTTCTAAATTAACTGAGACCTGTTGCAGATTTTCCGGATTCACCTCTCAAAGGGTAAAGAGTCATGCAAATAAGACAAGTGGCACTGGTTCCCTGACCAGGAATTGAACCTGGGCTGAAGTCGTAACAGCCCAGCATATTAGCCCCTGTACCACAGGGTGGAGTATAAGTTCAATAGGAACCCAAAGCAGGCAGTTTGAGCATGTAAAGGACTTTAACAGGGGAGGAGTTTCTATGCTAGAAAGGAGGTTGGCACGAGATGGGGAGATGTGTCCTGCCTCAGTGAGGCCTTTCTAAAAACAAAACCCATCCCTGGGTGGTGAGGGTGGGAACAGAGGACTCACTGCGGAATCCCGAGGTGATCGGTGACTTTGTAGCTGTCAATATCCTCAGGCCCCGCGTCTGCAGGCACCTCTGCTCAGCATCCCTGTGACCCAGAGGGGATTCAGGGTGAGGGGGCCAAGGTGAGGGGTGTGGGGGCATGAAGTTCCCAGCAGCTGGTCCTGGTCCTGCATCCAGAGGGAGCCCAGGACACTCCAACCAGGATACAGCTGGAGACGGGTGGCCTCGCCTCCCTCGAGGGACAGCCCGACCCGGACCTCCTCACACTTGTCAATGATGTCCCGCTCATGCGCGGGCAGAGCAGCTGTAATCCTTTTCTGTGTCCATCCTGCGAGACAACATTGTCCAAAGGTCACACTGCACCTGGGTGCTTCAGAGAACACCCAAACCGCTTCCACCCAACTCTGAGACGCCACCGGCCAGATGAACCCCATGCCACCACCGCTCCAGGTGAAAAGGGGCCAGACCTAGGGTCCCCATGCCTGCTGGGGTCTCTGGAGTCCCTGCCCCAGCCAGAGGTGGGCTTCTTCCTGAGGATTTGAGAACAGGGGGACCTGGACACAGAGGCCCATTGTCCCCAAATGCCCTGAATCAGGCACATACGGGAGGAACGGTGTCCATCTGCCGAGGGTGAGGGGCCCTGTGGTGCGCTATTTCAGACACCTGCAGGTAGACTGGGGTCAGGGATCAGAGAGCTCCATATGCTCAGCCTCCTGGGATCATGCAGGGACCATGAAGATGCCCAGTTTCTTACAGGGAACAAGACACCTCGTGATTGCTCCATTTCATCCCCATCTCCACTCCCTCTGGCCAGTGACGCTGCTTCAAGAATAACACCAGCCAAACGGGAGGGTGCTTGGTTTGGGGTCAACGCAGCCTCTCTGCTCATGAAGATGTCTCAGGTGGAGGGACAGTGGATCCCAAGTTCTGAGCTGTCAATACAGGAAGGAGCCTCATGTTCCGGGGTCACTGAGAAAGAACGAGAACTCTGAGGACTTGGTCCTGGAGAACCCCAGAGGGCCCCATCCCATGAACATTCGGAACAAAGAAAGGGTGAGGCCTGTAGAGGAACAGACAGAGGAAGGGCCTTGTGGGGAAGAGCCCTAGTCCACGGTGAAGAGGAGGAATGATCATCACCCTCCAGCCAACCCTCTGGGGCGCCCTCATTTCCCACAACTGCCCAAGGACAGAGGGCTCCCCACCCCACTCCCAGACAGGAGACCCCATATGTCCAGTGGGTCCCACAGCGACCCCCACTGACTGCACCCGAAGTCTGGGTTGATGAGATCTTCTCTTGCAGGGACCCACCTTAGGACACAGGCCTGGATGGAAGACCACCCTCCACCCCACCCACAGGGGCTCTTCCAAGGCCAGGCTCTGTCCTATTGCTGTCGAAAATTTTAGAAAGATTTGGGATCAAGGGCATAAGGGGCACCACGTAAGGGAGTGAGTCCCACACAGCACAGGGCATGGGTGAGAGCATGGCCCAGGGTCACATCTGGGTTCCTGGACCAGTGACCACCCCTATAACCTCAGATGTCTCACTCGTCGAATGGGTATACTTGGGGACAGCACCCACCCCCTGGAGTCACCATGAGGATGAATAAGAAACTGTGTACATGGTCAGCACAGAACAAGCACTGATGAGTGCCCAGGAATGACCCTCTTTGGCAGCTGCCCAGAGACCAGCATCACCCACCAGGTAGTGACTGTCCCCAAGTCAGCAGGGAAGGAAGAGAGCAGGTCATGCTCTTGAGTCAGATCTGGCAGCTGTTCGGAGATGTGCCTCTCGCCTAGAAAAGAGCCCTACATGCCCAACACTCACAGACACCGATGTGCCTCTGACTGCTGCATGACACAGAGGCAGGCAGGTGGGCATTTGGCATGGTGATGTTTTGGGGTCACAGTACCCACAAAGGGCCGAGAGTCAGCATTCTCCACCCCCTGAACTGTCAACCTGAGTATGTGTGATGTGTCTGTGCATGTGAGCATCCCGCGTGGGTGAACACATGTGTGAGTGTGTGTGTCGCACTCACGTGCACACCCACGTCCTCATCACTGTCACCCTAGGGCCCATGGTCAGCATCAGAGCATCCATGGGCGCTCCTCAGTCTCTGCCCTCTCCACATGGGTCTGTCCTGGGGATGCAGACAGAGTGGGGGCAGAGGGCTGAAGGCAGAGGGCAGAGGGCTGAAGGCAGAGGGCAGAGAGCTGAGGGCAGAGGGCTGAGGGCAGAGGGCTGAGGACAGAGGGCAGAGAGCTGGCCCCTCCCTTGGGGGACTCAGGTAGTATGTAAAGTGCTAGGTCTGAGGGGCAGGCCTGGATTCAACTCACCTTCTCACCTCTTCCTCCCAGTAGACCTCTGGGGGGCTGTGACTCAGGGATGGAGGCAAGGAGGCATCAGGGATAAACTGTTTACACGAGGTCACCCAGCAGCCAGCTGACCAGGCCCCACTGACCCAGTCCCTGCTGACCAGGTACCACTGACCAGTTCCCCAATGACAAGGCCCCACTGACCAGGCCTTGGATGACCAAGTCCCTGTTGACCAATCCTCCCTGACCAGGTTCCTATTTTTTTTTTTTTTTTGGACTTTACTTTTTTTTTTTTTTTTTTTTTTTTGAGACAGGGCTCACTCTGTTGCCCAGGCTGGAGTGCAGTGGCACAATCTTGGCTCCCTGCAGAGTTGACCTCCTGGGCTCAAGCAATTCTCCCACCTCCACCTCCTGAGTAGCTGGGACTATAGGTGCACACCACCACACCCAGCTACTTTTTGTATTTTTAGTAGAGAAGGGGTTTCACCATGTTGCCCAGGCTGGTCTAGAACTCCCGAACTCAAGCGATCCTTCCACTTAGGCCTCCCAAAGTGCTGGGATTACAGGCATGAGTCACCACACCCATCCTCTGACCAGATTCCTAATGACAAGGCCCCCGCTGATCAGACCACTGACACGCAGTGCCCAAAGTCCTCTACCAGTGCCCCCCCTACTCAGCCCACAGACCCTCCCCTTCCTGTGGCTGCACCCGCAGGCCAGCCCCTGGGGGTCTTCTCAGGACAGGGCTCCTCATCCAGGACACAGGGAGGGACGGTCAGCCTCAGGCTCCAGGTGCCCCCACAAGGCTGTCTGGGCCCATCTCCAAGGGGACAGTGAGGGGTCCTGGCACCACCTGGACATGTCACCTGGCCCTATTCCTGAGCCTTGGAGCCAGAGGAACAGAGGGATGTTTGTCAGACCAGTCTCCCCCTTCTGCTGGGCCTCCCAGGGCTCTTCCAGCAGAGCCTGGATCTAGAGACACAGTAGAGGCAGCATGGTAGCCAGCCCAAGACCCTCCAGGCTGGGCTGAGGACCACATACAGAGACTCTCCCCAGGCAGCCAGGAGACCCTTTGCTAGTTTCACCACACCTGAGCAGATGGGCAGCAGTTCTTCCCACTGGGGCCTAGTGAAGGTGCATGGCGGGAGGATGCTCTCCACCCCTGCTTCTAAGAAAAATGGCCGGTTCCAGGGCTGGAGCAGAGAAAATACAAGATAAGCTTGGATCATCTTATGTTCATCATCTTATGTTAGGCCAGAAAGTAGGGAAGTGCTCAAAGGAAACCAGTGACAGATCAAAAACACATTAAGTCAGCTTGACATGACCACCACATCTGGGGGCATTTGAGCAGCAAATTAACATGCTTTCCTTCCCTTCTCCCCTCTTTGTTGGTTTTGTTTTGTTTTAGTTCTTTATCCACGTTGAAGAAATGAAAGAATAAGAAAGCCATCATTTGGGGCCAGGTAAAGTGGCTCATGCCTGTAATCCCAGAACTTTGGGAGGCAGAGGCGGGGAGATCCCTCGAGGCCAGGAGTTTGAGACCAGCCTGGCCAACATAGCAGACCCCATCTCTACAAAAATGGAAAAATTAGCCAGGCATGGGAGCATGGGCCTGTGGCCCCAGCTACTCAGGAGGCTGAGGCAGGAGGACTGCTTGAGGTGAGGTTGCAATGAGCTACGATCGCAATGCTGCACTCCAGCCCGGGTGACAGAGGGAGACCCTTTCTAAAAAAAAAATAAATTAAGAAAAAAAAAAAAAGAGTGAAAGAAGAAAGAATTGGGAGAAGTGGGGAGATTATCTCACACTTTAAAAAGATAAAACCACTACTGGGCATCTGGCTGAGAATATAAAATGAAGTAGAGACTAGAGAAATTATATAGATCACATAACTGATATAATAAACAAATTTATTAAACTCTTATTTATGTGTTATTAGCATAACTATTATGATAGTTTGATTTGAATTAAAATACACAATAGACAGGCACGGCCATGGTGATACAAACAGGCATATTTTTAGTTGAGAAGAAAGGCAACTCGGCCGGGCGCAGTGGCTCACGCCTATAATCCCAACACTTCGGGAGGCCGAAGTGGGTGGCTCATCTGAGGTCAGGGGTTCGAGACCAGCCTGGCCCACATGGTGAAACCTCGTCTCTACTAAAAATACAAAAATTAGCTGGGCATAGTGGTGCGTGGCTGTAATCCCAGCTATTAGGGAGGCTGAGGCAGGAGAATCACTTGAACCGGGGAGGTGGAGGTTGCAGTGAGCCAAGATTGCAGCACTACACTCCAGGCTGGGCAACAGAGTGAGACTCCATCTCAAAAAAAAAAGAAAGGCAACTCAATATTCTGCTGAGACACAACGTTCCATTACTTAAAAAGTTAAAGGCTTAGGAATATTATTTTAGCTTTGAGGTATCTGTATTACCACATTTAGAAAGAGTTGCTAAATTGGCTGGGCATGGTGGCTTACACCTGTACTGTATCCCAGCACTTTGGGAGGCTGAGGCACGTGGATCACTTGAGGCCAGGAGTTCAAGACCAGCCTGGGCAACATGGTGAAACCCCATCTCTACTAAAAATACAAAAATTAGCCAGGCGTGGTGGTGCATGCCTATAATCCCAGCTACTCGGGAGGCTGAGGCAGGAGAATCGCTTGAACCTGGGAGGCAGAGGTTGCAGTGAGCCGAGATCGCACCACTGCACTCCAGCCTGGGCGACAGAGCAAGACTCTGCCTCAAGAAAAAAAAAAAAAAAGACGATACAAAAATGCTTTATTTAAACATTTTTTAAAGAGTTCCTAAATCGGCCAGGCGTGATGGCTCATGCCTGTAATCCCAGTACTTTGGGAGGCCTTGGCAGGAGGATCACTTGAGGTCAGGAGTTCGAGATCAGCCTGGCCAACACAGGGAAACCCCGTCTCTACTAAAAATACAAAAATAAGCCAGGCGTGGTGGCACGTGCCTGTGATCCCAGCTACTTGGGAAGCTGAGGCAGGAGAATTGCCTAAACCCGGGAGGTGGAGGTTGCAGTGAGCCAAGATCGCACCACTGCACTCCAGCCTGGGCAACAGAGCGAGACTCTGTCAAAAAAAAAAAGGAGAGAGAGAAATTGGTGAGGAGGGCATGACCAGCAGTTCAGTAATGGCAGAGAGAAAGGCGAACAGGGAAAAGGGCTAAAGTTGGAGAGCTAGCCTTACCTCACTCGAAGAGTTGGCTAACCTCACTCTAAGTCTCAGCTCAGGCATAATCTCAGAGCGTGATCCTTCTCAAAAAATAAAATGATAAAACAATAAATAAAATATCAATGCCTAGCATAGAATGAATCTTTTTGTGTGTGTGTGAGAAAGGGTCTTGCGCTGTCACCCAGGCTGGAGTGCAGTGGCACAGTCATGGCTCACTGCAGCCTCAACCCTCCAGCCCCCAGTGATCCTCCTGCCTCTGCCTCCTGAGTAGCTGGGACTACAGGTGCACGCCACCACACTCAACTAATTTTTTTATTTTTTGTAGAGACAGGGTCTCGGAATGTTGGCCTGGGCTGGTCTCAAACTTCTGGCCTCAAGCGATCCTCCTGCCTCAGCCTCCCAAAGTACTGGGATTACAAGCGTGAACCACCATGCCCAGCAAAATTGTTAACTTTTGTATTTCAAAGGACACCACCAAAAAAGTGAGAACACCTTTTGAGGTTCTTGTGCACTATTGGTGGGAATGGAAAATGCTATGGCTGCTAGGAAAAAGTATGGCCATTCCTTAAATAAATAATAAATACAAAGTAATCATATGATCCAGGAAGTCCGCTTCTGAGCATACCCTAAAAAACCGAAAGCAGCAACTCACATATTTGTTCACCCATGTTCATAGACATATTATTTACCATAGCCAAAGGTAGAAGCAACCTAGGTGTCCACGAAAGGATAAATAAGGCCAGGCGAGGTGGCTCATGCCTGTAATCCCAGCACTTTGGGAGGCCAAGGTGGGCAGATCTCTTGACCCCAGGAGTTTGAGCCCAGCCTGGGCAACATGGTGAAACCCCATCTCTGCTAAAATTACAAAAATTAGCTGGGCATATTGGCACACACCTGTAACCCCAGCTACTCTGGAGGCTGAGGCATGAGGATTGCTTGAGCCCAGGAGGTGGAGTGCAGTGAGCCGAGATCACGCCATTGTGCTCCAGTCTGAGCAACAGAACAAGACTCTGTCTCAAAAAAAAAAAAAAAAAAAAGATAAATAGATCCAGAAAAATCCAGAAATGTGATATCTACATACAATAGAATATAATTCAGCATTAAAAAGGAGTAAATTGGGGACAGGAGAGGTGGCTCACACTCCCAACACTTTGGGAGGCCAAAGAGGGCGGATTACCTGAGGTCAGGAGTTCGAGACCAGCCTGGCCAACATGGTGAAACTCTATCTCTACTAAAATACAAAAATTAGCTGGGAGTAGTGGTGGGTGCCTGTAATCCCAGCTACTCAGGAAGCTGAGGCAGGAGAGTCACTTGAACCTGGGAGGCAGAGGTTGCGGTGGCTGAGCGCCACTGCACTCCAGCCTGGGCAACAAGAGCGAAACTCCATCTCCAAAGAAAAAAAAAAGAAGTAAATTGGCCGGTGGCAGTGGCTCACACCTGTAATCCCAGCACTTTCAGAGGTCGAGGCAGGAGGATCGCTTGAAACTAGGAGTTCAAGACCAGCCTGGGCAACAGAAGGAGACGCACATCTCTACAAAAAATTAAAATTAAAATTAAAATAATTAGCCAGGCCTGGTGGTGCATGCCTGTGGTCCCAGATACTTAGGAGGCTCAGGATGGAGGCTTGCTTGAATCCAGGAGTTGAAGACTGCAGTGAGCAATGATCACACCACTGCACTTCAGCCTGGGCTACAGAGGAAAACCCTGTCTCTTAAAAAAAAAAAAAAAAAAAAAAGGCCAGGCGCGGTGGCTCACGCCTGTAATCCCAACGCTTTGGGAGGCCGAGGCGGGCGGATCACGAGGTCAGGAGATTGAGACCATCCTAGCTAACACAGTGAAACCCCGTCTCTACTGAAAAAAAAAAATACAAAAAATTAGCCGGGCGTGGTGGCGGGCGCCTGTATTCCCAGCTACTAGTGAGGCTGAGGCAGGAGAATGGCGTGAACCCAAGAGGCGGAGCTTGCAGTGAGCCAAGATGCACCACTGCACTACAGCCTGGGCGACAGAGCGAGACTCCGTCTCAAAAAAAAAAAAGAAAGAAAGAAATCCTAACACATACTACAAGGTGAAGCTCGAGGACATTATGCTAAGTGAAATAAGCACGTCAGAAAAGGACAAATACTTTATGATGCCATTTACATGAGATTGCCACAGTCAAATTCACGAACTCAGACAGTGGAATGGAGGTTGCAAAAGACCCTGAGGGCAGAGGTGCACGGGGAGTTGTGCAACGAGACAGACTTCAGTGTTGCAAGATGAAAACAATTCTAGAAATTGGCTTCACAACGTGAATGTATTTAACAGTACTGAAGAGAACACTTAAAATGGATGGGAGGCAAAGAATACATTCGGTTTAAAGGCAAAAATCCTGGCAGGGAAAAGCTGGACTGAAGCCAGGCCAGCTCAACCACGCCCCTTCCTGCTCCGCTGTCACTCAGCGATAAAGAGGCGGGGCCATTGGATCTGTCCAATCAGGACCTCAGCTGAAATGATGTGAGCGGGGCCACGCTGCGCCTGCGCAGTGCGGACGTCGCCATTCCTGGCCCATGGCAAGATTGCGTTTCACCTGCTCCTGAAGGCCGAAGGTGGCTCTAGCGCATCCTTTGTCGCGCCGTGACCTGCAGGTACTGACAGATCCGTGGGGAGGACACCGTGACTTCCCGGACGCTGGGAAATGGTGAGTGTGCGGGGCCAGTGTCCGAGGGGAGGTTTCTGGTTGGAACCGTCTGTGGCCGAGGCCGGGGACCTCCTTGCAGTCAACTCCGGGGTCTGCAGACCCGGGGGCCACGGCGGGCGCAGTTTGGCCCTCGGTCCTCTCCGTGGGAGCTGGACCGGCAGTCGGGAGCCCCAGCGTCCTGTCCAGTCCCCGCGGGGCGACCTCGGCCCCCGGCCCTGGAGCCCTCTGTGGGCAGCTCTGCGCCCGCAGCCCCGCGTCTCCCCGGATTGTTCGGTGACAGCGGGAGGGTCCTGGGGAGATCCCATCTCGGTCTGTGGGGTTTGTGCGTTTAAGAATCCACTTGGCTGGAAACCTTACGATGAATCCACGGGCGCGTTTCCTCACTTGTGAGAACCGAAGCCTGGGCAGGTCCTTGCAGCCGGGGTCAGGTTCCTGTGGCTGTTCAAACGCCCCTGTCCTCATCACCAGGGACTGACCCCCTCTAGTGCTCCCAGCACTCAAGCCTGGGGATGTTTTTGACCTTCTGAATGTGGGCTTTCTTTTCGAACTGCGGGGAAGGGGACTCCTTATCTTAACTGATCAGAAAGTTTGTGTTTCTTCCCTTTGGACTCCTTGATCAAATATTAATTCTAGCCACCCTGAATTTCAGTTTCCCTTCGCTCTGGGTAATTTTGTTCCCTTGCGTGAATGTGTGCGATTTTTAGTTTCTTTGGCTTCTGGATGGAATTTATTGTGAGCTTGTTCAAGTTCTTTTAAATTTTCTTGTTTGTGTGTGTTTATCTGTGTGGTTTCTACCCGAGAGATTTCGCCTATGTTGCAGTGCCATGATGATGCAAAATCTCTGTATGTCATTTGTTCCATATAAGTGGTAAGCATTTTGTGTGTGTGTGTGTGTGTGTGTGTGTGTGTGTGTGTGTGTGACGGAGTCTCGCTCTGTCGCCCAGGATGGAGTGCAGTGGCGCGATCTCGGCTCACTGCAAGCTCCGCCTCCCAGGTTCAAGCCATTCTCCTGCCTCAGCCTTCCCAGTAGCTGGGACTACAGGCGCCCGCCACCACGCCCAGCTAATTTTTTGTATTTTTAGTAGAGACGGGGTTTCACCTTGTTAGCCAGGGTGGTCTCGATCTCCTGACCTTGTGATCCGCCCGCCTCGGCCTCCCAAAGTGCTGGGATTGCAGGTGTGAGCCACCGCGCCTGGCTAAGTGGTAAGCTTTGAGGTGTTTGTGAGAGTGATGTTTATGACATACACCACTTTGATACATTCTGATTGTAAGTGTATGTTGTGATTGTAATAGGTCAGTGTGTTTTTCTCTGAGCAATTATCCAGTGGAAGGTTCCTAAGTCTAGAGTCATTGTGGGTAGTTTTTTTTTTTCTTTTTTTTTGAGATGGGGTGCAATGGCGTGATCACAGCTCACTGCAACTTCTGCCTCCCTGGTTCAAGCAATTCTGCTTCAGCCTCCTGAATAGCTGGGATTACAGGCGCCCACCACCACGCCCGGCTAATTCTTTTATTTTTTAGCAGAGATGGGGTTTCACCATGTTGGTCAGGCTGGTCTTGAACTCCTGACCTCAGGTGATCTGCCTGCCTCAACCTCCCAAAGTGCTGGGATTACAGGCATGAGCCACCATACCTGGCTGATTGTGGGTATTCTTTTGATGCTGATATGTCAGTTTGGGTACCATATGTAGTTTTGGTACCATATCCTGAAAGGTGTAGTATATAGTTTTTCAGAATGGGAATACTAATTATTTTTGTATAAAATAATCATCAATAGATAATGGTTTTTCTAAGGCGGTTATTTCTAGAATATATCTTTTATCTGTCTGTGTACTTGGGTCAGAAGCTAGTAGTGAGTCTCCTTAATTCAAGTAGGCGTAATATATGTTACCTTGAATCTTCACATCCTGATGAGCATCTAGTTGAACTACAGCTGCTTTATGCCAGTGTTTTGTAAATAATTTTCCTGATTGTATTGGGTTTCTTTTTTTATATTTTCTTTCTTTTTTTTTTTTTTTTTTTTTTTTGAGATGGAGTTTCGCTCTTGTTGCCCTGGCTGGAGTGCAATGGCATGATCTTGGCTTACCGCAACCTCCGCCTCCCAGGTTCAAGCAATTCCCCTTCCTCAGCCTCCCTAGTAGCTGGGATTACAGGCATGTGCCACCACAAAATACTAAAATTTTGTATTTTTAGTAGAGACAGGGTTTCTCCATGTTGGTCAAGCTGGTCTCGAACTCCCAACCTCGGGTGATCTACCCGCCTTAGCTTCCCAAAGTGCTGGGATTACAGGCATGAGCCACTGCACCCGGCCTGTATTGGGTTTCTTATGTTATTCCAAGTCTGAGTTAGTAAAGTACTTCACTTAGTACATTGGGTTTGCAGTCAGTCTTTCACCGTCAAGTTTCTTAATGTAAATAGATTGGTTTTTAAGGTGCCTACCTTGTAATTGATATTGTAATTAAACACCTTTTGATATTCTGTGAGGTCATTTATATGAGTTATCATTGATTGTATTTCATTGTCTGTGAGATAGAGGAGAGTATGAAAGTGGTAGTTGACATTTGGGAGTTAAGTTTGTGTTTAAAATCAAACCCTGCTCTTAAGAAATAAAACTGCGGGCTGGGCATGGTGGGTCATGCCTGTAATCCCAACACCTTGGGAGGCCGAGGCGGGCGGATCACCTGAGATCAGGAGTTCAAGACCACCCTGACCAACATAGCGAAATCTGTCTGTACTAAAAATACAAAAAAAAAATTAGCCAAGAATGGTGGCGCACACCTGTAATCTCAGCTACTCAGGAGGTTGAGGCAGGAGAATTAGAATTGCTTAAACCCAGGAGGCGGAGGTTGCAGTGAGCTAATGCCACTGCACTCTAGCCTTGAGACTCTGTCTCAAAAAAAACTAAATAAATAAAGGTAGTTTGCATATATTGTAGCCAAGTTTGCCATGAATGTGAATTTAGTATGTGTTGAATTATGTCAGATTCTGAATGGTGCTGTGTCTGTTCATTCAGTTTGATTTGTAAAGCTTGTTGGTCTAGGTATGTGTAGCCGTTTTAGTAAATTATATTGAAAAATGGGTGAGGGTAAGGTTTTTCACCTGTAGGATGATGAAATATAGCTCTAATATATGTTAAAGTGGAAGCATATTAATGTTGGTTGTCCCTTAAAATATATGTCTGATTGGGTGGTGTTGATTCTGTACATTTTTTTTTATAAGTTTCTCAGTTGTGGTGTTTAATTGGTACCCTTGAAAACAAGTACATTTAGGACAACTCTGTCTACATAATCTTCTGTTGTTTTAGCATGTGTTTCAGAAGTCGTGTGTGTAGGCCAGGCGTGGTGGCTCATGCCTGTAATCCCAGCACTTTGAGAAACCGAGGTGAGTGAATCACCTGAGTCAGGAGTTCGAGACCAGCCTGGCCAACATGGTGAAACTCTGTCTCTCCTGAAAATACAAAAAATTAGCTGGATGTGGTGGCAGGCGCCTGTAATTCCAGCTACTTGGGAGGCTGAGGCAGGAGAATTGCTTGAACCCAGGAGGCTGAGGTTGCAGTGAGCCGAGACTGCGCCATTGCACTCCAGCCTGGATGACAGAGCAAGACTCTGTCTCAAAAAAAAAAAAAAAAGTTGTGTGTGTAAAGTGATCAGGATCAGTTAAGATTATTGGGTGGGCCAGGCACAATGGCTCACACATGTAATCCCAGCACTTTGGGAGGCCAAGGTGGGTGGATCACGAGGTTAGGAGTTCCAGACCAGCCTGGCCAACATGGTAAAACCCTGTCTCTACTAAAAAATACAAAAATTAGCTGGGTGTGGTGGCGGGTGCCTTTAATCCCAGCTACTTGGGAGGCTGAGGCAGGAGAATCGCTTGAACCTGGGAGGCGGAGGTTGCGGCGAGCTGAGATCGCGCCACTGTACTCCAGCCTGGGCAACAGAGCAAGACTCCATCTTGTTGGGGGGAAAAAGATTACTGAGTGTAATCTTTGTTTCCAATCGAATTCTACTAATGAGGATTTTTTTAGTTCTGTCAAAGAATTGTGGTTCTGTCAAATAAGTTTGACTTTTGGCATAATTATAACAAGGCTGGGGAAGGCAAACTTTCCCAAAAGTGGAAAGTTAGAGAATCATTATAGTATGTCTTATCCTCTTCTATTATATATCACAGTCCAGTGGGTATCCCAGTGGCATTGGCATTTTTTCCCGTGGAGGTCTGAAAGTTGGGTATATGTAATATGAATGATTGGTGTGATAGCTGTGTCTGGTGTTGTACCATCTTTTAGATCTGCTTTGTAATCATAATCTTTACTTCCTTCAAGTCCGGGTTGGTACCAGAATTCAGATCAAGTATCAACAAATGACTTGTAGGAGTATATGTCATATTTAAGCTTGTCATGTTAGTTCTTCCAGTATATGTTTTTTTTTTTTTTTTTTTTTTAGACGGAGTTTCACTCTTTCGCACAGTCTGGAGTGCAGTGGCTTGATCTTGGCTCACTGCAACCTCTGCCTTCCAGTTTCAAGTGATTCTCCTGCCTCAGCCTCCTGAGTAGCTGGGATTACAGGTGCCCGTCACCATGCCCAGCTAATTTTTGTATTTTTAGTAGAGTCAAGATTTCACCATGTTGGCCAGGCTGGTCTTGAACTCCTGACCTTGTGATCCACCTACCACGGCCTCTCAAAGTGCTGGGATTACAGGCGTGAGCCACTGCGCCTGGCCCCAGTATATGGTTTGACTGTGGTACTGGGATTAGTGTTTGGTCTGACAGATTGCTTTTATCTAATGTATCTAATGATCTGTTTTGTTTTGTTGTTGTGTTTTTTTGTTTGTTTGTTTTGTTTTGTTTGAGACAGAGTCTCACTGTGTTGCCCAGGCTGGAGTGCAGTGGCGCGATCTCGGCTCACTGCAACCTCCACATCCCGGGTTCAAGCGATTCTCCTGCCTCAGCCTCCAGAGTAGCTGGGATTATAGGCATGAGCCACCATGCCGGCTAATTTTTGTATTTTTAGTAGAGACGAAGTTTCACCATGATGGCCAGGCTAGGTAATGATCTGTTTTGATTGGCATGTCTGTTTCTGGTAACATTTTTCTATTATTATGTGTGCTGTCCATTGGTTTGAGATGTTATTGAATGCTTGATTATAGCTACATACATTGGTTGAGTCGCATTTATGTGGTCTTCTAAGGGGTGTGTGGGAATACATGCCAAGCGTCTATAAAGATGCATTGATTGGATGTGTGTGTAGAAACTCTTTAGGCATTCATTTCAAATGGTCTGAGACTACATATTATTAGTCCCTTGATTTTTCTGGCAGTTGTTCAAAAAATAATATATTTTCATTAAGTATATGTGGAGTGTGTTCTGGTAATCGTGTGATTTTAGGTATGAGTTGGCATTGTTGGATATCTATGCTCAGGAATTTTTATCGTGGCTTTAGTAGGAGTGGTAGGAACAGAAGTAGTAGTAGTAGTTGTTGTTGTATCTATTATATCCCTTTTATATTCTAAAATATTTTAGGCTGTGTGCATTCCCTCACACCTATAATCCCAGCACTTTGGGAGGTCGAGGAGGGAGGACGGCTTGAGACCAGCAACATAGGGAGACCCCATCACTACAAAAAAGAAAAAAATTAACTATTTTAGTCTATTTGTGTCAATCCTTTGTTTTGTATTAATTATTGGATATGTAATGTGTATCTGATTAAATATAACACTGTAACAACTAAGATATAACAGTACTCGGCCTTGAGGTTCTAAGATGGCCAAATAGGAACAGCTGCAGTCTGTTCCCAGCATGAGCAATGCAGAAGATGGGTGATTTCTGCATTTCCAACTGAAGTACCGGGTTCATCTCACTGGGGCTTGGCGGACAGTGGGTGCAGCCCATGGAGCAGGGCAGGGCATCACCTCACCTGGGAAGTGCAAGGGGTCGGGGAATTCCCTTTCCTAGTCAAGGGAAGCTGAGACAGATGGTATCTGGAAAATCGGGACACTCCCACCCTAATACTGCACTTTTCCAACAGTCTTAGCAAACGGCACACCAGGCACTCCCGTGCCTGGCTCGGAGGGTCCCACGCCCACAGAGCCTCTCTCACTGCTAGCACAGCAGTCTGAGATCGAACTGCAAGGCGGCAGCAAGGCTGGGGGAGGGGCGTCCACCATTGCTAAGGCTTGAGTAGGTAAACAAAGTGGCCGGGAAGCTCGAACGGAGTGGAGCTCACCCCAGCTCAAGGAAGCCTGCCTGCCTCTGTAGACTCCACCTCTGGGGGCAGGGCATAGCTGAACAAAAGGCAGCAGAAACTTCTGCAGACTTAAACGTCCCTGTCTGACAGCTTTGAAGAGAGTAGTGGTTCTCCCAGCATGGATTTTGAGATCTGAGAACAGACAGACTGCCTCCTCAAATGGGTCCCTGACCCCTGAGTAGCCTAACTGGGAGACACCTCCCATTAGGGGCCAACTGACACCTCATACAGCCGGGTGCCCCTCTGAGACAAAGCTTCCAGAGGAAGGATCAGGCAGCCACATTTGCCGTTCTGCAATATTTGCTGTTCTGCAGCCTCCGCTGGTGATATCCAGGCAAACAGGGTCTGGAGTGGACCTCCAGCAAACTCCAACCGACCTGCAGCTGAGGGTCCTGACTGTTAGGAGGAAAACTAACAAACAGAAAGGACATCCACACCAAAACCCCATCTGTACGTCACCATCATCAAAGACCAGAGGTAGATAAAACCACAAAGATGGGAAGAAACCAGAGCAGAAAAGCTGAAAATTCTAAAAATCAGAGCGCCTCTTCTCCTCCAAAGGAACACAGTTCTTCACCAGCAATGGAACAAAGCTGGACGGAGAGAATTACTTTGATGAGTTGAGAGAAGAAGGCTTCAGATGACTGGTAATAACACACTTCTCTGAGCTAAAGGAGGATGTTCGAACCCACCACAAAGAAGCTAAAAACTTTGAAAAAGGATTAGACAAATGGCTAACTAGAATAAACAGTGTAGAGAAGACCTTAAATGACCTGATGGAGCTGAAAACCATGGCACGAGAACTCCTTGATGCATGCACAAGCTTCAGTAGCTGATTTGATCAAGTGGAAGAAAGGGTATCAGTGATTGAAGATCAAAGAATGAAATGAAGTGAGAAGAGAAGTTTAAAGAAAAAAGAGTAAAAAGAAATTAACAAAGCCTCCAAGAAATATGGGACTATGTGAAAATACAAATCTACGTCTGCTTGGTATACCTGAAAGTGACGGGGAGAATGGAACCAAGTTGGAAAACACTCTTCAGGATGCTATCCGGGAGAACTTCCCCAACCTAGCAAGGCAGGCCAACATTCAAATTCAGGAAATACAGAGAATGCCACAAAGATACTCCTTGAGAAGAGCAGCTCCAAGATACATAATTGTCAGATTCACCAAAGTTTAAATGAAGGAAAAAATCTTAAGGGCAGCGAGAGAGAAAGGTCAGGTTACCCATGAAGGGAAGCCCATCAGACTAACAGCAGATCTCTCGGCAGAAACTCTACAAGCCAGAAGAGAGTGGGGGCCAATATTCAACATTCTTAAAGAAAAGAATTTTCAACCCAGAATTTCATATCCAGCGAAACTAAGCTTCATAAGTGAAGGAGAAATAAAATCCTTTACAAACAAATGCTGAGAGATTTTGTCTCCACCAGGCCTGCCTTACAAGAGCTCCTGAAGGTAGCACTAAACATGGAAAGGAACAACTGGTACCAGCCACTGCAAAAACATGCCAAATTATAAAGACCATTGATGCTAGGAAGAAACTGCATCAACTAACAAGCAAAATAACCAGGTAACATCATACTGACAGGATCAGATTCACACATAACAATATTAACCTTAAATGTAAATGGGCTAAATGCTCCAATTAAAAGACACAGACTGGCAAATTGGACAAAGAGTCAAGAGCCATCAGTGTGCTGTATTCAGGAGACCCATCTCATGTGCAGAGACACACATAGACTCAAAATAAAGGGATAGAGGAAGATCTACCAACCAAATGGAAAACAAAAAAAAGTAGAGCTTGCAATCCTAGTCTCTGATAAAACAGACTTTAAACCAAAAAAGATCAAAACAGACAAAGAAGGCCATTACGTAATGGTAAAGGGATCAATTCAACAAGAAGAACTATCCTAAATATATCTGCACCCAATACAGGAGCACCCAGATTCATAAAACAAGCCCTTAGAGACCTACAAAGAGACTAGACTCCCACACAATAATAATGGGAGACTTTAACACCCCACTGTCAACACTAGACAGATCAACGAGACAGAAAGTTAACAAGGATATCTAGGAATTGAACTCAGCTCTGCACCAAGCGGACCTAATAGACATCTACAGAACTCTCTACCCCAAATCAACAGAATATACATTCTTCTCAGCATCACATCGCACTTATTCCAAAATTGACCACATAGTTGGAAGTAAAGCTGTCCTCAGCAAATGTAAAAGAACAGAAATTATAACAAACTGTCTCTCAGACCACAGTGCAATCAAACTAGAACTCAGGATTAAGAAACTCACTCAAAACTGCTCAACTGCATGGAAACTGAACAACCTGCTCCTGAATGACTACTGGGTACATAACAAAATGAAGGCGGAAATAAACATGTTCTTTGAAACCAACGAGAACAAAGATACAACATACCAGAATCTCTGGGACACATTTAAAGCAGTGTGTAGAGGGAAATTTATAGCACTAAATGCCCACAAGAGAAAGCAGGGAAGATCTAAAATTGACACCCTAATATCACAATTAAAAGAACTAGAGAAGCAAGAGCAAACACATTCAAAAGCTAGCAGAAAGCAAGAAATAACTAAGATCAGAGCAGAACTGAAGGAGATAGGGACACAAAAAACTCTTCAAAAAATCAATGAATCCAGGAGCTGGTTTTTTGAAAAGATCAACAAAATTGATAGACCGATAGCAAGACTAATAAAGAAGAAAGAGAAGAATCAAATAGATGCAATAAAAAATGATAAAGGGGATATCACCACCGATCCCACAGAAATACAAACTACCATCAGAGAATACTACAAACACCTCTACTCAAATAAACTAGAAAATCTAGAAGAAATGGATAAATTCCTGGACATACATCCTCCCAAGACTAAACCAGGAAGAAGTTGAATCCCTGAATAGACCAATAACAGGCTCTGAAATTGAGGCAACAATTAATAGCCTACCAACCAAAAAAAGTCCAGGACCAGGACCAGACGGATTCACAGCCAAATTCTACCAGAGGTACAAAGAGGAGCTGATACCATTCCTTCTGAAACTATTCCAATCAATAGAAAAAGAGGGAATCCTCCCTAACTCATTTTATGAGGCCAGCATCATCCTGATACCAAAGCCTGGCAGAGACACAACAAAAAAAAAGAGAATTTTAGACCAATATCCCTGATGAATAGTGAATCAAAAATCCTAAATAAAATACTGGCAAACTGAATCCAGCAGCACATCAAAAAGCTTATCCACCATGATCAAGTTGAGTTCATCCCTGGGATGCAAGGCTGGTTCAACATACACAAATCAATAAATGTAATCCATCATATAAACAGAACCAAAGACGGTGGCCGGGCTTGGTGGCTCAAGCCTGTAATCCCAGCACTTTGGGAGGCCGAGGTGGGTGGATGATGAGGTCAGGAGATCGAGACCATCCTGGCTAACACGGTGAAACCCCATCTCTACTAAAAATACAAAAAATTAGACGGACGTGTTGGCAGGCGCCTGTAGTCCCAGCTACTCAGGAGGCTGAGGCAGGAGAATGGTGTGAACCCGGGAGGCGGAGCTTGCAGTGAGCTGAGATCGCACCATTGCACTCCAACCTGGGGGACAGAGCATGACTCCGTCTCAAAAAAAAAAAAAAAAAACAGAACCAAAGACAAAAACCACATGATTTATCTCAATAGATACAGAAAAGGCCTTTGACAAAATTCAACAGCCCTTCATGCTAAAAACTCTCAATAAACTGGGTATTGATGGGATGTATCTCAAAATAATAAGGGCTATTTATGACAAACCCACAGCCAATATCATACTGAATGGGCATAAACTGGAAGCATTCCCTTTGAAAACTGGCACGAGAGGGATGCCCTCTCTCACCACTCCTATTCAACATAGTGTTGGAAGTTCTGGCCAGGGCAATCAGACAGGAGAAAGAAATAAAGGGTATTCAATTAGGAAAAGAGGAAGTCAAATTGTCCCTGTTTGCAGATTGTATATTTAGAAAACCCATCGTCTCAGCCCAAAATCTCCTTAAGCTGATAAGCAACTTCAGCAAAGTCTCAGCATACAAAATCAGTGTGCAGAAATCACAGGCATTCCCATATACCAATAACAGGCAAACAGAGGGCCAAATCATGAATGAACTCCCATTCACAATTGCTACAAAGAGAATAAAATACCTAGGAATCCAACTTACAAGGGATGTGAAGCACCTCTTCAAGGAGAACTACAAACCACTGCTCAACAAAATAAAAGAGGACACAAACAAATGGAAGAACATTCCATGCTCATGGATAGGAAGAATCAATATAGTGAAAATGGCCATACTGCCCAAGGTAATGTATAGATTCAATGCCATCCCCATCAAGCTACCAATGACTTTCTTCACAGAATTGGAAAAAACTACTTTAAAGTTCATATGGAACCAAAAAAGAGCCCATATAGCAAAGACAATCCTAAGCCAAAAGAACAAAGCTGGAGGCATCATGCTACCTGACTTCAAACTATACTACAAGGCTACAGTAACCAAAACAGCATGGTACTGGTACCAAAACAGAGATACAGACCAATGGAACAGAACAGAGCCCTCAGAAATAATACCACACATCTACAACCATCTGATCTTTGACAAACCTGACAAAAACAAGAAATGGGGAAAGGATTCCCTATTTAATAAATGGTGTTGGGAAAACTGGCTAGCCATATGTAGAATAAGGTGAGACATAGGAGATCTTAGAAAGGCTAAAGGTGATCTTGGAGAAACTAAGTCTCCATGCTGGGAGTGCACTGTTGCTGTCAGTCTGCAAATTATTAATCAGATACTGTGCTTGGCAAGCAGATGGTGTAATTTGTCATTTGTCTGCAGTGGTGTGTATGCTTGTGTTACCCTGGTTTATGTGGTTGGAATTTAAGTAATAACAAGACAGTAAAGTCACTCTGATGACTAGCAGAGGTGAATAAGAAAGGCGGTAAGACCAACTGAGAAGCTACACAAATTTGTAGCCAGGTGGTTCTTCTTCTTTTTTTTTTTTTTTTTTTTTGAGACTGAGTCTTGCTCTGTCGCCCAGGCTGGAGTGCAATGGCGTGATCTTGGCTCACTGCAAACTCTGCCTCCTGGGTTCAAGCAATTCTCCTGCCTCTACCTCCCTAGTAGCTGGGATTACAGGTGGCTGCCACCATACCTGGCTAATTTTTGTATTTTTTAGTAGAGACAGGGTTTCACCATGTTGATCAGGCTGGTCTTGAACTCCTGACCTCAAGTGATCCACCCACCTCGGCCTCCCAAAGTGCTAGGATTACAGGCATGAGCCACCGCACCAAGCCCAGGTTGTTGTTCTTAAGCAAGTAAATGAGTTATTCCAGTGATGGCTACAGGTGATGTTGAAGTTAAAAATACTAGGTGAGTGTCACGTAAAACTGAATTGAAGTACACCTTCAATTATTCTTATGGTAATATTGATGCAATCAGTGACTTGAAGAAAACAGTGTAGTGCCACTGTTGTAAAAGGTGTAACAAATCTAGGTCTAGTGACAATTTGGAGAAAAGTTGGAGATTTTGCATAATTCTAAGTCTCTTTTACCTGTAGTCAATAAGTATTTTCATATCCGTGGGCCAAGATGTCCTGCTGGGAGATAGTGTTGTAATTTAGTCAAATGCTCCCCTTGTAAGGTGTAATCTTTGTATCATTGTCTTCCTTATCCTTTGTGACTATTAAGGTTGGTTGATTTAAGTAAGAGTAGGAAGGGCCGGGGGTGGTGGCTCATGCCTGTAATCCTAGCACTTTGGGAGGCCAAGGCGGGCAGATCATGAGGTCAGGAGTTTGAGACCAGCCTGACTAACATAGTGAAACCCCGTCTCTACTAAAAATACAAAAATTAGCCGGGCATGGTGGTGCGTGACTGTAATCCCAGCTACTTGAGAGACCGAGGCAGGAGGATCACTTGAACCCGGGAGGTGGAGGTTGCAGTGAGCCAAGATCGCACCACCGCACTCCAACCTGAGTGACAGAGCAAGACTCTGTCTCAAAAAAATAAATAAAGAAATAAAAATAAATAAATAAAGTAAGAGTAGGAGGTTGTTCTTATGAACTCTTTCTCTTTTATTTAAATTAAAACATGCTGGGTTAAGAGCTTCTTGGGATGTGCTCATTTTGTCTAGGGTTTTCAATTCTCTTTTTAGTAGCCTGTTTAATTTCCATATACATCTTGCTGCTGTGGGATTATAGGGTAGGTGGAAATTCCATTGTGTATCTCATTGATCTGATGTCACTTGTGTAGTCCTTGATGTAAAATGAGTTCCCTGATTATTTTTAATTTTAGGGGCTTCCAATTATTTTAGGAGCTCTTAGAAAATTGAGCTGCCCAATTTCCTGTCAGGGCATGGTGGCACATGCCTGTAATCCCAGCACTTTGGGAGGCCGAGGCAGACAGATCACTTGAGGTGAGGAGCTTGAGACCAGCCTGGCCAACATGGCAAAACCCCGTCTCTACTAAAAATACAAACAAATTAGCTGGGCATGGTGGCGGGCACCTGTTATTTCAGTTACTCAGAAGGCTGAGGCAGGAGAATCACTTGAACCCAGGAAGCAGAGGTTGCAGTGACCCAAGATTGTGTCATTGCACTCCAGCCTGGGCAACAAGAGCGAGACTCCATCTCAAAAAATAAAAAAAAGATATGTTTTATGTTCCAGAATGTGGGCTATCTTGGTGAATGTTCCATGTGAACTTGAGAAGAATGTATATCCTGCTATTGCTGGTCTAAGTGTTTTGATTTTCAGTTCAGTCCAGTTGTTTGATGGTACTGTTCCGTTCAACAATGTCCTTCCTCATTTTCTGCCTGCTGGATCTGCTGTTGCTGATAGAGAGGTGTTGAAGTCTCCAGCTATACTTCATGGCTCCATGCAGTTCTCCCTGCAGTTCCATCAGTTTTGCCTCATTATTTTGCCACTCTGTTTTTATGCACATACACACTAAGGATTGCCTTGTCTTCTTGGTGAATTGATTACTTTGTTATTACATAATGCCCCTGTGTCACTGAGATTTCCAGGATGTGAAGTCAGCTTTGTCTGAAATGAACATAGCTATGTTACTTTTCTTTTTCTTAGTGTTAGCTTGGCATATCTTTCTTCATTCCTTTATTTTTAATGTATCTATACCTGTATATTTAAAGTGTGTTTATTTTCAACACCATATATTTGATCCATTATTGACAGTATCTGTCCACCATTTGTTGTATTTAGACCATTGATGTTTAACATGTTATTGATTTAGTTGTATTAATGTCTCCCTTTTTCTTTTTATGTTTTTCTATTTGTTGTTGTTCTTCCTTTCCCAGCTTCCATTCTTTTTCTACCTTATCTGCTTTCATTAAGCATTTTACCTGATGCCATTTTTCTCCCCACTTAGCACATCAATTATAGTTTATTGTTGTTTTTTAAGTTTTAGTGATTGCCTTTGAGTTTGTAATACATGCTTACAAGTAACCCAAGACTCTTTTAAAGAACACTATACTACCTCACTTGTTGTGCAAGTACCTCATGAAAAAGTATTCCCAATTCCTCCTTTCCTGTCCTTTGTAACATTGCTGCCATACATATCATTTATTCATAAGCTGGACTTAACAAATATATTGTTCCTGTTAGTGTTTTGGACAAACTCATCTGTCAGATTGCAAAAAAGAGATTGTATTTTACTTGTATTTATTTTTTCTCTAATACCCTTCTTTATCATTTTTCTTTTTTGTAGGGAATTTTTTCTAACAGTTCTTTCAAGGCAGGTACGCTAGTGACAGATTATCTTTTTTTATCTCATAAAGCTTTTATTTCTCTTCCATTTTGAGGGATATTCTTGCTCTATCCAGAATTCTATGTGGTCGGGGGTTTTGTCTTATGATGTTTTAAACATTTCACTCCAGTCTCTTCTTGCTTTCACTTTCTGTAAAGAGTCTTGGGCTGGCCCCAGTGGCTCACGCCTGTAATCCTAGCCCTTTGGGAGGTTGAGGTGGGCAGATCACTTGGGGTCAGGAGTTTGACTCCCACCTGGCCAACATGGCAAAACCCATCTCTACTGAAAATACAAAAAATTAGCTGGGCGTGGTGTTGTGTACCTGTAATCTCAGCTACTCGGAGGCTGAGGCAGGAGAATCGCTTGAACCCAGGAAGTGGAGGTTGCAGTGGGCCGGGATCGTGCCACTGCACTCCAGCCTGGGCAACAGAGTGTGACAATGTCTCAAAAAAAAGAATCTGACTTAATTCTTATATGTTTTTATAACAAAGATGTTGTTTGTTCCCCCTGTAACTTCTTTCAAGGTTTTTCTTTGTCTTTTAATTTTCTCCTTGAATATGATACACCCAGGTGTGGATTTGGGGGTATTTATGTTGCTTGGCATTTCTGGATATGTCCTTTCATGTATAACATTAATTTTGGGAAATTATCAGTCATTATTGCTTCAGTTGTTTCTTCTGTTTCTTTCTCTTTCTTGTTTAGTCAGTGCTATTATGTGTATGTTCCACTTTTTGTAATTTTCTGACAGTTTTTGGATCTTCTGATGTCTTTTTTCTCCTTTTCAGTTTGACGGGTTATACTGACAGTTCTTCGAGATCACTCATCATCTCTTCAGACATATCCACTGTATTGATGAACCTGTGAGGCTGTTCTTCATTTCTGTTGTGGTGTATTTTATGTCCTTCGTTACTTTTTGATTTTTTGTTAGAATTTCTATATCTCTGCTTAAATTGTCTATTTTTTCTTTCGTATTGTTCAACATTTCCATGAGAACCCTTAGTATATTAATCATATTTGGTTTAAATTTCTGATCTGACAATTCCAACATCTCTTCTATACCTAATCTGGTTCTGGTGCCTGACCTCTGTCTTCTAATTCTGTTCTTAAAACCTTTTCGTATTTCATATAATTTTTGTTGAAAACTGGACAAGATGTACTGGGAAAAAGAAACTGAGGTAAATAGGCCTTGAGTGTGAGGTTTTAGGTTTATCCTACTGGGTTTTGTTTCTGTTTACTGTTTTCAGTAACTGATGTCAGAGGTTAAAATTTCCTTTGGTGTCCTTGCTTTTCTCTCTTCTGTCATCTTTGGGGTTCTCTAGACACTTGTTAAATAAAGTCTGAAACATGCAGAAAGAAACAGTGCAATATTCTTTCATTGCAGTCACCTGTTTTTAAACAGAAACCCTAATGACAATAGTGGTAAGGTGTAGGTGGAAGGGAAACATGTTATAGTCCTATGATTTGATCTCAGTCTTTTAGTGAGCCTGTGCCGAGCTGCGATGTTTTGTGATTTGATAAGAAAGATACTTAGTCTTTGTATGTGATTCCTAGCACACAGCTCCTAAATCCCTTGAATTTCGCAAGTGAGAAGGGTGAAAGGATCCTCCTTGTTTGCAAAGTAGCACTCTTAGGAGATCCTAGATGACTTTAGGATTAGGATTGGTGACCAGAAAGACCCACCCTTGAACTTTCAGCCCTAGCCCCCAGCCTCACAAGAGAAAAGAGGAGCTGGAGATTGAATTAATCATTAGCGTGTAATGATTTAATCAATCATATCTGTGTGTTGGGACCTTCATAAATATTGGGGTTCTGAGAACTTCCATGTTGGTGAACATATTGAGGTGCTGTGAGGATGGCACACCCAGGGAATGCATGGAATCATCCCACCTCCTCCCCATACCGACCAATGGGCCTCTTCCACTTGGCTGTTCCTGAGTTGTATGTTTTGTAATTAAACCAGTGATGCTAAGTAAATCACTCTCCTGACTTCTGAGGGAGGCCCTAGTGAATTATTGAACTATAAAGGGTGGTGTGGGAACTCCAGATTTGTAGTTGGCATGTAGAAGCATGGGTGGCCTGGGCACCCCACCGTGTGTCTTGCATCTGACATGGGGGCAGTCTTGTGGGACTGAATCCTTAACCTGTGGAGTCTAATTCTGGGTACTTAGAATTGAATTAATTTTAGGGCATAGTTGATGTCAGAGACTTGGAGAATGGTATTGGAAAAGACACCTTGTATTGGTGTTGGGAAGACGAAAAACGGTTCACCTTCACACATGCTTCTGTGTCCCTGCCCCCATGTCACATAGGCTTTGGTAAAATCATAGTAGGTTGGGCTTTTGTTGAAATGGATTTTTTTGAGAACAGGTCTTCTTAAGAAGAACATTATGTTCTGGGAATATTACAAAATTGTTACTTTTCCTATTTGTCTCTCAAATTTTAGAGAGAAAACTTTGCCTTATGACCCTCAATTCTTTAATGGATCTAAGAAGAGTAATTGATTTGATGTTTGTTTATTTTTTACTTGCACGGCTGGGATTGACAATTTCTACGTTCTTTACTTGTAAGACCAGAAATTGGAAGTCTCTGACTTCATTTTTTTGTGATGTTTGATGGATGATAGCTTTAAAATCTCATTATTGCCAGGCATGGGGACTCACACCTATAATCCCAGCACTTTGGGAGGTGGAGGCAGGCGGATCGATTGAGCCCAGGAGTTCAAGCCCAGTCTGGCCAACATGGCAAAACCCTGTCTCTACTAAAAACACAAAAATTAGACAGGTGTGGTGGTGCACATCTGTAATCCCAGCTATTCAGGAGGCTGAGGCACAAGAATCGCTTGAACCTGGGAGGCGAAGGTTGCAGTGAGCCGAGATCACGCTACAGCACTCCAACCTGGGCAACAGCGAAACTTGGTCTCAAAACAAATGAAATAAATAAAATCTCATTCCTCCTTTTCTACTATGTACCCTACATCCAGATGTGGTAGGAAGAAAGCCTGGGTCACCCTCATTTGGTGCTGGTGAGACATTCAATCCACATTAGCCCCTGCTTGTATGCTTGAACTCCCACACTAGCCCACACCCTAACCTCAGTGAAAACCCCCAGCCAGCCTACGCGACTCTTCCCAAAGTCCCAAGTAAACGCATAATAAACCCTCTCCTGGTATATAGATTTTGTAGAGGTCTAAGTTGCCATACATTTGTCCTCAGGCCTGAGCTCTAACTTCCCAGTAACCTCCTAGATCCATGAAATGTGAGAGAGAGAAAAAGGAAGAACTGAGCCTGTGATAAATATTACACAAACAAGTTGAAATTAATACTTCTGCAAAGGAATATTTTCATTCAGCCAGCTGGATTTGAGTACTGATAGTGGAACAGGAATTAAAAGAAATTTTTAAAATGTATAAGCAGAAACTCAGTTGTATGTAAGAAAAACCAGTTCCCCCTGAGGAAGAGAAAGATCTGAAGTCCCTTAAAAATTGACTGCCTGTTTTTCTGTGGCTAGTGAGCCTTATATCTCCCTTTCCCAGGCATTGTGAAGACTGTTTCTCTAGCTGTGCAGCTGCAAGGTCACTAAACAGATAATCTCTAGTCGTAAAACATGTTGTTGTTCCTTGAAAAGTAAGAAATAATGTAATACATGTTTTAATTGACTAACTGTCTTTGTTTCTCGCTTCTGTAGTACACTTCCCCCTGCACAAATCTCCTCCCGCCCCACAAAATGCTTAAAAGGTAGCTTGACTCTTTGTTCGGGGCTCAGTTCTTTGGATGTTAATCCAACTAGGTCGGTGCACCTAAGTAATTAAATAATTCCTCCTCAACCCCTCAATCTCTCTGATTCCTTAATTACCCCACTGCAGTAGTGGCCTGGAGTCCTTCAGGACATGGCCAGCAGCTCCTTGTGACAATTTAGCTTTCCACAGGCCTCCTGGCCTCTCGTTTGTTGATGGGAATAAAATAAAAGCCTACAGTTCTTGAAGGTGTATTTATTTATTAAAACCTTATCCAGATTGATTCCATGTGTAATGAAATGCTGAGTGATATGGTGCGTAATAAGTAGGAAATGAGTTTTTCTTTCAAGGGATTAGTGGTCTTAAAATTTGTTTCATTTGTATAGCATTTCTCTTTTCCAGTGTGAGCTTGAGTCCACCTTTAGAGAACAATAAGGTTTCATATGATCACAGTAAAAATTTAGCAGTAATTGACCAGGCACAATGGCTCATGCCTGTAATCCTAGCACTTTGGGAGGCCAAGGCGGGCAAATTGCCTGAGCTCAGGAGTTCCAGACCAGCCTGGCCAACATGGTGAAACCCCGTCTCTATTAAAAATACAAAAAATTAGCTGGGTATGGTACACACCTGTCCCAGCTACTTGGGAGGCTGAGGCACAAGAATCATTTGAGCTCCAGAGGCGGAGGTTGCAGTGAGCCAAGATCACACCACTGAACTCCAGCCTGGGCAATAAAGCAAGACTCTGTCTCAAAAAAAAAAAGAAAAAAAGAAAAAAAAGAAAAAAATAGAAGTAATTTCTGTGTGTTCATGACAGCATGAATTTTAGGAAGTCAGTGTGGACAGTCGTAGTTCTGACAGCCAAGTCATACACCAAATGTTTGGAGAACACAGAATTGTATGGGAACTTCTTACAAATCAAGTATAGATCCCCAGTACTGCCAGTCTTACCCACCCTCCTGTAGACATATGTGGAATGTTTCAGGACTCAGTCTCCTTTGAGGATGTGGCTGTGAACTTCACCCTGGAGGAGTGGGCTTTGCTGGATTCTTCACAGAAAAAGCTCTATGAAGATGTGATGCAGGAGACCTTCAAAAACCTGGTCTGCCTAGGTAAGGATATCAACATTTCTTTCCTCAGTTAAATATAGAACACAGAACAAGTGTTTCTTGCTCAACAGCTGTGTTCCAGGATTTGAAATGTGGAAAGGGAATCTTTTGGTGATTGAATCAGACAGAGTCACAGCTAATCATGAAACTAGACTGTAACAATTTTCTATAATTTCTAATAATTTATAATGGTCTTTCTGGGTATGCATTTTAGGAAAAAAGTGGGAAGACCAGGACATTGAAGATGACCACAGAAACCAGGGGAGAAATCGAAGGTGAGTTGCATCCACAGAAAAATAGTGGCCCATGGGGGAATTTCAAAAGAAAGCAAGCAAAACAATTAAGCACAGCTTCAAATTTACTTATTCCTAGAAAACTTTCACTGAAAATGTTTTCTTAAAAACATCATAGATGTTCAGGATGTGAAAAATAAATCACTTTGAAATAGCATTTAGAAACCCCTTCTATAAATATTATTATTTTGGCCAGGCACAATAGTTCATGTAGGTAATCCCAGCAGTTTGGGAGGCTGAGGTAGGATCACTCGAGGCCAGGAATTCAAGACCAGCCTGGGTAACATAGCAAGACCTCATCTGGGGGGAAAAAAAAAGGCCTGGCACAGTGGCTCATGCCTGTAATCCTAGCACTTTGGGAGGCCAAGGCGGGCGGATCACCTGAGATCAGGAGTTCAAGACCAGCCTGGCCAACATGGCAAAACCCCATTTCTACTAAAAATACAAAAATTAGCCAGCCGTGGTGGCATGCTCCTATAATCCCAGCTACCCAGGAGGCTGAGGCAGGAAAATTGCTGGAACCCGGAAGGCAGAAGCTGCAGTGAACCTAGATCGTGCCACTGCACTCCAGCCTGGGCGACACAGCAAGACTCCATCTCGAAAAAAAAAAAAAAATTAGCTGGGCATGGTGGCACTCTCTAGTCCCAGCTGCTCAGGAGGCTGAGATGGGAGGATTGGTTGAGCCCAGGAATTCAAGGCTTCAGTGAGCTGTGATCGTGCCACTGCACTCCAGCCTGGGTGAGAGAATGAGACTCCATCTCTTATTTAAACAACAACAAAAAAAATTGACTGTTTTGATCATAACTATGGTTGAGTCTTCTTCCAGAGCATTGAATATATTAACTTTCAAACAATTCAGACAGGGCAGATATCCTACACTTTTTCTGAAAATGGTTAAAATGTAATTCTCATACCTACTAATAAATACAAAATAATTAAAAAGCCACTAATAATGTGCTGCTCATTTTTTACAGATGTCATATGGTTGAGAGACTCTGTGAAAGTAGAAAAGGTAGCAAATGTGGAGAAACCACTAGCCAGATGCCCAATGTTAATATCAACAAGGAAACTTTTACTGGAGCAAAACCACATGAATGCAGCTTTTGTGGAAGAGACTTCATGCATCATTCGTCCCTTAATAGGCACATGAGATCTCACACTGAACAGAAACCAAATGAGTATCAGGAATATGAAAAGCAACCATGTAGACGTAAAGCAGTTGGGAAAACCTTCAGTTATCGCCACTGCTTTCGCAAACGTGAAAGAACTCACACTAGAGTGAAGCCCTATGAATGTAAACAGTGTGGGAAAGCCTTTATATATTACCAGCCATTTCAAAGACATGAAAGGACTCATGCTGGAGAGAAACCCTATGAATGTAAGCAATGTGGAAAAACCTTCATATATTACCAGTCTTTTCAAAAACATGCTCATACTGGAAAGAAACCCTATGAATGTAAACAGTGTGGGAAAGCCTTTATATGTTACCAATCTTTTCAAAGACACGAAAGGACTCACACTGGAGAGAAACCCTATGAATGTAAGCAATGTGGTAAGGCTTTCAGTTGTCCCACATACTTTCGAACTCATGAAAGAACTCACACTGGAGAAAAACCCTACAAATGTAAAGAATGTGGTAAAGCCTTCAGTTTTCTCAGTTCTTTTCGAAGGCATAAAAGGACTCATAGTGGAGAGAAACCCTATGAATGTAAAGAATGTGGAAAAGCCTTCTTTTATTCTGCAAGCTTTCGAGCACATGTAGTAACACACACTGGGGCTCGACCTTATAAATGTAAAGAATGTGGGAAAGCCTTCAACTCTTGTAATTCCTGTCGAGTGCATGAAAGAACTCATATTGGAGAAAAACCATATGAATGTAAACAATGTGGTAAATCATTCAGTTGGTCCATTTCTCTTCGATTGCATGAAAGAACTCATACTGGAGAGAAACCTTATGAATGTAAACAGTGTCATAAAACCTTCAGTTTTTCAAGTTCTCTTCGAGAACACGAAACAACCCACACTGGAGAGAAACCCTATGAATGTAAACAATGTGGTAAAACCTTCAGTTTTTCAAGTTCCCTTCAAAGACATGAAAGGACTCACAATGCAGAGAAACCCTATGAATGTAAACAGTGTGGGAAAGCCTTCAGGTGTTCAAGTTATTTTCGAATTCATGAAAGGTCACACACTGGAGAGAAACCCTATGAATGTAAACAGTGTGGAAAAGTTTTCATTCGTTCCAGTTCCTTTCGACTGCACGAAAGAACACACACTGGAGAGAAACCCTATGAATGTAAACTATGCGGTAAAACCTTCAGTTTTTCAAGTTCCCTTCGAGAACATGAAAAAATTCACACTGGAAATAAACCTTTTGAATGTAAGCAGTGCGGTAAGGCCTTCCTTCGTTCCAGTCAAATTCGATTGCATGAAAGGACTCACACTGGAGAGAAACCATATCAATGTAAACAGTGTGGAAAAGCCTTCATTTCTTCCAGTAAATTTCGAATGCATGAGAGAACTCACACGGGAGAGAAACCCTATCTATGTAAACAATGTGGGAAAGCCTTCAGATTTTCAAGTTCTGTTCGAATTCATGAAAGGTCTCACACTGGAGAGAAACCTTATGAATGCAAACAATGTGGAAAAGGCTTCATTTCTTCCAGTCACTTTCGACTGCATGAAAGGACTCATATGGGAGAGAAAGTCTAAGAATATAAGCAACATTCTGAAGGCTTTGGTTGTTCCAGCTCCTTCTGAATACACAAAAGAGTTCATACTGGACAGAAGCTGTGTGAATACAAACATTGTTCTAAAGCCCTTGATTGTTCCAGTTTCTTTTGAACACGAAAGAATTCCCACTGGTGAGAAACCGTATGAATGTAAACATTGTGATTAAGCCTTCAGTTGACCTAATTCATTTCAAAGACAGGACTCCTGCTGCAGTGAAATCTGTTTTTGTTTTGTTTTGTTTTGTTTTTTTAAAAGGCCAAGCTTGTTGGCTCATGCCTATAGTCCCAGCACTTTGGGAGGCCAAGGCGTAAGGTGGGCAGATCATTTGAGGTCAGAAATTCGAGACCAGCTTGGTCAACATGGTGAAACCCTATCTCTACTAAAAATTACAAAAAAATTAGCCAGGCATGGTAGCGCATGCCTCTAATCCCAGCTACTTGGGAGGCTAAGGCAGGAGAATCGCTTGAACCTGGAGGCAGAGGTTGCAGTGAGCTGAGATCACATCACTGCATTCCAGCCTGTGCGACAGAATGAGACACTGTCTCAAGAAAAAAAAAAGTGGGAAAATCTTCAACTGTCCTCTAGACTGTGAATATATGAAAGGACTCAAGAGTGGGGTGAAAGTCTACAAATGTAAGAAATTTGGGAAAGCCTTCACACAGCCTTTTGAGCACACATGAGAATGTATACTGGAGAGAAACCCTATAAATATTAAGAATGTGGGAAATTATTCATCCTAGTTCTTTTGTTGTTGTTGATGATACAACAACATTGTCAGGTTATATTTAATGAGAAAGAAAGTATCACGTAAACAGCCCAGTAATAAAATTCTACGATCTTATAAATTATAACATTTTTCTTTAAAATTGGAACATATTCTCATTATGCTTTCCAAAGGACATATTGATTTAGATGTGACTCATTCTTCAGTGGATTCTACAGAAGAAACCATATGAGAGCTAATTTCCAATTCAGCAACAGCATTTTTTACTTCTGTAGTTATTTTTTTCTATCCAATCTGGCTGAATCTTGGTTGAGTAGTTCATGCTGCTATTTGAGGTCTCTGGGTATGAGGTAGGGATCCTTAAGTTTTCTCTCATAATATGTTCTCTGTTGAGACCCACACTATTAAGATTTTCAGCACAAGGTAACTCTTGGACTGGCCTATAGTAAAAATGGAGAGTAAACATTTGACGCACTTTGTCTGTAGAAGCTTGGTGCAGACTGCTGCTAGTATCTCATTCGTTCCGTAGATGGACTTCTAATTTTTCTCTTTCTTATCTTGCTCTTTCTTCATTCTCTCATTTAAACTTCTCTACATATTCTATATCACGTTCATTTCCATATGACTTTTCAGATTTACTACTTCTGTTACAGGCTTGCCAGTGCACCACAGTGTAGCAGTTTTTTGTTTTCTGAGGTAGTATGTGGAGTTATTTGTCTTACTTCCAAGAAGATTAAGGAAGGCAGACACAAGGGTGAGATTGGAGCAAAAGTTTAATAAGCAAAAAAAGAAAGCTCTCTGCAGCAGAGAGTGGAGCCCAAATGGGTTGCCCACTATGAGGCTGGGTCTGGGATTTTTAGAGACTGGAAAGGGGAAGAAATGTGCTGACTAGTCTGAAGGCTGTCTTGGCAAAGCATGATTCAGCCTGGCCCAGGACCTTGGCCTGGGACCAATCAGAGGCTGAGTGATGATTCATAGAGGCTAAAGAATGTTTAAAAAAAGGAAGTGCCCACCAGAACCTATCGGAGCCCACCAGGTATATGCCAATAAAAGGACTAGAGGCTATTTCCTGGAAGCCCACTAGTTATACAAAGGACGAAGGCATTTCTATGTTGGGCCTTGTTCCTTTACTTAAGTGGACTAAAGGTTTGTGCAAGTTTCCTTATCTGAGTGGGCTAAAAGTTCTGTCTGTGCAGCTGTGGGCATATCTCTAGGCATGACTCCCTGTGCTAATTATTATTATTTTTTAATCCAATCAGAGAACTTGTTAAATGTGGGAATAAGGCACTGACCAGTGGGTCGGGGGCTCTCCAAAAACCCTTCCCTTGCTGTTTACCTAAGGCAAGCTAGCTAACTCCTCTCACTTCTTGTTCCAACACCTTTTTATTCTCAAATTCTTTACATTTCTGTTGTATCGTTTTCATAGATAATAATTCCTGTTGAAGAACTTGATTGTTTTCAGCCAGATATAGACATTTTGAAGATGCACCTTCCAGTTCTGCTGTAAGATTATCAATCTTATGTTTTATCTTTTTAATCTGAATATCCATTTCAAGTTGACTGGTTTTTAAATATCCATGGAAACGAAACTCTTCAGTTTCATATTCATTTAACTTCTTTTCTGTCATTTCTAAGAGTTTCTTGTGCATCCTAGTTGATTTTGAGACCATGAAACCATGCACACATTTAAGAGCAGCTTCTTAAATGTAAGCAATATGGAAATGTCTTCCATTACTTATGCAACCCTTTCCACCACCTTAGGATGAATTGAAGGACTGAGGAGAAAGGACTTGGGTCCCAACAGGCCTTTCTTGGAACCCCGTCTGAAGTTAAGAAACACTCCCAGCCCTTAGCTCACATACGTGACTGCACAGAATTGAGAGGGCTCCCACAATCTGCCTTTAACTTTTCCTCAGTGTCCTTAGGTCAGATCTTTGGGGATGCTGTGGTTCTGAAAACAAAGGTGCATCCCATAGTTCTCCAGTGGGATCTGCCTGTGGACACCCTAATTCATGGCTGTCAGCATCATGTTATTCCAAGGCCATCTGAAGGTCACGTCCAGCTCCGTTTCCCATCCAAACCCACACTGTAGATTCTTGCTGGTAAATGTGTTTAAAAGTTCACACTAAGGCCGGGCACGATGGCTCATACCTGTAATCCCAGCACTCTGGGAGGTCGAGCCGGGCAGCTTACAAGGTCAGGAGATTGAGACCATCCTGGCTAACACAGTGAAACCCCGTCTCTACTAAAAATACAAAAAATTATCCAGGCATGGTGGCACGTGCCTGTTAGCTACTCGGGAGGCTGAGGCAGAAGAATCGCTTGAACCCAGGAGGTGGAGGTTGCAGTGAGCCGAGACCACACCACTGCACTCCAGCCTGGGTGACAGAGAGACTCTGTCTCAAAAAAAAAAATAATAAATAAAAGTTCACACTGGAACATTTCTCTGTGACAATCCAGGTAGCTCTAAAGTGAGGGCTGAAGAAGCTGTGGCAGAATGTGTGTCATGCCCCTTGACCATACAGGATCCACTGTCCCATAACCACCAGCTCTGCACCAACCACCACAGAAGTCTCAAAACCAACAGTGGCGTCATAGAGACATGCCCTACCGTGTCCCAGCTACAGAACACAGTCAGACGAGATCAGGCACATTCAGGGTAGTATGGCCATATACTGCAGGACACAATCTACTTCTTACCTTCCCTAATTTGCCCACCCCAGATTTTCTGGCACATTCCATCTGGCTTAGGCACTGACAATGACAAGGTCTTCTCTCCTCAGTGCGTGTCACGTGTGCTGCTGCAGGGCTGGTTTCATAGCCTTGCCTCCAAGGCCAGCACTTAACTGCTTCGTGGAACAGAACCCACCCTGCAGAACTCCAGCCTTGTGGTATACTGGAAGCCGCCATATCAGAGAGGCGCCACCGGCCATGGAGCCAACTCGCTTCATGTCACTCCCAGAATGCAAGGTGTACTGAACTCCCAAGAAACTGTGTCCTGACAGCACCGAAGAGTTCCTCCTTTGCTGAGCTGTGCAGCCATGGTAGGTGTCAGGCCCTTCCTTTGGTGGAGGCAGTGCCCACTGTTACCTAGATAGCAAGTCAGAGTGTCCCGCCAGGGTTGTAGCAGGAATGAGGGAAGCCAGCTCACCGTCCAACCTCACAGCAACTTCCTGTCTCTCCCTGGATACCAGAAGTGATATTTCTGTCACTTCAAGATGTTTAGTCTGAGTTTTGTAGGCCTCCATCCTACCCCAACGGCAGATGTGGGTCAGGGGGCAGCCTTGCAAGGCTTGAGCATGGTGGGGTCCTGTGAGGCCATCTGGAGCAAGGTCTGCTGGCAGATGTGCCCTTAGTGAAGGTGAGGGCTACCAGGAAGAGCTCAGAGGAGGGCATGAAGCTGAGCCATGAGATCCATGTCTTTGCTGCCACCACTGTGCTCTCAGTGGAAAAGCAAACTGACACACGGTCAAGTCATGAGGGATGTTTCTGGAATCACCTACAATTTATAACAGTTGAAGGGCTGGAGCAGCAGCATCAATCCATTTCCAGCCCTTACTTTTGCATCCTTGAACTCACATTTTCTACTTTTACAGAAAAGCACTTTTTAGAGTCTATATGCTCAAGTAGTGTAAAATGTCTTCCCCATCAGGATGGGCTAAAGAGCCACTTTTTGTGAGAGGCTTGGGGGCTGGAAGCACCTCTCTGCTACATGGGATGTGGGTGAGAACAATTCAGTCTTTGAAGATTAAGTGTATGTGAGCTTATGGCGAGGTTTGTGTACAACCTGTTTGTGTGTCTATTTGAGTCCTACAATTCAATAAGTGTTTTTGTGTTTTGTTTTGTTTTTTGAGACAGAGTTTCGCTCTTGTTGCCCAGGCTGGAATGCAATGGCACAGTCTTGGCTCACTGCAACCTCTACCTCCCAGGTTCAAGCAATTCTCCTGCCTCAGCCTCTGGAGTAGCTGGGATTACAGGCATGCACCACCATGCCCAGCTAATTTTTATATTTTTGGTAGAGATGGGGTTTCACCATGTTGGCCAGGCTGGTCTCAAACTCCTGACCTCAGGTGATCCGCCCACCTCCACCTCCCAAAGTGCTGGGATTACAGGCACGAGCCACCGCACCTGGCCAATTCAATAAGTATTAATCTCCTTGATACAACAGGCTCTCTAGTTGGTGTAATGAACAAATCTACACTAATATCCCTGTCTCCTCCAACCTGACATTCTAGAAGAGAAGAAACAAGAGAATAAGCAAAAATATACAGTAGATCATAGTGGTTATTCCTCAGGAAGGAGAGCAACCTGGAGTAGAGGGGGCAGGCCTGGGGTCTGTGTGTCTCTGCAAGCATCTGTTGGTATCTCTGGGCCATTTTTATCTGTGAGTTTCTGTGTCTGTCTCTGGGTGTGTCCACCTGTGTGTACAGTGAAAATGGTTATGATCTCTTGTATGTCGGTCTGGGAGGCTGTGGGGCTGCGTGTATATATTTTTTAATCTAGAATTGCTTCCATTTCATTTTCTTGCCTGATTTCCCAGACAGCATCTCCCTTAACACATTGAGTAAAACTAGTTAGGGCCGGGCGCAGTAGCTCATACCTGTAATCTCAGCACTTTGGGCGGCCAAGTGGGCAGACCACTTGAGTCCAGGAGTTCGAGACCAGCCTGACCAACATGGTGAAACCCCGTCTCTACTAAAAATACAAAAATTAGCTGGGTGTGGTGGCATCTGCCTGTAGTCCCAGCTACTCGGGAGGCTGAGACGGGAGAATCACTTGAACCTCTGGGAGGTGGAGGCTGCAGTGAGCTGAGATGGTGCCACTGCACTCCAGCCTGGACAACAGAGTGAGAACTCTGTCTCAAAAAAAAAAAAAAAAAAAACCTGTTAGAGCATACATCCTTTTTTTCCGGATCCAGTTTTTCACTGTCAAAATGATGTGGGTTTTTCATATATGGCATCAATTGAGATAATTGTCATTTTCCATCATTTTGCTAATGTGGTATATGACAATGATCAGTTTTCATATTTTGAACCATTTTTATGTTCCAAGAATAAATCTCACTTGGCTATGTTATGTAATGCTTTTAATGTTGCTTCCTATGGTTTGCTGGTGTTTATTTGAGGATTCCTGCATCACCATTCACAGTAGGAATTAATGCAATCTTCCTTGCTCTCAAGCCATTTCACACCTGCTTGTGAGCGCCCTGAGACCTCAATTATGTAATAAGCCTTTTTATACTCACTCACTATGTGTCTGCCACATAGCCATGCGTGTCAACATCAGAACCACACGTTTTCAGGCAACACTGGCAGTTGGCACCATGAACAAGATGTCTGGATGCTGGTCACCACGCCACGGGTCTGTTCTCTCGTCCGGGTTGCTAACCTGCTCTGCTGCCCGGCAGCCAGTGTGTACTTTGAGCTGCTGCTTGCTGCCCTGTGTTGCGTTGCTGAGGCCTAGCCAGCCTTGGTTCCGGATTCAGCTGAGCTAAGTCAGCAGTTTGCATAATTCCTTTACATTGAGGAGCAGAAGTATGGGATTGCAGCCCCTCTTTTTTTTTTGAGACGGAGTTTCGCTCTTGTTGCCCAAGGCTGGAGTGCAATGGCACGATCTCGGCTCACCGCAACCTCTGCCTCCCAGGTTCAAACGATTCTCCTGCCTCAGCCTCTTGAGTAGCTGGAATTAAGGCATGTGCCACCATGCCTGGCTGATTTTTTGTATTTTTAGTAGAGACGGGGTTTCTCCATGTTGGTCAGGCTGATCTCGAACTCCCAACCTCACGTGATCCGCCCTCCTCGGCCTCCCGAAGTGCTGGTCTTACAGGCGTGAGCCACCGCGCCCGGCTAATTGCAGCCCCTCTTACACAGTCCTGGGTCATATGTTTTGGCTGGGACCTAGCTGTGGTTTTTTTGTTTTTTTTGTTTTTGTTTTTTTAGACAGAGTCTCTCTGTGTCACCCAGGCTGGAGTGCAGTGGCATGATCTTGGCTCACTGCAACCTCTGCCTCCCAGGTTCAAGCGATTCTCCTGCCTCAGACTCCCGAATAGCAGGGATTACAGGAGGGTGCCACCACACCCAGCTAATTTTTGTATTTTTAGTAGAGATGGGGTTTCATCATGTTGGCCGTGCTGGTCTCGAACTTCTGACCTCAGGTGATCCATCCGCCTCGGCCTCCCAGAACTCGGATTATAGGTATGAGCCACTGCACCTGGCCTAGCTGTGGCTGTGTATTTTAGAATGAAGCTGTGACTAATGCTGGGTATTGGCCTTCATCTAGGGTGCAGGCTGGTGGGGAGATTTTTTTTTTTTTTCTGTGCAAGTTGTGGGCCCATCAGGTAGTTATTCCTGAAAAAGCAGTCAACTGAAAAACAGAAAGAATAAAAAGAGTGGGGACTGGGAAGCTGCTATTAGATTGTATCTTGAGGTCCACACTCTCCAGGACCCTTAAATACCTCTGCTGCTGCTGCTGCTGCTGCTGCTCATGCCTCTAATGCAACAAAGACCCGGATCCCCCAAGGTTGTCAGAAATAACCCTCATGGCATCCTTGTAGCTCAGCAAAGATGTTAGTTCAGACCTAAATAAAGCCCTGTGTCCTTAAACCACACAAAGCATCTCTCACCATGCAAGAGGCCCCTAAATGATAGTAGTTATTTGAAGATCTCTGGAGGAAAAAAAATACACATGCTGAGGCCGGGCGCGGTGGCTCAAGCCTGTAATCCCAGCACTTTGGGAGGCCGAGGCGGGCGGATCACGAGGTCAGGAGATCGAGACCATCCTGGCTAACACGGTGAAACCCTGTCTCTACTAAAAATACAAAAAATTAGCCGGGCGTGTTGGCGGGCGCCTGTAGTCCCAGCTCCTCGGGAGGCTGAGGCAGGAGAATGGCCTGAACCCGGGAGGCGGAGCTTGCAGTGAGCCGAGATCGCGCCACTGCACTCCAGCCTGGGTGACACAGCAAGACTCCGTCTCAAAAAAAAAAAAAAAATACACATGCTGTAATAGAGAGGGCCCTCCCCTCCCCAAAGTATTTCCAGTGAGCAGAAAACAAAAAGTAAAGGAGAGCCGGGCGCGGTGGCACACACCTATAATCCCAGCACTTTGGGAGGCTGAGGTGGGTGGATCGTCTGAGGTTAGGAGTTCGAGATCAGCCTGGCCAACATACTGAAACACCGTCTCTACTGAAAATACAAAAAAATTAGCTGGGCCTGGTGATGGGCGCCTATAATCCCAGCTGCTAGGGAGGCCGAGCCAGGAGAATCGCTTGAATCTGGGAGGTAGAGGTTGCAGTGAGCCAAGATCGCACCATTGCACTCCAGCCTGGGCAACAAGAGCGAAACTCCATCTCAAAAAAAAAAAAAAAAAAAGTGAAGGAAGGAAAATAGATTTTTGTTTTCTTTATTCCAACAACAAAACCTGAAACAAAAGTCCATAATTTGAGCCATTTGGAAATTCAATGTATACTAAAAGCGTCTGACAAAATTCACCCCTTTCTGGATTAAAAAAAGAACAACCTAACAAACTAGGAATAGAAGAAAAATACCCAACGTAATAAAAGCCATATTTGAAAACACAGCTAACACCATATTCAGCAGTAAAAGACAAAGCTTTTCCTCTAAGATCCAGAAAAAGGACACTCCTTCTGTTCAACACACCACCAGCCCTCACAGACCAATTACACAATAAAAAAAAAAAAAAAGCATCATATTGGACAGGAATACATAAAATTATCTCTTTTTGTTAATGGCAAGATCCCTGTGAATAAATCCCTAAAGATTCCATTTTTAGGCCAGTCGTGGTGGCTCACGCCTGTAATCCCAGCACTCTGGGAGGCCGAGGAGGGCAACTTGCTTGAGTTTAGGAGTTCGAGACCAGCCCGGGCAACATGGTGAAACCCTATCTCTACAAAAAATACAAAACTTGGCCAGGCACAGTGGCTCACACCTGTAATCCCAGCACTTTGGGAGGCTGAGGTGGGTGGATCACTTGAGGTCAGGAGTTCGAGACTAGCCTGGCCCACATGCTGAAACCCTGCCTCTACTAATAATACAAAAATTAGCTGGGCGTGGTGGCACACACCTATAGTCCTAGCTACTCAAGAAGCTGAGACGTGAGAATTGCTTGAACCGGGGAGGCAGAGGTTGCAGTGAGCCAAGATCGCACCACTGTACTCCAGCCTGGCCAACAGAGACAGTTACAAAAAAAAAAAAAAAATATATATATATATATATATATATTATTATTACACACACACAAAAATACAAAAATCAACCAAGTGTTGTGGCTCACACCTGTAGTCCCAGCTACTTGGGGGGCTGAGGCAGGAGGATCGCTTGAGCCCCAGAAGCAGAGGTTGCAGTAAGCCAAGATTGCTCCACTGCACTCCAGCCTGGGTGACAGAGCGAGACCCTGTCTAAAGAAAAAAGAAAGATTCCATTTTTAAAACTTAAAATTAATGTAGGTCTTCAGTATCCCTGGGGAATTGGTTCCAGTGTGCCCCTTGGTACCAAAATTTATGGAAACTCAAGGCCCTTGTATAAAATGGCACAGTATTTTTTTTTTTTTTTTTGAGACGGAGTCTCGCTCTGTCGCCCAGGCTGGAGTGCAGTGGCGCAATCTCGGCTCACTGCAAGCTCCGCCTCCCGGGTTCACGCCATTCTCCTGCCTCAGCCTCTCCGAGTAGCTGGGACTACAGGTGCCCGCCACCACGCCCGACTAATTTTTTGTATTTTTAGTAGAGACGGGGTTTCACCATGGTCTCGATCTCCTGACCTCGTGATCCGCCCGCCTCGGCCTCACAAAGTGCTGGGATTACAAGTGTGAGCCATCGCACCTGGCCAAAAGTTCTTTTTTCATAACCTACACTCATCTTCCTATATATTTTAAATCATCTCTAGGTTATTTATAATACCTAATACAATGCAACTGCTATGTAAATAATTTTTATAATAAGTCGTTTAGGAGATAATAAGGGGGAAAAAAGCACATATTCATTACAGACACAGCCATCCAATTTTTTTCTGAATATTTTCAATTCATAGCTGGTTGAATCCATGGAGGCAGAACCCAGAAATATGGAGGGCTGACTCTACGGGATTTCAGCAAAGGCGAAAAAAACAAAATCAGAGAAAAAAATAATAATGAATTGTGTTTCTACACACTAGTGGTGACCAGGCAGAAAAGAAAATTAAGAAAACAATCCCATTTACAATGGCACAAAAACAAATACTTGAGAATAAATGTAACCAAGAAAATAAAAGACTTCTACACTGAAAGCTACAAAGCATTGCTAAAAGAAACCAAAAAGGCTGGGCGCAGTGGCTCACACCTGTAATCTCAGCACTTTGGGAGGCCGAGGCAGGCGGATCACCTGAGGTCAGGAGTTTGAGACCAGCCTGGCCAATATGGTGAAATCCCATCTCTACTAAAGATGCAAAAATCAGCCGGGCATGGTGGTGCATGCATGTAGTCCCAGCTACTCAGGAGGCTGAGGCAGGAGAATCACTTCAACCCAGGAGGAAGAGGTTGCAGTGAGACGAGATAACACCACTGCACTCTAGCCTGGACAACAAGAGGGAGACTCCATCTCAAAAAAAAAAAAAAAGAAAGAAAGAAAGATACAAATACGTAGAAAGACATCTGTGATATTATGAAATATTTATTTTGGTTTGTTCCTGTTTCCTTGGCCTACAGCTCCTAAAAGCCTTGGAATCAAAGTGATGTTGAGGTGACTAGTGACTGGGGGCGGTGCATAGCCTCAGGATGGGGTGGTTGCCAGGGGAAGCAACCGTGTGATTAGATGGTTGGGATACTCTGCTTCACCCCTGACTCCCCTGTGTTACTTGTCCGGGTCCGTGGAGTTTTTGAACAAAGAACTGAACAAAACATGGCCGGGCGCGGTGGCTCACGCTTGTAATCCCAGCACTTTGGGAGGCCGAGGCGGGCGGATCACGAGGTCAGGAGATCGAGACCACGGTGAAACCCCGTCTCTACCAAAAATACAAAAAATTAGCCGGGCGTGGTGGCGGGCGCCTGTAGTCCCAGCTACTCGGAGAGGCTGAGGCAGGAGAATGGCGTGAACCCGGGAGGCGGAGCTTGCAGTGAGCCGAGATCGCGCCACTGCACTCCAGCCTGGGTGACAGAGCAAGACTCCGTCTCAAAAAAAAAAAAAAAAAAAAAAAAAAAAAACTGAACAAAACACACAAAGGAACGAAACCCAGGACCGAAGCCGCAAAAGCAGCGATTTATTAAAGGGAGAAAGCACAATACAGGGTGGAAGTGGGCCCGAGCAAGCAGCTCAAGGGACCAGTTACAAAGTTTTCTGGGTTTTAAGTACTCCTTTCGAGGTCCCCATCAGTTACCCCTTATCTGGATGAAGGATTTGGCTGGTGGCTAGTTAAAGGCTGAGGTGAATTGGTGCCCTCTGAAGATGAAGGGATGGGCCGTGCTTGGCCCGCAGCCAATCCGGGGCACTTTCCATCTGAGATGTGGTGGAAGTGGGAGGGCTGGAGGGAAAGTAGCCTTTGATCCTTTACTGCTCCAGGCTTGGGGAGATAGGGTTTTTCCTTTTGGTTTAGCTTTAGGTCGTTGGCGTTAATTGGCCTTAGATTCTCTGCTCCCAGACCTTGGTGTTTTCCTTTGACCCAGCTTTAGGAAGTCAGCACGAATTGGCCTGAAGTTCCCTGCCTCACCTGGAGGAGAGAGGGGCTGAAGTTTTAAGTCTATCACCAATATCCAATGATGTAATCAAGCCGGGCGCTTGATTACATCATTTCTTCAGACCCCCAGTAAGATTTGTTTAATCCTAATGGTCCTATTAAGAATTCCAGGCCGGGCGCGGTGGCTCACGCTTGTAATCCCAGCACTTTGGGAGGCCGAGGCGGGCGGATCACAAGGTCAGGAGATCGAGACCACGGTGAAACCCCGTCTCTACTAAAAAATACAAAAAATTAGCCGGGCGTGGTGGTGGGCGCCTGTAGTCCTAGCTACTCGGAGAGGCTGAGGCAGGAGAATGGCGTGAACCCGGGAGGCGGAGCTTGCAGTGAGCCGAGATTGCGCCACTGCACTCCAGCCTGGGCGACAGAGCGAGACTCCGTCTAAAAAAAAAAAAAAAAAAAAAAAAAAAAAAAAAAATTCCAGGCCGGGCGCGGTGGCTTACGCCTGTAATCCCAGCACTTTGGGCAGCCGAGGCAGGCACATCAGAAGGTCGAGATCGAGACCATCCTGGCCAACACGGTGAAACCCCGACTCTACTAAAAATACAAAAATTAGCCAGGCATGGTGGCAGGCACCTGTAGTCCCAGCTACTCGGGAGGCTGAGGCAGGAGAATGGCTTGAACGCGGGAGGTGGAGGTTGCAGTGAGCCAAGATCGCACCACTGCACTCCAGTGACAGAGCAAGACTCCATCTCAAAAAAATTAATTAATTAACTGGCACGTGAGGTGAGGGCAGTCTTATGGCACTGGGACCTGAACCTGTGGAATCTGATGCTATCTCCAAGTTGCATCAGAATTTAGATCAGTTAGGGGGCAGCCTCCTGGTGTCTGCTGGAGAGGAATGCTCTGCAGAATTGCTTGCTTGGTATGTGTGGAAAGACCCCCCACATCTGGTCGCAGAAGTGTTGCATGTTATTGTTTGATAATAAGAAAAAGAACTACTGTGTTTTTCTGTATTCTCAGAGAATTCCATGCTCATAGATCAAATGACTTTATATTTTTTTTTGTTTTTTGAGACAGAGTCTCACTGTGTCTCCCAGGCTAGGGTGCAGTGGCGCGATCTTGGCTCACTGCAACCTCAGCCTCCTGGGTTCAACCAATTCTCCTGCCTCAGCCTCCCGAGTAGCTGGGATTACAGGCATGCACCACCACATCTGGCTAATTTTTGTATTTTTAGTAGAGACAGAGTTTTGCCATGTTGGCCAGGCTAGTCTCAAACTGGCCTCAAGTGATCTACCGGCCTTGGCCTCCCAAAGTGCTGGGATTACAGGCGTGAGCCACTGCATCCAGCCCAGATGACTTAATATTGTTAAGATGTCTCCACTATCCAAAGTGGTCTACAGATTTAATACAATCTGCACCAAAATTTCAACTGCTATTTTGCAAAAATAGTATATATATACTCCCTGTTTTTGCAAAATACAAAAGGATGCCATTGAAATATCTGTACACACACACTCACCATCAGAGATCATAAAAGAAGTGCAAATTAAAAGCATAATGAGGTCGGGCATGGTGGCTGTCGCCTGTAATCTCAGCACTTTGGAAGGCCAAGGCGGGCGGGACACCTGAGGTCAGTAGTTCAAAACCAGCCTGACCAACATGGTGAAACCCTGTCTCTACTAAAAATACAAAATTAGCTGGGCATGGTGGTACATGCCTGTAATCCTGGCTGCTTGGGAGGCTGAGGCAGGAGAATCACTTGAACCAGGAGGCGTAGGTTGCAGTGAGCTGAGATCACGCTACTGCACTCCAGCCTGGGCAACAAGAAACTCTGTCTTAAAAAAAAAAAAAAGCGCATGAGATATTTCCTCACACCAATTAGAATGGCCAACATCAGCATAGCAGGCCAGGCGCGGTGGCTCACGCCTGTAATCCCAGCACTTTGGGAGGCCGAGGCAGGCAGATCACGAGGTCAGGAGTTCGAGACCAGCCTGACCAACATGGTGAAACAAAAATTAGCTGGGTGTGGTGGCACGTGCCTGTAATCCCAGCTACTCCGGGGGCTGAGGCAGGAGAATCACTTGAACCCAGGAGGCGGCAGTTGCAGTGAGCTGTGATCATGCCACTGCACTCCAGCCTGGGCGACAGAGCAAGACTCCATCTCAATAAGTAATAAATAAATAAAAAGTGTTGGTAAAGACATAGAGATATTGGAGTGCTTATGCATTTATGGTGGGATTGTAAAGTGGTGTAGCCATTATGAAAAACAGCATTGTGAAGAACAGGTTGTAAAAAAATGAAGGCCAGGCATGGTGGCTCACACCTGTAATCCCAGCACTTTAGGAGGCCGAGGCAGGTGGATCACGAGGTCAGGAAATCGAGACCATCCTGGCCAACATGGTGAAACCCCACCTCTACTAAAAATATCAAAATTAGCTGGGCGTGGTGGCACGCACCTGTAATCCCAGCTGCTCAGAAGGCTGAGGCAGGGGAATGGCTTGAACCCGGGAGATGGAGGTTGCAGTGAGCCGAGATCATGCCACTGCACTCCAGCTTAGCAACAGAGTGAGACTCCATCTAAAAATAAAGAAAGAAAGAAAGAAAGAAAGAAAAATAGTATGACCATATGATCCAGTAATTCCACTTATGGGTGTATATCACAAAGATTTTACAAAAAGATCTCAAAGAGAAGAGAAAGAAACTTTGTCGGTTGGTACAACACCGATGAACCCTGAGGACATTAGGCTGAGTGAAATGAGGCAGTCATCAAACAATAAATGCTGTAGGATTCCGTTCATATGGACTAGCTGAAGTAGTCAAAATGCAGAAACAGTGCAGCAAGGTCGTTGCTGAGAATGGGGGCTGTAGAATGGGGCTGGGGTGGTGGGCAGTTGGAAGTAGTGTTTAATGGATATAGATTTTAGGTTTTGCGAGATTGAAAAGGTCTGAAGATCTGTTGCCCAACAGTGTGAATAGACTTAACACTGCTGACCTATACACTTGGGGTTAACATGGTATATTTAATTTTTTTTTTTTCAGACAGCGTTTTGCTCTTGTTGCTCAGGCTGGAGTGCAGTGGCGCGATCTTGGCTCACTACAACCTTCGCCTCCCAGAGTCAAGCAATTCTTATGCCTCAGCCTCCCCAGTAGCTGGAATTACAGGCACACACCACCATGCCCAACTAATTTTTGTATTTTTAGTAGAGATGGGGTTTCACCATGTTGACCAGGCTGGTCTCGAACTCCTGACCTCAGGTAACCCACCTGCCTCGGCCTCCCAAAGTGCTGGGACAGACGTGAGCCACCATGACCAGCCGGTATATTTAATCTTAAGAGTTTTTGCCACAAGAAAAAAATAATAAATCTTCAAACCTTTTAAATTTAAAAGAAACTACTAAACAGAATTTCCATATGACATCAGTTTTTGTTGTAGGTAGAAATAAATAGAAACATATGTCCACACAAGACCTTGAGCATGAATGTTTATAGCAGTGTTATTCATGACAGCCAAAAGGTAGAAACCAATCCATCATTGAATGCATGGATAAAATATGTAATAGCCAGACAATGGAAAATATTAATAATTCCATCATAATCTAAATGATGTACAGGACCATACTACAACATGGATATCCCTTCAAAAAACTATAATAAATGAAACCCAGTTAAAAATTCCCCGTATGGTATGATTTCATTCACATGGAAGTCCAGAGCAGAGAAATCTGCAGAGAAAGAAAGTCAACTGCTGACTGCCTAGGGCTGGGTGTTGAGGAAAAAAGATGGGAGGATGGAGGGAGTGGATACCTAAAGGGTACAGGGGTTTCTCTTTGAGGTGAGGCAAATCCACTGTGGTGATGATTGCATGTGTCTGTGAATCTACTATACCTATGAATTATACACTTTAACTGGGTGTATTGTGTAGGATATGCATATTTGAATAAAGTGGTTGAAATAAGTAAACTCATTAGGAGTTTTGGTCCAATTTGTTAACAGCATTGGTTTCCAGGTTTATGCTAAATTTACATACCCCTTTTTTGTTTTTCTTTTTTCTTTTCGTTTTTTTTTTTTTTGAGACAGAGTCTTGCTGTGTCGCCCAGGCTGGAGTATAGTGGCACAATCTTGACTCACTGCAATCTCCACCTCCGGGGTTCAAGCGATTCTCCTGCCTCAGCCTCCTGAGTAGCTGGGATTACAGGTGCGCACCACCATGCCTGGCTAACTTTTGTATTTTTAGTAGAAGCAGGGTTTCACCAAATATATTGGCCAGGCTGGTCTCAAACCCCTGATCGCAAGTGATCCGCCCACCTCGGCCTCCCAAAGTACTGGGATTACAGGCATGAGGCACCACACCCAGCCTTTTTTTTTTTTTTTTTTTTTGGTGACAGTCTCACTCTGTCACCAAGGCTGGAGTGCAATGGCTCAATCATAGCCCACTGCAGCCTTCATCTCCTGGCTCAAGCAATCTTCTCACCTTAGCCTCCTGAGCAGCTGAGACTACAGAAGCAGGTGACCATACCCTGCTAATTTTTTTATTTTTAATACAGATGGGATTTCACTATGTTTCCCAGGCTGGTCTTGAACTCCTGGGCTCAAGCGATCAGCCTCCCAAAGTGCTGGGATCACAGATGTGAGCAAATGCGTGTGGCCTGTTTTTCTTAAATATACCAGTGAGAATAGGAATTTGATTGCCTTGGAGATATCATGGCTTTTTACATTTCAAAATTCTCTTAAGAGTCAGGAGTGGTGGCTCAAACCTAGAATCCCTTTATTATATATGGTGACATCACTGTTAGATGTCCGTGTTTCTAAACAAGGGTGACAGTTTTTTTTTTTTCAGGTGAAACTCATCCTTTTTATCAGGAATCCATTCCCATGATAACTAATCCACTCCCATGATCAAAACATTGATCCCTTCATGTGAGTTGAGCCCTCTTGGCTCATTGATCCCTTCATGTGGGTTGAGCCCTCTTAAAGACCCCATCTCTTTTCTTCTGAGACGGAGTCTCGCTCTGTCACCCAGGCTGGAGTGCAGTGGCGCAATCTCGGCTCACTGCAAGCTCCGCCTCCCGGGTTCATGCCATTCTCCTGCCTCAGCCTCTCCGAGTAGCTGGGACTACAGGCGCCCGCCACCACGCCTGGCTAATTTTTTTTTGTATTTTTAGTAGAGACGGGGTTTCACCGTGGTCTCGATCTCCTGACCTCGTGATCCACCCGCCTCGGCCTCCCAAAGTGCTGGGATTACAAGTGTGAGTCACCGCGCCCGGCCAGACCCCATCTCTTAAAACTGTTACTATGGCAATTAAGTTTCCAACACATTAACTTTTGGGAGACACATTCAAATCATTCAAATCATAGCAAGTCCTATATATGTCAGTATGTTCTTTCTGTGAATGAGGATATTTCCCTTTATAACTATAGTACAGTGATCAAAGATTAGGAAATTTCACTCTGATACAACTCTGTTATCTAATCTCCAATCGTTATTCAAAATTTGGCAATTGTTCTAATGTCCTTTATTACTATATTTTTTCATTCTTCAGGATCCAAACCAGAATTATGTATTGAACTTAGTGTTCACTTCTCTTTAGTCTCTCTCATATGGAACAGTTCCTCAGCCTTTGTGTTTTCCTTACTTGCTTCAAGGCATGACAACTCTATAATACGGTTGGAACATTCCAAGCCTCCTTCCCCACTCCAGATAAGGCCAAAAACAGAATTTGGCTGAGATCTTGCCGGGTACTTTCCTTTCTCTTTTCTGCTTTTTTTACTCCCTTAGAGGCTCTTGTTTCCCTGAAGATCATTCCTTCAATAAGTCACATTTCTCCAAATCCCTGTCTCAGGGTCTGCTTCTAGGGAACTCAACCTAAAAGAATATGTATTAGGCCAAGCTCATTCACTGTTTTATTCAAATATTCTATAGACATAATTTTTTTTTTTTTTTTGAGTCAGGGACTCACTGTGTCACCCAGGCTGGAGTGCGGTGGCATGATTTTGGCTTACTGCAACCTCCACCCCCTTGGGCTCAAGCCATCCTCTCATCTCAGCCTCTCGAGTCACTGGGACTACAGACATGGGCCACTGTACCTGGCTAATTTTTGTATTTCTTTTATAGAGGCAGAGTTTTACCATGTTGCCCAGGCTGGTCTCGAACTCCAAGCTCAAGTGATCCTCCCACCTCGACCTCCCAAAATGCTGGGATTATAGGCATGAGCCACCACACCCAGCCAAGACACAATAATTTTTTAACCTCTTTTGTCTTTCAATTTCTCAGAGATATATGTTAAATATCCCTTCCTACCTACAACTATAGATTTGTTCATTTCTGCTTGCTGTTCTTTCAGTTTTTGCAACATGTATTTTAAAATCATATTTTAAACTCATTTTAAAATAATATTTTTTTTTGCACACAAAACAATAAACATTTTCTAAAAGTACATACAAACAAAAAGATGCATATCAAACATATTAGGAAGGTTGCACATGGGAAGACGGGGAATAGAAATGGGGGGTGGGAATTAAAGAAAATAAATGAGAGAGGGACTTTGTATGGATCAATGATAATAACTCAATCCTCTATTTGACAAAGAAGGAGGAGACGGAAGAGGAAGAAAAAGAAAGTGGGATAAAGGATCAGAAAGAGAGGAAAATAGAAAAAATTAGAGTATGACTCCAGGGTAGACCTGTTTTGTTGTCGCTTGGTTGGTTGGTTGGTTTGTCTGTTGTATTTTTCATATGTTTCGCCATGTTGGCCAGGCTGGTCTCGAACTCCTAGCCTCAAGTGATCAACCCAACTCGGCCTCCCAGAGTGCTGGGACTACAGGCGTGAGCCACCACATCCAGCCCCCACATTGCTTCTGGCCTCTGTGGTAGACCTCCCAGACGGGGCGGCCGGGCAGAGGTGCTCCCCACATCCCAGATGGGGCGGCCAGGCAGAGGTGCTCCTCACTTCCCAGACCGGGCGGCCGGGCAGAGGCGCTCCTCACTTCTCAGACGGGGTGGCGGCCGGGCAGAGTCGCTCCTCACATCCCAGACGATGGGCGGCCAGGCAGAGACGTTCCTCACTTCCTAGACGGGGTGGCAGCTGGGCAGAGGCACTCCTCACCTCCCAGACGGGGCGGCCGGGCAGAGGCGCTCCTCACATCCCAGACGATGGGCGGCCAGGCAGAGACGCTCCCCACCTCCCAGACGGGGCGGCGGCCGGGCAGAGGCTGCAATCTCAGCACCCTGGGAGGCCAAGGCAGGCGGCTGGGAGGCGGAGGCTGCAGCGAGCCAAGACCACGCCACCGCACTCCAGCCTGGGCAACACCGAGCACCGAGTGAGCGAGACTCCGTCTGCAGTCCCAGCACCTCGGGAGGCCGAGGCTGCGGACCAGTCGAGGTCAGGAGCTGGAGACCAGCCTGGCCGACATGGCGAAACCGCGCCTCCAGCCAAAGGAGAAAAACCAGGAAGGGGTGGTGGCGCGCGCCGGCAATCCCAGGCAGCCCGCGGGCCAGGGCAGGAGAATCACGGGAGCCGGACGCAGAGAGTCTGCAGCGAGCCGAGTGTACTCCAGCCTGGGCCACAGAGGGAAGGAAAGAAAAAGAAAGAAAGAAAGAAGAGAAAGAGAGAAAGAGAGAGAGAGAGAAAGAAAGAGGGAGGGAAGGAAGGAAGGAAGGAAGGAAGGAAGGAAGGAAGGAAGGAAGGAAGGAAGGAAGAAAAGAAGGAAAGAAGGAAGGAAGGAAGAGTTTTTTTTATATATTCAAGATACTAGTTGTTTGCTGCACGTGTAGTTTGAAAATAGTTTCCCACTCAGGCGCTTATTTCATCATCTTAACTGGGTGTTTCTTTTTTTTTTTGAGACAGAGTCTCACTCTGTTTCCCAGGCTGGAGTGCAGTGGCGCGATCTCAGCTCATTGCAACCTCCACCTCCTGGGTTGAAGCAATTCTCCTGCCTCAGCCTCCCAAGTAGCTGGGATTACAGTCGCCCGCCACACCCAGCTAATTTTTGTATTTTTAGTAGAGATGGGGTTTCACCATGTTGGCCAGGCTGGAACTCCTGACCTCAAATGATCCTCCCACCTCGGCCTCCCAAAGTGCTGAGATTACAGGCATAAGCCACCGTGCCCAGCCTAACTGGGTGTTTCATAGAGCTAAAGGATTTTTCATACAAAATTTTATTTTATCCATTTTAAGTGCACCATTCTGTGGCATGAATTATATTCATAATGTTAAACCATAACCATGCCAGGTGCACCCCTGTAATCCTAGCACTTTGCCAGGTCAAGGCAGGAAGATTGCCTGCATCCAGGAGCTGGAGACCAGCCTGGGCAAAGGAGACCATCTCTACAAAAAATAAACAAAAAAAAAAATTTAGCTGGGCTGGGCATGGTAGGTCACGCCTGTAATCTCATCACTTTGGGTGGCCGAGGCAGGTGGATCACTTGAGGTCAGGAGTAGAGACCAGCCTGGCCAACATGGTGAAACCCTGTCTCTACTAAAAATACAAAAATTAGCTGGGCGTGCTGGCAGGCACCTGTAATCCTAGCTACTCAGGAGGCTGAGACAAGAGAATCACTTAAACCCAGGAGGCAGAGGTTGCAGTGAGCCAAGATTGCACCACTGCACTCCAGCCTAGGCAACAGGAGTGAAACTCCATCTCAAAAAAAAAAAAAAAAAGGCCAGGCCCGGTGGCTCATGCCTGTAATCCCAGCACTTTGGGAGGTCAAGGTAGGCAGATCACAAGGTCCGGAGTTCGAGACTAGCCTGGCCTACATAGTGAAACCCCATCTTGGCTAAAAAATACAAAAATTAGCCAGGTATGGTGGCGAACGCCTGGAGTCCCAGCTACTCAGGAGGCTGAGGCAGGAGACTCGCTTGAACCCAGGAGGCAGAGGTTGCAGTGAGCCGAGATGGTGCCACCGCACTCCAGCCTAGACAACAGAGCGAGACTCCGTCTCGAAAAAAAATAAAAAAATTAGCTGGGCATGGTGGCGCACACCCATAGTCCCAGATACTCGGGATGTTGAGGCAGGAGGATCATTTGAGCCCCGGAGGTCGAGGCTGCAGTGAGCAGTGATCCTGCCACTGCACTCAGCCTGGGTGAGACCCAGTGTCACAAAAAATAAGAAAAAGAGGCCGGGTGTGGTGGCTCATGCTTGTAATCCTAGCACTTTGGGAGGCCAAGGCGGGCGGATCACAAGGTCAGGAGTTCGAGACCAGCCTGGCCAACATAGTGAAACCCTGTCTCTACTAAAAATACAAAAAAAAAAAAAAAAAAAAAGAATAGCCGGGCATGGTGGCCCATGCCTGTAGTCCCAGCTACTCGGGCGGCTGAAGCAGCAGAATCGCTTGAACCCGGGAGGCAGAGGTTGCCGTGAGCTGAGATCACGCCATTGCACTCCAGCCTGGACAAAAAGTGAAACTCTGTCTAAAAACAAACAAACAAAAAAAAAAACAAAACAAACAAAAACTAGAGAGAAAAAGAGCAGTGTAAACTTTTATCTGGCAAGGTGCAATGGCTCCACCTGTAATCCAAACACTTTAGGAGGCCAAGGCGGGTGGATCGCTTCAGGACAGGATTCGAGACCAACCTAACCCATATATCAAAACCCCATCTGTACTAAAAATACAAAAAATTAGCAGAGAGTGGTGGCTCAAGCCTGTAACCCCAGCTGCTCAGGAGGCTGACGCATGAGAATTGCTTGAACCCAGGAGGTAGAGATTGCAGTGAGCCGAGAGCACACCATTGCACTCCAGCCTGGGCAACAAGAGCGAGACTGTATAGATAAGACAGATAGACAGATAGATAGATGATAGATAGATAGATAGATAGATAGATAGATAGATAGATAGATAGAAAGATGATAGATAGATAGATAGATAGATAGATAGATAGATAGATAGATGATAGCCAAGTGTGGTTGATAGAGCCTGTGGTCCTAGTTCCTTGGAAGTCTGAGGCTGGAGGGTCGCTTGAACCCAGCTTGAGGCTACAGTGAGTCATCATCACGCCACCACACTCCAGATAGAGTGAGACCATCTCTAAAATAAAACAGAAGTTCCAATCCTTCAACACCCTGTTTAACTTACATTGGGCCACAAAAACTTATTTAAACTGGTGGGGTCTCAGAGTTCCCATTTCTTTGTAAGTGATAAAGATTTAGTATTTTTTTAAGAGACCAGGTCTCACTATATTGCCCAGGCTAGTCACAAATTCAGGCCTCGAGTTATCCTCCTGCCTCAGAGGCCACAGGCACACGCCACCACACCCAGCTAATTTAATTTTTTAAGATATGGGGTCTCTGGGACAGGCACGGTGGCTCATGCCTGTAATCCCAGCACTTTGGGAGGCCAAGGCAGGCAGATCACCTGAGGTCAGGAGTTCGAGACCAGCCTGACCAACAGGGCAAAACCCCATCTCTACTAAAAATACAAAAATTAACTGGGCGTGGTGGGAGGGGCCTGTAATTCCAACTACTCAGGAGGCTGAGGCAGGAGAATCGCTTGAACCTGGGAGGCAGAGGTTGCAGTGAGCCGAGATCGCGCCGTTGCACTCCAGCCTGGGTGACAGAGCGAGACTCCATCTCAAAAAAATATATATATACACATATATAAATATATTTATTTATATTTATATATAATATATAAGTATATAATTTATTTATATATAACTATATATTAATATATAATTTATTTATATATAACTATATATTAATATAATATATAAATATATAATTTATATATATAAATATATTAATATTTAATATTAAATAAAAATATATTAATATTTAATATTAAATAAAGTACAATATATATTTATAGATAAACATAATATATATTTTATTTATATATATGTAAAATGTATCAGATGGGCCTTAGTCCCCGAGGAGGGAGGGAAAGCAGTAGGGATGGAGTGCCGGTAGGGATGGAGTGCCAAGGGCCTGGGCTCTGCCTGTCTGGGGGAATCCGTTGGTGTCACTGGGACATTACTCTGGAGGGCTTGTGAGTTGGTTGTGTCTGCAGCTGTATGTGCAGTGACAAGGTCTTGATTTTATTTGTCTGAAGGGCTATGTGTGTATGCCCATTTTATATATTTTTTATTATTTTATTTTATTTTGGAGACATAGTCTTGCTGTGTCCCAGGCTGGAGTGCAGTGGCATGATCTTGGCTCACTGCAACTTCATCTCCCGGGTTCAAGCGATTCTCCTGCCTCAGCCTCCCGAGTAGCTGGGATTACAGGTATGCGTCACGACGCCTGGCTAATTTTTTTTTTTTTTTTTTTGAGACAGAGTCTCGCTCTGTCGCCCAGGCTGGAGCGCAGTGGCACCATCTCGGCTCACTGCAAGCCCCGCCTCCCGGGTTCACGCCATTCTCCTGCCTCAGCCTCCCGAGTAGCTGGGACTACAGGCGCCCACCACCACGCCCGGCTAATTTTTTGTATTTTTAGTAGAGACGGGGTTTCACTGTGTTAGCCAGGATGGTCTCGATCTGCTGACCTCGTGATCCGCCTGCCTCGGCCTCCCAAAGTGCTGGGATTACAGGCGTGAGCCACCGCGCCCGGCCAATTTTTGTATTTTTAGTAGAAACAGGGTTTCACCATGCTTGCCAGGCTGGTCTCGAACTCCTGACCTCAAGCGATCTGGCCGCCTCGGCCTCCCAAAGTGCTGGAATTGCAGGTGTGAGCCACCATGCCCAGCCCTTAATGATTTTTAAGCGTACAGATCAGTAATACCAACTATACTAACCTGGGGTTGCAACCAATCTCCAGAAAGTTTTCATCTTGCAAAACTGAAACTCTGAGGCTGGGCGCGGTGGCTCACGCTTGTAATCCCAGCACTTTGGGAGGCCGAGGCGGGCGGATCACGAGGTCAGGAGATCGAGACCACGGTGAAACCCCGTCTCTACTAAAAATACAAAAAAATTAGCCGGGCGTGGTGGCGGACGCCTGTAGTCCCAGCTACTCAGTGAGGCTGAGGCAGGAGAATGGCGTGAACCCGGGAGGCGGAGCTTGCAGTGAGCTGAGATTGCGCCACTGCACTCCAGCCTGGGAGACAGAGACTCCGTCTCAAAAAAAAAAACTGAAACTCTGTACCCACTGAATAACGGCTCTTCACTTCCCCCTCTCCTCCTTACCTGCTAGCAACTAACATTCAGTTTCTGATTTTATGAATTTGACAATTTTCCACGGATCATCTGTGTAGGATCACACAGTATTTGTTTTTTCGGGACTGGCTTATTTCTGCATAATGTCCTCAAGGTTCATCTATTGGGGAACCTACCCTGATAATCACGTACGTTCTTTTCTATTTTCCTAAGCGTGGGCTGGCTTGAGAAATAAAAGGACAGAGTACAAAAGAGAGAAATTTTAAAGCTGGGCGTCCGGGGGAGACATCACACGTTGGTAGGATCCGTGATGCCCCACAAGCCACAAAAACCAGCAAGTTTTTATTAGGGAGTTTCAAAAGGGGAGGGAGTATACGAATAGGTGTGGGTGACAGACATCAAGTACTTAACAGGGTAATAGAATATCACAAGGCAAGTGGAGGCAGGGCGAGATCACAGGACCGAGGCGAAATTAAAATTGCTAATGAAGTTTTGGGCACCACTGTCATTGATAACATCTTATCAGGAGACAGGGTTTTGAGATCAACCGGTCTGAGCAAAATTTATTAGGTGGGAATTTCCTCTTCCTAATAAGCCTGGGAGCGCTATGGGAGACTGGAGTTTATTTCACCCCTGCAGTCTCAACCATAAGAGACAGGTACGCCCCAGGGAGGGGGGCAGTTCAGAGACCTCCCCCTAGGTGCGCATTCTCTTTCTCAGGGATACCCCATGCTGAGAAAAAGAATTCAGCGATATTTCTTCCATTTGCTCTTGAAAGAAGAGAAATATGGCTCTGTTCTGCCCCGCTCGCCGGCGGTCAGAGTGTAAGGTTATCTCTCTTATTCCCCGAACAATTGCTGTTAGCCTGTTCTTTTTTCAGGGTGCCCACATTTCATATTGCTCAAACACACATGCTGTACAATTTTTGTAGTTAACGCAACTATTACAGGGTCCTGGAACGATATACATCCTCCTCAACTGACAGGATTAAGAGATTAAAGACAGGCACAGGAAATCACAAGGGTATTGATTGGGGAAGTGATAAGTGTCCATGAAATCTTTACAATTTATGTTTAGAGATTGCAGTAAAGACAGGCGTAAGAAATTACAAAAGTATTAATTTGGGGAACTAATAAATGTCCATAAAATCTTCACAATCCACGTTCTTCTGCCATGGTTTCAGCCAGTCCCTCCGTTTGGGGTCCCTGACTTCCCGCAACATTCATCCATGTTGTAGCATGTGAAAGGATGTCCTTTTATAAGGCTAAGGAATATTACATCGTTTGCATATACCATTTTTTTTTTAATTTTGAGGCAGGGTCTCCATTGCCCAGGCTCGAGCGCAGTGGCACAATCACAGCTCACTGCAGCCTCGACCTCCTGGTGTCAAGTGATCTGCCTGTCTTGGCTTCCCAAAGTGTAAGCCACTGCGCCCAACCAGTGTATCCTTAAAAATGAAGGGAGTTGTGGCCGGGCGAAGTGGCTCACACCTATGATCCCAGCACTTTCGGAGGCCGAGGCTAGTGGATCACAAGGTCAGGAGTTAGAAACCAGCCTGTTCAATATGGTGAAACCCCGTTTCTACCAAAAATACAAACAATTAGCCAGGTGTGGTGGAGCGCGCCTGTAATCCCAGCTACTCTGGAGCCTAAGGCAGGAAAATCCCTTGAACCCAGGAGGTGGAGTTTGCAGTGAGCCAAGATTGCACCATTGCACTCCAGCCTGAGCGACAGAGCAAGACTCTGTCTCAAAAAATAACAAATAAAAATGAAGGGAGTTGTGGCTCACACCTATAATCCCAGCACTTTGGGATGCTGAGGCAGACAGATAATGAGGTCAGGAATTCGAGACCAGCCTAGCCAACATGGTGAAACACTGTCTCTACTAAAAATACAAAAATTAGCCGGGCATGGTGGTGCACGCCTGCAGTCCCAGCTACTCGGGAGGCTGAGGCAGGAGAATCACCTGAACCCAGGAAGCGGAGGTTACAGTTAACTGAGATCATGCCAGTGTACTCCAGCCTGGGCGACAGAGCAAGACTGTGTCAAAGAATAGTAACAATAATAATGAAGGGAGTTTCTTGTAGGCAGCTTATAGTTCAGTAGTGTTTTTTTTTTTTTTTGAGATGGAGTCTTGCTCTGTCGCCCAGGCTGGAGTGCAGTGGTGCAATCTCGGCTCACTGCAAGCTCTGCCTTCCGGGTTCACGCCATTCTCCTGCCTCAGCCTCTCCGAGTAGCTGGGACTACAGGCGCCCGCCACCACGCCCGGCTAATTTTTTGTATTTTTTTAGTAGAGACAGGGTTTCACTGTGGTCTCGATCTCCTGAACTCGTGATCCGCCCGCCTCGGCCTCCCAAAGTGCTGGGATTACAAGCATGAGCCACCGTGCCCGGCCGAGTTCAGTAGTGTTTTTTATGGGTTTTAAAAATCTATTCAGCCACTCCATATATTTTGATTGGAAATTTAATCCATTTACATTTAAAGTAATTGTTGGCCAAGCATGGTGGCTTACACCTGTAATCTCAGCACTTTGGGAGGTTGAGGCAGACAGATCACTTGAGGTCTCGAGACCAGCCTGGCCAACATGGTAAAACCCCGTCTCTACTAAAAATACAAAAATTAGCCAGGTGTGGTGGCATGTGCTTGTAACCCCAGCTACTCAGGAGGCTGAGGCAGGAGAATTGCTTGAACCTGGGAGGCAGAGTTTACAGTGAGGTGAGATCACGCCACTGCACTCCAGCCTGGGCGACACAGCGAGAACCTGTCTCTAAATAAATAGAGGCCAGGCACGGTGGCTCATGCCTGTAATCCCAGCATTTTGGGAGGCAGAAGCGGGCAGATCACCTGAGGTCAGGAGTTCGAGATCAGCCTGGCCAACAGGGTGAAACCCCGTCTCTACTAAAAATACAAAAATTAGCTCAGCGAGGTGGTAGGCACCTGTAATCCCAGCTACTCAGGAGGCTGAGGCGGGAGAATGGCGTGAACCAAGGAGGCGGAGGTTGCAGTGAGCTGAGATCGCACCACTGCACTCCAACCTAGGCAACAGAGACTGTCTCAAAAAATAAAATAAAATAAAAAAAAAAATAAAGTAATTGTTGATAGGTAAGACTTACTATTCCCATTTTAACTGTTTTCTAGATCCTTTATTCCTCTCTTCCTCTCTTTCTGTCTCTCTTTGAGAGTTAATGATTTTCTGCTTTGATTCCTTTCTCTTTTGTGTATCTGCTATAGGTTTTCTCTTCTGGGCTACCATGAGGGTTACATAAAGAATCTTAGCTATCGAAGTCTATTTTAAGCTAATAACAACTTAAGTGATTGCATACAAAGGCCCTGCAGTTTTACTCCGTCCCGCCCCCCCCCCCAACCCCCACAACATGGACATTTCATTTCATGAGTCTCACGTGAGACTTTGGACTTTTGAGTTAATGCTGGAATGAGTTAAGACTTTGGGTGACTATTGAGAAGGGATTATTGTATTCTGCAATATGAGAACACGAGATTTGGAGGGATAGGGGTGGAATTATATGGCTTAGATGTGTCCTCTCCAAATCTCATGTTGAAATGTGATCCCCAGGCCGGGCGCAGTGGCTTACGCCTGTAATCCCAACACTTTGGAAGGCCAAGGCGGGCGGATCACGAGGTCAGGAGATCGAGACCAGCCTGACCAACATGGTGAAAACCTATCTCTACTAAAAATACAAAAATTAGCTGGGCATAGTGGTGCGCCTGTAATCCCAGCTACTTGAGAGGCTGAGACTGGAGAATCACTTGAACGCAGGAGGTGGAGGTTGCAGTGAGCCAAGATCGCGCCATTGTACTCCAGTCTCGGTGACACAGCAAACCTCCATCTCAAAAAGAAATGTGATCCCCAGTGTTGGCTGTTGGGCCTAGTGGGAAGTATCGTACCATTGGGGCAGATCCATCATGAATGGCCTAGCACCCTCCCTTAGGGATGAGTGAGTGCTCACTCAAGAAAGTCTGAGACCTCCCCTCTCTCCCCCTTGCTCCTACTCTTGCCATGTGACATACCTACTCCCACTTAACCTTCCGCCAAGAGTAAGAGCTCCAAGGCCTATCACCCAGCAGATGTGATACCATGCTTCCTCTATAACCTACAGAATCATAAGCCAATGAAATCTCTACTTTACAAATTACCCAGTGTCAGGCATTCCTTTACAGCAATGCAAAACTGACTAAAAACCACAGGATCTTTGGGAGGCTGAGGCGGGCGGATCACCTGAGGTCAGGAGTTCAAGACCAGCCTGGCCAACATGGTAAAATCCGATCTGTACTAGAAATACAAAAAATTTGCCAGGCATGGTGGAGGGCACCAGTAATCCCAGCTACTTGGGAGGCTGAGGCAGGAGAATCACTTGAACCCGGGAGGTGGAGGTTGCAGTGAGCCAAGATTATGCCACTGCACTCCAGCCTGGGCAAGAAGTGAAACACTTTGTTTCAAAAAAAAAAAAGGGATCATCCCAATAGATGCAAAAAATCATTTGAAAAAGTTCAATACCACTTGATGAAACACTCAATAAATAATGAACAGAAGGGAACTTCTTCAAACTGAATTAAGGCATTTATTAAAAACCTGCAGCTAACATCATTTCTCCATCAGATTAGATAAAAATATTGTCATATCACAGGGCTGTCCTTAAGTCAAAATGAACCATCCAAATAATACTCAGAAATAATGACAAAGAGTAAAGGGCTAAAAATGGGAATGATTCACATGAGACAATACTCTATGGTAAACTTTACATACTGATAAATTGATACCAAGTCCTTATTAGCAAAGAAAATGGAGTAAACATTGTATCATGCCAAAAAGAGTGGTTTTCCCCATTAAAAAGAGTAGTTTTCCCCATAATAAGGGAAAGTGGAATACATATGATGGGTGAGGAATATGCAGAACCTGCCACATAACACCAGTAAGAAATCTCTATTAAAAAAGACTCATGGGTTGGGCATGGTGGCCCACTCGTGTAATCCCAGCACTTTGGGAGGCCAAAGTGGGGTGGATCACAAGGTCAGGAAATCAAGACCATCCTGGCCAGTACAATGAAACCCGGTCTCTACTGAAATACAAAAAATTAGCCAGGCACGTCGGCACACGCCTGTAGTCCCAGCTACTCAGGAGGCTGAGGCAGGGGAATTACTTGAACCCGGGAGGTGGAGGTTGCAGTGAGCCAAGATCACGCCACTACACTTCAGCCTGGTGACAGAGCAAGACTCCGTCTCAAAAACAAAAGAAAACAAAAATAGACTCATTTTGTAATGGCCCATTAATCACAGAACAATTAAAACACTACATAAAAATTAAACCTGCTTACATATTAGAAATAAATTTCACTTCACCCACAGATCCAACACTCTTTAAAATGGGTAGAAAAAAAATGAAAACTAAAATGGATAGAAAAAAATTTTACTGACATAGGATAAAAACACTTCCTATTATAAAACCTCAGGTACCACTGCTTAAAGAGTTATCTATGGAATTCTCACATTTTTTTTTTTTTTTTTTTTTTTTTGGTTTTTGGTTTTTTTTTGAGACAGAGTCTCGCTCTGTCGCCCGGGCTGGAGTGCAGTGGCGCAATCTCGGCTCACTGCAAGCTCCGCCTCCCGGGTTCACGCCATTCTCCTGCCTCAGCCTCCGAGTAGCTGGGACTACAGGCGCCCGCCACCGCGCCCGGCTAATTTTTTGTATTTTTTAGTAGAGACGGGGTTTCACCGTGGTCTCGATCTCGTGACCTCGTGATCCGCCCGCCTCGGCCTCCCAAAGTGCTGGGATTACAAGCGTGAGCCACCGCGCCCGGCCCTCTCACATTTCCTTGCAAAAGTGGAAACCCATAATCCAAAGATCCATTTTTTTTTTTTTTTTTTTTTTTTGATACGGAGTCTCGTTCTGTCGCCCAGGCTGGAGTGCAGTGGCGCAATCTCGGCTCACTGCAAGCTCCGCCTCCCAGGTTCACGCCATTCTCCTGCCTCAGCCTCTCCGAGTAGCTGGGACTACAGACGCCCGCCACCACGCCGGCTAATTTTTTGTATTTTTAGTAGAGACGGGGTTTCACCGTGGTCGCAATCTCCTGACCTCGTGATCCGCCCGCCTCGGCCTCCCAAAGTGCTGGGATTACAAGCGTGAGCCACCGCGCCTGGCCCCAAAGATCCTTTTTAAGAATGAGCCACAAAGGCCGGGCGCAGTGTCTCATGCCTATAATCTCAGCACTTTGGGAGGCTGAAGAGGGTGGATTCCTTGAGGTCAGGAGTTCAAGACCAGCCTGGCCAATGTGGAAAAACCCTGTTTCTACAAAAATACCAAAAATTTAGCTGGGCATGGTGGCGTGCGCCTGTAATCCCAGGTGCTTCGGAGACTGAAGCAGAATTGCTTGAACCCAGAAGTCAGAGGCTACAGTGAGCCAAGATCGCGCCACTGACTCTAGCCTGGGCAACAGAGTAAGACTGTGTCTCCAGGAAAAAAAAAAAAAAAAAAGGCCAGGCACGGTGGCTCACACCTGTAATCTCAGCATTTTTGGGAGGCCAAGGCGGGCGGATCACGAGGTCAGGAGATGAAGACCACGTTGAAACCCCGTCTCTACCAAAAATACAAAAAATTAGCCGGGCGTGGTGGCGGGCGCCTGTAGTCCCAGCTACTTGGAGAGGCTGAGGCAGGAGAATGGCGTGAACCCAGGAGGTGGAGCTTGCAGTGAGCCGAGATCGCGCCACTGCACTCCAGCCTGGGCGACAGAGCGAGGCTCCGTCTCAAAAAAAAAAAAAAGAAAAAAGAATGAGCCACTGATAAATGCTATATAACTTTGTGTAATAACTCATTGATGATTAAGTTTTCGAGCATTATATAATAATTAATTTGCATCAGGCTTTCAAAATTACTTACATTTATAGGGTTTCTTTCGAGTGGATGTTCTCACATGATTAATTTTTTAGACAGGGTCTCGCTGTCGCCCAGGCTGGAGTCCAGTGGCACAATCTCCACTCACTGAAACCTCGACCTCCCAAACTCAAGCAATCCTCCCCCCTCAGCTTCCTGAGTAGCTGGGACTACAGGCGAACACCATCATACCTGGCTAACTTTTGTATTTTTTGTATACATGGGATTTTTCCAGGTTGCCAGGCTGGTCTCGAATACCTGGCCTCAAGCAATCCACCCACCCCAACCTCCCAAAGTGTTGGGATTACAGGCGAGAGCCACTGTGCACAGCCCATGTGAATTTTAATTATTGTTAAAATTGAAGTTTCCTGTATTTTCCAAACTACTAACATTTCCATCCAGCGTGTATTCCTCAATTCGTATCATCCATCTCCAGTGTGCACTGACACGTGTCTTTCAATGGAGATGAGAGCAATGAGTTTCCCCATATTCTGTACATTTCTACAATTTTTCTCCAGTATGAGTCCTTTTATGGCTCTGAATAGAACTCGAATATCTGAGGTCTTTGGATTTTTTTCCAGTTAGTCTTTTCATATCTTTGGAAACTGAATGTATTCCCACATTCCTTACATTCATAGGATTTCTCTCCTGTATAAATGAAAATTATTTCTTTCCCTTTTTTATTTTTCTGAGACAGAGTCTCACTGTTATCCAGGCTGGATGGTAGTGGCACGATCTCAGCTCACTGCAGCCTCAACCTCCCAGGCTCAAGGGTTCCTCCCACCTCAGCTTTCTGAGCAGCTAGAACTACAGGGATGCACCACCCCACCCAATTAATTTGTTTTATCTTTGGAGATATGGGGCTTTCTTTTTTTTTTGTTTTGAGACGAAGTCTCGCTCTGTCACCAGGCTGGAGTGCAGTGGCGCAATCTCAGCTCACTGCAACCTCCAAGTCCCTGGTTCAAGTGATTCTCCTGCCTCAGCCTCCCGAGTAGCTGGGACTACAGGCACACACCACCAGGCCTGGCTAATTTTTGTATTTTTAGTAGAGACGGGGTTTCACCATGTTGGCCAGGATAGTCTCGATCTCTGGACCTTGTGATCCGCCTGCCTCGGCCTCCCAAAGTGCTGGGATTACAGGCATGAGCCACCACGCAATTTCTTTTTTTTTTTTTTTTTTTGAGATGGAGTCTCGCTTTTGTCGCCCAGGCTGGAGTGCAATGGTGTGATCTCGGCTCACTGCAACAGCCACCTCCCAGGTTCAAGCGATTCTCCTGCCTCAGCCTCCCGAGTAGCTGGGATTACAGGTGCCCACCACCATGCCCAGCTAATTTGTTTTTTTTTTTTTTTTTTTTTTTGAGACAGAGTCTCGCTCTGTCGCCCAGGCTGGAGTACAGTGGCGTAATCTCGGCTCACTGCAAGCTCTGCCTCCCGGGTTCATGCCATTCTCCTGCCTCAGCCTCCCGAGTAGCTGGGACTACAGGCGCCCGCCACTACGCCTGGCTAATTTTTTGTATTTTTTTTAGTAAAGACAGAGTTTCACCGTGGTCTCGATCTCCTGACCTCGTGATCCGCCCACCTCAGCCTCCCAAAGTGCTGGGATTACAGGCGTGAGCCACCGCACCTGGCCATTTTTTTGTATTTTTAGTAGAGATGGGGTTTCACCATGTTGGCCAGGCTGGTCTTGAACTCCTGGCCTCAGGTGATCCACCCGCCTCGGCCTCCCAAAGTGCTGGGATTACAGGCATGAGCCATGGTACCCAGCCGATATGGGGCCTTCTTATGTTGCCCAGGCTGGTCTCAGACTCCTGGGCTCAGGTGATCCCCCTACCTCCTGCCAAAGCACTGGCTATGCCCGGCCAAATGAGTTCTTTCATGAAGTCTAAGGTAATTTGAAAAAGTAAAGACTTTACCACATTGTTTACAGTCAAAGGGTTTTTCTCCAGTGTGAGTCATTTCATGTCTTCGGAGGGAACTGCAGCACCCAAAGGCTTTACCACACCTTTTACATTCATATGGCTTTTCTCCACTATGAGTTTTTTTATGTCTTCGAAAACAACTGGGATAATTGAAGGTTTTACCACATTTATTACATTCATAAGGTCTTTCTCCAGTGTGAGCTCTTTCATGTGCTTGAAGGGACGTGGGACATCTAAAGACTTTGGCACATTTTTGACATTCGTAGAGTTTTCCTCCACTATGAGTTCTTTCGTGTCTGTGAAGGGAACTGGAACAACTGAGTTTTCTCCCACATTCCTGACACTGGTGGGATTTCTCCAGTGCGTGAGATCGGATTTCATGTGTCCGAAGGTAACCTGCAGAAATGAAGGCTTTACCACATTGTTTACATTTGTAAGGTTTTTCTCCAGTGTGAGTTCTAACATGAATTTGAAATAAACTGGGATAATCAATAGGTTTTCCACAGTATTTACATTCATAGCGTTTTTCTCCAGTATGCATTTTTCCATGTTTTTGAAAGAAACTGGAGACCATGAAGGCTCTCACTATTTCCCTACATTTATAGGACCTCTTTCCAGTGTGAGTTCTTTGATGGATTTGAAATAAATTGGGAGAATTAAAGGCTTTCCCGCACACCTTGCATTCATAAGGTCTCTTTCGAGTTGGTGTTACTGTGCGCCGTGCACCACTACTGGGGGAAATGGAGGCTTTCCCACGTTGTTTCTGTTTACGGGGCTTCTCTCTGCATTCCCCACCACACTCAGATCGTTTATGTCCAGCATGAGCTCTCATGTGCCTGTCCAGGAATGAATGACGGAGGAAGACTTTCCCACACACGCTGCATTTGCATGGTTTCACTCCAGTATGACTTTTCTTGTTCAGGTGACAATCAGGAATCTGGCTGAAAGTTTCTCTGTGTTCACTCCCTTCTTGAGGTCCACAGAGTCTCTCCACCAGACTTCTATGAAAAATGACAAAAGCATTATCAATGCTTGGTTTATTAATGCTTTTCTACTAATTGACATGTCTTAAGACTTATGCTGCTACCAAAATCAGGAGAAGTGGAGGTATTCTCCTGGGTCAGAATTATTAGAAAGGAAGTGTATTGATGATTCTGCTACCCAGCTCCCCATAGCAATTATCCAAACAGTGACGTCCATGTCACAGGTTCTTAGTACCCTGTCCAGACACTCGACATCTACATTACATTGAAGGATAGATTTTTGGTGGCAATCTTCTAATAATCAGTTAAAAACCTAACATTGTACTTATTTGTCTTGTGTTTTTTTTTTTTTAATTTTCCTGACATGCTAAGATTCCCTCAAGAGACACTGCTTCCTCTTGTGAGTGGAGATTACCTTAGCTTAATCCCCAGATTTTGGTACAGATTCTCAATGTTCTGGTCTTTCCATTGGATTCCTAAAATGTAGACCCAGAGAAATCATTATGAATTATTTAAAATTACAGAAAAATCACTAGGTTCTAAGTTCATTAAACACTGCCACAATGCCTGATTTTTTTTTTTTTTGGAGACAAAGTCTCACTTTGCCACCCAGGCTGGAGTGCAGTGATGCAATCTCTGCTCACTGCAGCCTCCGCCTCCTGAGTTCTAGTGATTCTCCTGCCTCAGCCTCCCGAGTAGCTGGGATTACAGGTATGCACTACCATACCCAGCTAATTTTGTATTTTTAGTAGAGACAAGGTTTCGCCATGTTGACCGGGCTGGTCTCAAACTCTTGACCTCAGGTGATCCACCTGCCTTGGCCTCCCAAAGTGCTGGGATTATAGGCGTGAGCCGCCACAATTGCCCACCCCCCACCTTTTTTTTTTTTTTTTTAAAGAGACGGTCTCATCATGTTGCCCAGGCTAGTCTCAAACTCCTGGACTCAAGCAATCTTCCCACTGCAGCTTCCCAAAGCACCAGGATTACAAGGGTAAGCCACTGTACCTGGCCCACGATGCCCGATTTATTCACCAACGTATTCTCTTTCCACATTCCAAATTGTGCAACCACACTGGTGACCAAAGCACAATTGTCTTCTAATTGGCTAAGGAAGGAAATGTTGTCCTTCTTACCGACAGAGGCCAGGTTCCTGAAGGTTTCCAGCATCACATCTCTGTAGAGATTCTTCTGGGAAGGACTCAGCAAAGCCCACTCCTCCTGGGTGAAGTTCACAGCCACATCCTCAAAGGCCACTGAGTCCTGAAACATCCCACAGGTGTGGAGGAGGAGGGGTGAGACTCAGCACTGGGGATCTCTACTCAATACATGAGTAATCCCATGACGCCGGGCTCTCCAAACACTCACTCCACGATTGAGTCATCAGCCTCCTCCTCTCTATCTACACGCACTTCCTCCCTCACAGCAGTTCCGGTGTGAGAACTGACCTACTCAGAGAGCCAGCCACAGAGGAGGACCCTCTCCGTGGTGGGTCCAGGGAGTCAGTTGTGTTGCTGCGTTGCCCCGAATGCTCTTTGCAGAGTCGATCTCTAGTACCCATCACAACAAACTCCCACCACCTGGTGTGCAGAAAGCGCTCATTTCAGCAGTCCTGAGTCTGGGTATCCTTAGAAAGGCCTGTTCACCAAGTTCGACCTCTGCTACTATCGGGGTCAACTTAGACTACGAGAGGGATCCCATCAACTTAAGTGACAAAGTGGCTCACTGTGGCTAAACGGTTTATGGTATTGACAAACAGGATGGTATTGACTGAACTGTTTTCCTTCTGAAAGCCTACTCTTTTGTTCCAAACTAGAAGCGGTGCCTAGGGCACTAGCCCCAGAAAAACACTCTGGGCACAGAGTCTTTAATGAGCTTTCCTGGGAGACAATATGTCACGTGTTGTCACAACTTGTCCACTGGGGAACTGAGCTCATCCCATGTGGTTATACTAAGAGAGAATATCCTGAAGCTTGCAAGCAGTTTACTCTAGACCAAATTTAATCAAGTAGTAAATAAGACTCATGATCAATATTTAATTGTCCTAATGGAAGAATTTTTAAATTTCTATCAGGTAATGTCAAAGCAGTATGGAGTAAGTGGAAAGATAACATGTGTTCCTAGAAAAAACTCAATAAGATGTCCCTTCTTCCAAATGATATCCTTATAAAATTTCATAAATACCCAATACAGCTGGGTGTGGTGACTCACACCTGTAATCCCAGCACTTTGGGAGGCCGAGGCAGGTGGATCACTTGAGGACAGGAGTTTGAGACCAGCCTGGCCAACATGGTGAAACCCCATCTCTACTAAAAATACAAAAAATTAGCCAGGCATGATGGCACATGCCTGTAGTCCCAGCTACTTGGGAGGCTGAGACAGAAGAATCATTTGAACCCAGGAAGCGGAGATTACAGTCAGCTGAGATCATGCCACTGCACTCCAGCCTGGGCAACAGAGTGAGACTCTGTCTCAAAAAAAAAAAAAAAAAAAAAATCCCCAAAACAGACATTTTAGGTCAACAAAAGCTACTTTTCCAAAACTCCCACCACCTGGTGTGCAGGAATTAACGTCTAATAATTGTCAAAGCCTTCTGAATAGCAGGTGGATGGCTTGCCTAACAAACACCAAGGATTTCCAAACCATCACATTCAGGACAGCATACTATTAGCAGAGAGATAAACAAATAGATCAAGGAAAAAGAAGAGTCTTCAGTGGGCCAGTATTCACATGAAAACTTGGTTAATAACAGAGCAGGCATGTAGAGTAGTAGAGCGGAACACTTAAGGTCAGGAGTTAAAGACCAGCCTGGCCTACAAAGTGAAAACTGGTCTCTATTAAAAATAGAAAAATTAGCCTGGCGTGGTGGGCCTGAGCAACAGAGCAAGACTCCACCTCAAAAAAACAAAAAAATTAAAAGTTATAGCCATCCCTAGAAAATTTTTTTTAAAACATTAGCAGGGTATGTTAGCAGGTGCCTGTGGTCCTAGCTACTTGGGAAGCTAAGGCAGGAGGATTGCTTGAGCCCAGGAATTCAAGGCTGCAGTGAGCTAGGATTGTGTTACTGCACTCCAGCCTGGGTGACAGAGTGAGACTTTCTCCAAATAAATAAAGATTGATATAATATTTTTTTTTTGAGATAGGATCTCACTCTGTTGTCCAGACTAGAGTGCAATGGTACAATCATGGCCCCTGCAGTCTTTTTTTTTTTTTTGAGACGGAGTCTCGCTCTGTCACCCAGGCTGGAGAGCAGTGGCGCGATCTCGGCTCACTGCAAGCTCTGCCTCCCGGGTTCACGCCATTCTCCTGCCTCAGCCTCTCCGAGTAGCTGGGACTACAGGCGCCTGCCACCATGCTCGGCTAATTCTTTGTACTTTTAGTAGAGATGGGGTTTCACCGTGGTCTCGATCTCCTGACCTCGTGATCCGCCCGCCTCAGCCTCCCAAAGTGCTGGGATTACAAGCGTGAGCCACCGCGCCCGGCGGCCCCTGCAGTCTTAACCTCCCAGGCTCAAGTGATCATCCCACCTTGGTCCGTATTACAGGTGGGCACCACCGCACCCAGCTAATTTTTGTATTTTTTGTAGAGATAGGATCTCCCTATGTTGCCCAGGCTCCTCTCAAACTCCTGGGCTAAAGCAATCTGCCCACCTTCGCCTCTGAAAGTGCTGGGACTATACACATAAGCCACTGTGCCCAGCCTATTATCTTTAAATGAGGCTAAGTCATAGGTCGATAGAATGATTCCCCTCACCTCACCCCTCACACTCACAGAAACAGCAGCAGAATACATATACAGCAGAGGACAAAAAACTGTACAACTCAGGCTTAATTTCAGAAGTCCTTTAGAATACTTCAGCAAATTATATAACTGATTACGTGGACAAATGTCTACACACACACAATATTCCAAGACTGAGTCATGAAAAAACAAAAAATCTGAACAGAGCTATAGTAGTAGGAGATTGGCATAGTAATAAAAAAAAAAAAAAAAACCAGCCAGGCATGGTGGCTCATGCCTTTAATCCCAGCAATTTGGGAGGCCAAGGTGGGTAGATCCCCTTAAGTCAGGAGTTCGAGGCCAGCCTAGCCAACATGGTGAAACTCCGTCTCTACTAAAAATACAAAAAATTACCTGGGCGTGGTGGCGGACGCCTGTAATCCCAGCTACTTGGGAGGCAGAGGCAGGAGAATCGCATGAACCCAGGAGGCAGAGGTTGCAGTGAGCCGAGATCACGCCATTACACTCCAGTCTGGGCAACAAGAGTGAAACTCTGTCTCAAAAAAATAAAATAAATTAAGAAAAATAATAAATTGACTGGGTGCAGTGGCTCACACCTGTAACCCCAGCACTTTGGGAGGCAGAGGCAGGTGGATCACAAGGTCAGGAAATCGAGACCATCCCGGCTAACACGGTGAAACCCCGTCTCTACTAAAAATACAAAAAAGTAGCCTGGCGTGGTGGCAGGCGCCTGTAGTCCCAGCTACTGGGGAGGCTGAGGCAGGACAATGGTGTGAACCTGGGAGGCGGAGGTTGCAGTGAGCCGAGATGGCGCCACTGCACTCCATCCTGGGCGACAAAACGAGGCTCCGTCTCAAAAGAATAATAATAACAATAATTTAAAAAACCTCAACAAATACAAAACCCAGGACACCAAATAGTTTCACTGCTGAAATCCACCAAAAATTTAAAAAAGAATTGCTATCAGTCCTCCTCAAACTCTTCCAAAACTGAAGAGGGGACATTTCCAAACTCCCTCTATGAGGTCAAAATTATGCTGACACCAGAGACACACACTACAAAAAAGAAAACTCAAAAACTACCTTTATGAATATCAATGCAAAAAATCCTCAAATAAATGCTAGCAAATCATACCTGACAGCATATTTAAAGGATTATATGACATGATCAAGAGAGATTTATCCACAAAATGCAAGGATGGTTCAAATATGAAAAACAATGGGGCTGGGTGTGGTGGCTCACACCTGTAATCCCAGCACTTCGGGAGGTCGAGGCGAGTAGATCACTTGAGGTCAGAAGTTCAAGACCAGCCTGACCAGCATGGTGAAACCCCATCTCTACTAAAAATACACAATTAGCCAGGTGTGGTAGCCCACGCCTGTAGTCCCAGCTACTCGAGAGGCTAAAGCAGGAGAATCACTTGAACCCAGGAGGCAGAGGTTGCAGTGAGCCGAGATCACACCATTGTACTCCAGTCTGGGCAACAGAGGGAGACTGTCTCAAGACCAAAAAAGTCAGTTGCATTTATATGCACCAAAACTGAATAATGTGAAAAAGAAATTAAGAAAACAATACCACAAACAATAGCACCAAAAAGAATACAATAGGCTGGGCATGGTGGCTTACATCTGTAATCCCAGCACTTTGGGAGGTCAAGGCAGATGGATCAAAAGGTTAGGAGTTCAAGACCAACCTGGCCAAGATGGTGAAACCCTGTCTCTACTAAAAATACAAAAATTAGTCGGGCGTGGTGGCAGGCACCTGTAATCCCAACTACTTGGGAGGCTGAGGCAGGAGAATCCCTCGAACTCAGGAGGCAGAGGTTGCAGTGAGCTGGGATCGCACCACTGCACTCCATCCTGGGTGACAAAGCGAGACTCTGTCTCAAAATAATAATAATAATAATAATAATTTAAAAAACCTCAACAAATACAAAACCCAGGACACCAAATAGCCCAGACTGGGCGACAGAGTGAGATTCTGTCTCAAAAAAAAAAAAAAAAAGAAAGAATTGAACACTTAGAAATTACAAAACCAAGAAGTCAAAAGACTACTTGCACACTGAAAACAACAAAATGTTGCTGAATGAAATTAAAGACAAATTGAAAAATATCTTGTGTTCATGTGTTCAAAGACTTTACATTATTTGGCCAGGTGCAGTGGCTCATGCCTGCAACCCTAGCACTTTGGGAGGCTGAGGTGGGTGGATTACAAGGTCAGGAGTTCAAAAAGTAGCCTGGTGTGGTGGCAGGCGCCTGTAGTCCCAGCTACTGGGGAGGCTGAGGCAGGACAATGGTGTGAACCTGCCTGCTCTACTGAACCTGTCTCTACTGAAAATACAAAAATTAGCCAGGTGTGGTGGCACGTGCCTGTAATCCCAGCTACTCCGGAGACTGAGACAGAAGAATTGCTTGAACCCAGGAGGTGGAGGTTGCAGTGAGCCGAGATTATGCCACTGAACCCCAGCCTGGGCAACAGAGCAAGACTCCGTCTCAAAAAAAAAAAAAAAAGCTGGCACAGTGGCTCATATCTGTAATCCCACCACTTTGGGAGGCCAAGGCAGGCAAATCACCTGAGGTCAGAAGTTTGAGACCAGCCTGGCCAACATGGTAAAATCCCACCTCTACTAAAAATACAAAAAAAAAAAATTAGCCAGGCGTGGTGGCATGCACTTGTAGTCCCAGCTACTCAGGAGGCTGAGGCAGGAGAATCGCTTGAACCCAGGAGGTGGACGTTGCAGTGAGCCAAGACCATGCCACTGCATTCCAGTCTGAGTGATAGAGCAAGACTCTGTGTCAAAAAAAAAAAAAAAAAGACTTTACATTATTTGGAAGGTAATACTACCCAAAATGATCTGCAAATTCAATACAATCCCTATCAAAATCCCATGTCTGTTTTTTTTTGTTTTGTTTTGTTTTGTTTTTCAGAAATAAAAATACCAGCCAGTCACAGTGGCTCATGCCTGTAATCCCAACACTTTGGGAAGTCGAAGTGGGAGGATTGCCTGAGCTCAGGAGTTTCAGACTGGCCTAGCCAACATGTTGAAACCCCGTGTCTACTAAAAATACAAAAAATCAGCTGGGCGTGGTGGCAGGTGCCTGTAATCCCAGGTACTTGGGAGGCTGAGGCAGGAAAATCACTTGAACCTGGGAGGCGGAGGTTGCAGTGAGCTGAGATCGTGCGATGGCACTCCAGCCTGGGCAACAGAGACCAAAAAAAAAAAAAAAAAAAAGCCCATTCTCTGAATGTGATGGTTCACGCCTGTAATCCCAACACTTTGGGAGGCCAAGGCGGGAGGACCATGAGGTCAGGAGATCGTGACCTGGCCAACGTGGTGAAATCTTGTCTCTACTAAAGCTACAAAAAATTAGCTAGGCATGGTAGAGGGCGCCTGTAATCCCAGCTACTCAGGATTCAACTACCAGGTTCAGCTATCGGGTGTGAAGGAGGGCTGAGGCAGGAGAATCGCTTTAGTGGAGGTTGTAGTGAACCGAGATTGTACCATTGCACTCCAGGCTGGGCAACAGGGCGAGACTTTGTCTCGAAAGTAAAAAAACAAAATAAATAAATAAATTTATAAATATATATAATTTTACATAAAATATATAAATATATATAAAATCATATAACTTATAAATATATTATATATATAATCATACATATAATTTATATATATATACACACACACACACATTTTTTAAGAGATGGGGGTCTCACTATGTTGCCCAGGCTGGACTTGAACTCCTGGGCTAAATCGATCCTCCCCCCTCAGCCTCTCAAGTACCTAGAATTACAGGTGTTTGCCAGTGTTCCTGCCCTCAGTTCATCTTGTATTGCTGTTACAAGCCGTTGAAGTAAATTTTTAGAAAAGAACAAAGCCTATTGAAATTTTTCTTGAAGTCTGAAAATGTCTCACGAATAAAATGATTATGATGAAAAAAGTATACATTGAAAAATATCAGGCCAGGCGCAGTGGTTCACGACTATAATCCCAGCACTTTGGGAGGCCGAGGCGGATGGATCACCTGAGGTCAGAAGTTCAAGACCAGCATGGCCAACATTTTCTAAAAATACAAAAATTAGCTTGGCACTGTGGCGCGTGCCTGTAATCCCAGCTATTCAGGAGGCTGAGGCAAGAGAATCGCTTGAGCCTGGGAGGCGGAGTTTGCAGTAAGCTGAGACTGCACCATTGGACTCCAGCATGGGCGACAGAGCAAGACTCTGTCTCAAAAAAAAAAAAAAAAAAAAAACAACAGCCAGGCGTGGTGGCAGGTACCTGTAGTCCTAGCTACTTGGGATGCTGAGGCAGGAGAATTGCTTGAACCAGGGAGGCAGAGGTTGCAGTGAGCTGAGATCGCGCCACTGCACTCCAGCCTGGGTGACAGAGCAAGACCATCTCAAAAAAAAAAAAGAAAAAGAAAAAGAAAAAAAGGCCAGGGACGGTGGCTCACACTTGTAATCTCAGCACTTTGGGAGGCCGAGGCAGGCGGATCACCTGAGGTCAGGAGTTCGAGACCAACCTGACCAACATGGTGAAACCCTGTCTCTACTAAAAAAAAAAAAATACAAAAATTAGTGGGCGTGATGGCGGGCGCCTGTAATCCCAGCTACTCGGGAGGCTGAGGCAGGAGAATCCCTTGAACCTGAGAGGCAGAGTTTGCAGTGAGCTGAGATGGAGCCACTGCACTCCAGCCTGGGTGACAGAGCAAGACTCTGTCTCAAAAAAAAAAAAAAAAAAGAAATCCTAACACCTAAGGTGACGGTATTAATATTAGGGGCAGCAACTCTGGGAAATAACTGGGATTACATGAGATCATGAGAGAGCCCTAGGAGTAAGATTAGTATCCTTAGGAAAAGAGATGAGTATCTATCACTTTCAGATGTCATTCAGTATTTTTTCCATAATAAACCACTCAGTAAACAAAAGATCATATCTGACTACTTCTAGATGTTGCCAAACTTATCCCAAAGGATTCAGCATTAATCTGTCAAATCCAGGTAACATAAAACAGAACAGAGTTATCCACCATCACAAATTCCCCAACCTGCAAAGGAGAGAAGCTGATGTGCTGGTGAATCTTTGTAAATCACTAATTTCTGCTTATCTACCATGCCTTTTTTATTATTTATTTTTTGAGACTGAGTCTCGCTCTGTCGCGCAGGCTGGAGTGCAGTGGCGCGATCTCCAGCTCACTGCAAGCTGCGCCTCCCGGATTCATGCCATTCTCCTGCCTCAGCCTCCAGAGTATCTGGGAGCTCGCCACCACGCCTGGCTAATTTTTTTGTATTTTTAGTAGAGAGGGGGGGTTTCCCCGTGTTACCCAGGATGGTCTCGATCTCCTGACCTCGTGATCCGCCCGCCTCTGCCTCCCAAGGTGTTGGGATTACAGGCATGAGCCATCGCACCCGGCCTACTATGCCTTTTTTTGTGGAAATGTATTCATATTCTGCAGCCATAATGGAAGATTTCCTTTTTTTTTTTTTTTTTTAAAGACAGGGTCTCACTCTGTCGTTCAGTGCAGTGGCGCAATCACAGCTAACGGCAGTCTCAACCTTCCCAGGCTCAGATGGCTCTCCTACCTCAGTCTCCTGAGTAGCTGAGACTACAGGCATGCGCCATCATACCCGGCTATTTTTGTATTTGTTGTAGAAATGGGGTCTCACCACGTTCGTTGCCCAGACTGGTCTCAAACTTCTGGGCTCAAGAGATCTTCCCGCCCCAGCCTCCCAATGTGCTGGAATTACAGGCGTGAGCCACCTGGGCAGGAGAATCGCTTTTGACTTCCAGAGCAGACTGGGCAACATAGTGAGACCTTGTCTCTACAAAAAATAAAAATTAGCCGGGTGTGGAGCATGCCTGTGGTCCCAGCTTCTTGGGAGACTGAGGCAGGAGGATTGCTTGGGCCCCAGAGGTTGAGGCTGTAGTAAGCCATGACTGTGCCACTGCATTCCAGCCTGAGCTGCCTCAGAAGGAAGAAGTTTCTTTCTACTGTTTCTGGCCCCACCCCACCCCCAAGGGCCAGCAGGGACTCCCTCTGGAATTTCCTAAGGAAATCTCTTTTCAAAAGACAAGAACTCCTCCCTAGGAGGCTCATCAAACAACCAGGAAAGATTAACCACGCCAGGACAGACTTTTCACCCATTCTTCCTAGGGCAGCTGGAAGAAATCCCTGGACGGTCCTGAAACCTAGGACCAGAAAGATAGGAGGGTGGGCTGAGGACCCAATACCGTGTGAAGTTCCCAAGAGGAGCCTCCACCCAAAGACTGTCTGATAAGGTGTCCTCGCCTAGGGAAGGTAAAAAGAGGGCAGGCACAGTGATTTTTTTTTTTAACATTGGAGTGTCAGGGTGTTATTTTCTGCTTTGCTCGCATGTGAAATGTTCACAAACGGAAAATGAACCTTTTGAGAAGTGCCATCTAGGGCTCCTTGGAAAAGATGACAGTTAAAACACTGGGTCTTGCCAGGCGCAGTGGCTCAAGCCTGTAATCCCAGCACTTTGGGAGACCAAGGCAGGCAGATACCTGAGATCATGACTTCAGCACGGCCAACGTGGTGAACCTGTTTACTGAAAATACAAGTTAGCCGGACGTGGTGGCCGGCACCTGTAATTCCAGCTACTCAGGAGGCTGAGGCATGAGAATCACTTGAACCCGGGAGGCGGAGGCTGCAGTGAGCCGAGACTGTGCCACTGCACTCCAGCCTGGGCGACAGAGCGAGACTCCGTCTCAAAAATAATAGAAATAATGATAATAATGTGAAGTGGATGTAGTGGAGGGAGAACTTAGGGCTGGGGAATGCGGGGAAATTTAGAGATTTACTGCAGCCCTGGGAGGAGCGAGGCTGGGGGACGGGGTCATGGGTTTGAAACCCAGCTTCCTACACCTTTGGAAGATTCCGAAGGAAACGGAAACCGCCTATGGGAGGAGGAACGGGGGACCCCACAGGCCACGGCTCCTCCCGCACGAACCCCACACCCGAGGCGGGATTCCCCCTAAGACAATCCTGTGGCCCCCGCACGATCTGGGGAGACGCGGGGCTGCGGGCGCGGAGCTGCCCTGAGAAGGCTCCGGGGCCGGGACAGGACACCCGGGGTCCCGGCGGCTGGTCCAGCTCCACCCTGCGACCGAGGGGACCAAGGGTCGAGCTGCGCCTGAGGGACTCGGGTCCCAGACCCCACAGTCGCCGCGGGGAGGCCCAGGTCCAGCCACTGCCGGTTCCGACCAGCTCCTCCTCAGGTCTCCGGACGCCCGGCTCCGCACTCTCACCATTTCCGGCTTCCGGGTGTCCTGGGTCCTCCCTGGGGCTGGAGCAGCCAGAACAGGTCCCACACGACAGAATCTGCTGTATCCGGGGCACCAGGGGCCTCCCTGAGGAACTAAAACCCGGACCCGAATGCGGGGCCCGCGCGAAAACAGACCGCGTCGGGCTTTGGGAGTAGCCCCTCCTCCCGGCGCACCTGACTGGACAGTTTGACCCACAGGGCCTCTGACTGGATGGCGCCCCAGGTCCCGCCCCTGGGGCTTGAGCGACAGGAGAGGTGATCGGAATCCTCAGATAATCCGCCCGCTGTGTGTGTGGTGACTGACAGGTGCTACCCGCAGCCCGTCGCAGGGCGGGACTTTCTCTGGGACCCTGGACTTGGACTTGCATGGAAGCAGAACTTGCTCCTGTTAGGGTCAACACAACCAGACTGTTCCCCTCCTTCCCCCATCAGTCTTACAATACAGTCCTTTGTGACCGCCACACAACTCCCACCGGGCTAGAAGTAGACCTCCTCCCCACTGACCCTTCCAGTAACTGTTCAAGAGACTTCAGCTGAACCGGCAGACAGTTTCAGGATGCGGTCAGAACACCTGCCCACCTTGCATAACAAAGCTGGCAAAAACATCTCCAGGATGCGGTCAGGACACCTGCACCCCCGACTCAGTTCTCACACCCCAACCCAGTTCCTCGCCCTATAAAGCCCTGCTGTAGTCTGTAAGAGGGGCTGCCTCCTCTAACTGTGGGGGAGCAGCCCAGCAGGTTAATAAAACTTACTTGATTGACTTCAAGTCTCTTCGTCCTTTCGGCTGACTTTACAGCTCCTGGTTTTCCAGAGCAGGCCCTGTCGGCTTCCTGTACTCAGTGGGTCCTTCCTGCTGCTTCTTTTTTTTTTTTTTTTGAGACAGAGTTTCGCTCTTGCTGCCCAGGCTGGAATGCAATGGCACGATCTCAGCTCACTGCAACCTCCGCTTTCCGGTTTCAAGCGATTCTCCTGCCTAAGCCTCCCGAGTAGCTGCGATTACAGGCGCCCACCACCACTCCCGGCTAGTTTTTGTATTTTTAGTAGAAATGGGGTTGCACCATGTTGGCCAGGTTGGTCTCGAACTCCTGATCTCGTGATCCGCCGGCCTCAGCCTTTCAAAGTGCTGGGATTACAGGCGTGAGCCACCGCGCCCAGCCGCCTCCTGCTTCTTTTTCCGGAACACCGGTCACATAAGTGTGCATGGAATTCCAGACTCCGTGTTCAGTGAACCCATCCCTCCGCCTTAGAGCTGGAGAGACTCCCAGGTCACACTGGAACAGGTAGGAGGCCCTGATGTCCTCCAGAAATCAGGAATTTAAGATGAGGCTATTGGTCCCATGGCCAAGGCTTCCTACACCTTACTTAGGCTACTCGTTTTCAGCCAAGAAAATAAAAACATGCCTTAAAGGGAAAAAAAATATTATTATTATTATTTTTATTTTATTTTTTTTTTTTTTTTTTTTTGAGACGGAGTCTCGCTCTGTCGCCCAGGCTGGAGTGCAGTAGCGCAATCTCGGCTCACTGCAAGCTCCGCCTCCCGGGTTCACGCCATTCTCCTGCCTCAGCCTCTCCGAGTAGCTGGGACTACAGGCACCCGCCACCATGCCTGGCTAATTTTTTGTATTTTTAGTAGAGACGGGGTTTCACCGTGGTCTCGATCTCCTGACCTCGTGATCCGCCCGCCTCGGCCTCCCAAAGTGCTGGGATTACAAGCGTGAGCCACCGCGCCCGGCCAGGGAAAAAAAATATTAAATGCAGGGAAAAACTGGAGTAAACCACTTTTTTTTCTCTTTTTTATGAGACAGAGTCTGGCTCTGTCGCCCAGGCTGGAGTGCAGTGGCACGATCTCAGCTCACTGCAACCTCTGCCTCCCAGGTTCAAGTGATTCTCTTGCCTCAGCCTCCCGAGTCCGAGTAGCTGGAACTACAGGCATGTGCCACCATGCCCGGCCAATTTTTTTTTTTTTTTTTTTTTTTTGTATTTTTAGTAGAGACGGGGTTTCACCGTGTTAGCCAGGATGGTCTCGATCTCCTGAACTCGTGATCCGCCCGCCTTGGCCTCCCAAAGTGCTGGGATTACAGGCATGAGCCACCGTGCCTGGCCTGGAGTAAACATTCTATACTACTACCAGAAAGGGGTCCAGTCCCAGACTCCAAGAGCAGAAGCTTGGACCTTGTATGGGAAAGAATTAATATTGGAGAAAAAACTGAAAAAGTAAGTATATCAAACTGTATAATGGGACAGAAACATGTTATTCCTATTTTTACTGAAGATTATCTTATTCAATACTATCTGATTATTAAGTCCTATTACATTTCTTTTCTCCTTTTACAAAGTCGTATATCTTAAGAATATGCAGCCGGGCACGGTGGCTCACGCCTGTAATCCCAGCACTCTGGGAGGCCGAGGCAGGCGGATTATGAGGTCAGGAGTAGGAGATCAGCCTGGCCAACATGGTGAAACATCGTCTCTACTAAAATTACAAAAATTAGCCGGGTGTGGTGGCACATTGCCTGTAATCCTAGCTACTCAGAAGGCTGAGGCAGGAGAATTGCTTGAACCCAGGAGGGGGAGGTTGCAGTGAGCTGAGATCACAGCATTGCGCCTGGGCGACAGAGCATGACTCTATCTCAAAAAAAAAAAAAAAAAAAAAACAGGGCCAGGCGCAGTGACTCACGCCTGTAATCCCAGCACTTTGGGAGTCCGAGGCGGGTGGATCACGAGGTCAGGAGTTCAAGACTCAGCCTGGCCAAGAAGGTGAAACCCCGTCTCTACTAAAAATACAAAAAATTAGCCAGGTGCAGTGGCAGGCGCCTGTAATCCTAGCTACTCGGGAGGCTGAGGCAGGAGAATCGCTTGAACTCGGAGGGCGGAGGTTGCAGTGAGCTGAGATCACGCCACTGCACTCCAGCCTCCAGCCTGACGACAGAGTGAGACTCCATCTCAAAAAAAAAAAAAAAAAAAAAAAAAACAGAATATGCAGTGGGTGGCCGCAGCGGGTCACACCTGTAGCACTTTGGGAAGTCGAGGCAGGCAGATCTCGAGGCCAGGAGTTCCAGACGAGCCTGGCCAACATGATGAAACCCTGTCTCTTCTAAAAATACAAAAATTAGCAGGCATGGTGGTTCATGCCTGTAATTCCAGCTACTCAGGAGGCTGAGGCAGGAGAATCGTTTGAACCCAAGAGGCAGAGGTTGCAGTGAGCCAAGATTGCCACACTGCACTCCAGCTTGGGCGAGAGTGAGACTCCGTTCCAAGGAAACAAAATAAAGACTAGGACTGGGCACCGTGGCTCACACCTGTAATCCTAGCACTTTAGGAGACTGAGGCGGCCAGATCATTAGAGGCCACGAGTTTGAGACCAGACTGGCCAACATGGCGAAACCCATCTCTACTAAAAACACAAAACATTAGGCTAGGAGCGCTGGCTCACACCTGTAATCCTAGCACTTTGGGAGGCCAAAGTGGGAGGATCACAAGGTCAGGAGTTCGAGACCAACCTGGCCAACATAGTGAAACCCCATCTCTACTGAAAATACAAAAAATTAGCCAGGCATAGTGGCACACGCCTGTAGTCCCAGCTACCGGGGAGGCTGAGGCAGGAGAATCACTGGAACCCAGGAGGCATAGGTTGTAGTGAGCTGAGATCGCACCACCGCACTCCAGCCTGGGCAACAGAGTGAGACTCCGTCTAAAAAAAAAAAAAAAAGTACAAAAATTAGCCGGCGCGGTGGCAAGCGCCTGTAATCCCAGTTACTCGGGAGGGTGAAATGGGAGAATCGATTGAACTCGGAAAGTGGAGTTTGCAGTGAGCCGAGATCGCGCCACTGCACTCCAGCCAGGGCGACGGAGTGAGACTTCATCTCAAAAAATTTAAAAAAGAATATGCAACAATATAAGCTACAAAATTTAAATATCCAATAAATTTTAAGTTTAAATAAATTTGCTGTATCAGAGGACAAAAAGAAACAAAATATTGTTACTGTTTGTCACACATACTGTTTAATCCTACTAATTGGTACTCTTGGGCGGGCGCGGTGGCTCACGCCTGTAATCCCAGCACTTTGGGAGGCCGAGGCGGGCGGATCACGAGGTCAGGAGATCGAGACCATCCTGGCTAACACGGTGAAACCCCGTCTCTACTAAAAATACAAAAAATTGGCCGGGCGAGGTGGCAGGCGCCTGTAGTCCCAGCTACGCGGGAGGCTGAGGCAGGAGAATGGCGTGAACCCCGGGGGGCGGAGCCTGCAGTGAGCCGAGATCGCGCCACTGCACTCCAGCCTGGGTGAAAGAGCGAGACTCCGTCTCAAAAAAAAAAAAAAAAAAAAAAAAATTGGTACTCTTAAGTAGTCCTATTGTGGTTTTGTTCAAATAGCATTTATGCAACAGTACAGTTAATAATATAGAACTATATAATTTTTTTTTTTTGAGACAGTCTTGCTCTGTCGCCCAGGCTGGAGTGCAGTGGTGCGATCTCGGCTCACTGCAAGCTCCGCCTCCCAGGTTCAGGCCATTCTCCTGCCTCAGCCTCCCGAGTAGCTGGGACTACAGGCGCCTGCAACCACGCCTGGCTAATTTTTTGTATTTTTAGTAGAGACGGGGTTTCACTGTGTTAGCCAGGACGGTCTCGATCTCCTGACCTTGTGATCCGCCCGCCTCGGCTTCCCAAAGTGCTGGGATTACAGGCGCCCGGCCTAAAGTGGTAAGTTTTTGTAATTCATTTTTCTTTTTTTTTTTTTTTTTTGAGACAGTCTTGCTCTGTTGGCCAGGCTGAAGTGCAGTGGAGCAATCTTGACTCACTGCAACCTCCGTCTCCCGGGCTCAAGCAATTCTGCCTCATCCTCCCGAGTAGCTGGGATTACAGGCATGTGCCACCATGCCTGGCTAATTTTTGTATTTTTAGTAGAGACGTGGTTTCACCATGTTGGGTCTTGAACTCCTGACCTCAGGTGATACGCCCGCCTCGGCTTCCCAAAGTGTTGGGATTACAGGTGTGAGCCACCGCGCCCGGCTAGCTTTTGTAATTCTTATCTATCACATTAAGGCTCTTGTCCAGTGTGGTTGTGTTCCGGGGCGGTCCCTGACTCCGCCCCTCACAAGCCCCGCCCCCGCAACAGGCCGCGCCTCCTGAACATCGGCGCTTCCGACCCCGCCTCCGCAGAGTCCAGGCTTCGCCCCTCGTGACAGGTGGTGCTGGTGTAGTCAAGGAGGAGGGCTCGCTTTTTTTGGTTCAGGTTGTCATGGTGGCGCCGAGCCCGCCTTGCCGGCCTTGTCTTTTCCGGTCTCAGTCCGGCGTGGCAGCAGAGGCAGGCAGCGTTAGGTCTTTCAGTCCCTCTCTGTCATGGCGACGCCCTGCCTCTTCTTCCGGCCACAGCCTGTCATGGCGGCACCCGAAGTAGTCCCTGCCGGGACCAGCCTTTTCTGTTGCCCTGGTCCTTCCTAGTCCAGGCTGCCATGGCGGCGCTCAGGGCTTACCGGAAGTAAAACTTCGGAAGTGAGGCGTTCCTCTGCCCGGAAGTGAGCGCGGCGCTAGGAAAGATGGCGGCAGCGGCGGCGGTGGGCAACGCGGTGCCCTGCGGGGCCCGGCCTTGCGGGGCCCGGCCTGACGGGCAGCCCAAGCCCGGGCCGCAGCCGCGCGCGCTCCTTGCCGCCGGGCCGGCGCTCATAGCTAACGGTGACGAGCTGGTCGCTGCCGTGTGGCCGTACCGGCGGTTGGCGCTGCTGCGGCGCCTCACGGTGCTGCCATTCGCGGGGCTGCTCTACCCGGCCTGGTTGGGTGCCGCAGCCGCTGGCTGCTGGGGCTGGGGCAGCAGTTGGGTGCAGATCCCCGAAGCCGCGCTGCTCGTGCTTGCCACCATCTGCCTCGCGCACGCGCTCACTGTCCTCTCGGGGCATTGGTCTGTGCACGCGCATTGCGCGCTCACCTGCACCCCGGTAAGTGTGTACGCGCGAGCCCGACCCCCAGCACTGTCGGGCCTCGCCGTGGGTCCCAGCTGCGGCCTTCCTGTCGGTCACCATCGCGACCTGGGCCACTCATCTGCCTGGCCTGGGTTCCCAGGGGCACCCTCTACACTTGGCGCAGGCTTAATCATGACCCCGCTGCTGACTTGCTGCATGCCTGGTGCGGGTTATTTCCTTTTTCTGAAGTCTTCCCTGTTATGGTTATTTAGATTCAGTAATGTAATACTTGTCAAAGGCTTAGCGCAGGGCCCAGCATGCGTCGCCCAGGTCAGGTAGGAGTTGTTAATGCTAGTTCCCATATTAGCGACTACTCTTGTTCTGGAAACGGCCCTACCTTCCATCTCATCTGTCTCCTACCTTGGTTTTCAAAGTGTAAGGCAAGACCACTGGGATAGGTTTCCCCCATCTATGAAGCTTAGTTGGTTCTTAGACTGAACCAAGTCTTGCTGTCCAGTGCTTAGTGGTCTTCTATACTGTGATGGAAAGGAGCATGAAATGCAGTTAATTACAATGTTGAAGAGAGGCAGAGGTGTTTATGAGCGAGTCACTTACATGATGTCTTTCCGCAAAATGAGGGTGGTGATAGTGAGTTCTGCTTTGGATACAACAGCAAGCAAGGTCGCGCTCCTGACCCACAGTTTAGAGTTCTGAGTGACCAAGTGTCGTCGGAGGAGTTGGTGACTGTGAGCTTCCCTGGGCCTGAAGCAGTGACTGCCATCTCTCTCTGGGCCTGCGTCAGGTGACACCAGCAGGTTTGGAGCCATGGACACTGAGGTATATCAGGAAGCTTCCCCTCTGATCCCAGGAGTGTGTTTGCCTCAAGAAGAGGAAAAGGGAACAGCATCAAGGGCTACAGAAAGACAGAAGCCCCCCACCCTGGCTGGCTCTGAATGTGGGTAGAATCCTCATTCTCCTCTCCTGAGAGACTGAAGCTGTTCTGTCCTTCAAAGAGACTATCTATCCCAGGGGAGGAGCTCAACTTGGTGGCTTTGAGGTAGTACAATGAAAGACACCAATGAGGGACAAAATAGAGGAGGGGTTAAGGGGACTGTGGCACCGCTCAAACTTCAGCTGCCTTTTGACCTTCAGCTAAGCAGCTTAGCTCTTAACTTCCTCTCCAGGGATGGAGAAGTGGGAGGAGCTGAACAGCCATCAGCCAGGAGATGTGGATCTGGGTTTGATTCAGATCTCAGAAAGGGCTGCTTCTGCTCTCTGAGTTTCAGTTTCCCCCTTCTGTAAACTGAGAACCGTAACACCTACTGGGTGCCATCGTGAGAAGCGGAGATGATATCTGCAAAGTGCCCGCCCTGGGGCCATCACAGTGTATAGCCTCTTTCCGTGACGTCACGTTTGTAGTTATGTGATTGTTGTTATTTGCTGCCTGCTTTGGAGGCCCATGAACCACTTATGCGGTGGCGGTGGCGCTTTGTTTCTGTGGGTCATCATTGTGCTCCCCCCATCTCCATGCAGCTCGGTCTAGCAGAGCAGCAGAGGGATGGATGCGGTTCACGGGATCCAGGGAGCACTGAATGAGCTCCATTCAACATTTCTGTGTCTTAGATGCTGGGGAAACAGCAGTGAACAAAACAGGCAAATCCCCCTGCCTTTGTGGTATTACTGGGAGGGAGAACTCATAGTCAGCAGTTGATGCTAAAGAGAGATGACATCTAACATCAGGACAGGATGGGACATTGCGGGGAACTTTAGATGGGGCAGCCAGGGAGGGGCCCCTGAGAAGGTGATGTTTCAGCAAAAGCCTGAGGCAGCAAGGGAGCTGTGTGAATGTGTATTCCGGGCAGAGAAAACAGCACATGCCAAGGCCCTTTGCTGAGGCAGGGTCGAGCCCCATGTGCGTGTGGAGCTGTGGAGTGTAGTGAGCAGGGTTGGTGGAAGAGGCAGAGCTGAGCAGGAGGCCAGGGGGCCTGTGATGGGGGCAGGGGCTTGGCTCATGTGAGGACGTACTGGGTGGGTGCCTGGCAGCCTTCTTCCTATTTGAGTTCATGTCACCATCAGCAGAGCAGAGCCCTGGGCATTAGGTGTTACCTGTGCACCCAGCTTCCCAGCTTTTTTTGTTGTTGTTGTTGTTTTTGTTTTGTTTTTTGGGTTTTTGTTTTGTTTTGTTTTTGAGATGGAGTCTGGCTCTGTTGCCTAGGCTGGAGTGCAGTGGCACAATCTTGGCTCACTGCAACCTCTGCCTCCCAGGTTCAAGTGATTGTTCTGCTTCAGCCTCCCAAGTAGCTGAGACTACAGGTGCCTGCCACCATGCCCAGCTAATTTTTATATTTTTAGTAGAGACGGGGTTTCACCATATTGGCCAGGCTGGTCTCAAATTCCTGACCTCGTGATCCCCCCCTGCCTCGGCCTCCCAAAGTGCTGGGATTACAGGCGTGAGCCACTGCGCCCAGCCTTTTTATTTTGAGACAGAGTCCTTCTCTGTCGCCCAGGCTGGAGTGCAGTGGGGCGATCGCAGCTCACTGCAAGCTCTGCCTCCTGGGTTCATGCCATTCTCCTGCCTCAGCCTCCCAAGTAGCTGGGACTACAGACACCTGCCACCATGCCCAGCTAATTTTTTGTATTTTTAGTAGAGATGGGGTTTCACCGTGTTACCCAGGATGGTCTCAATCTCCTGACGTCGTGATCCACCCACCTTGGCCTCCCAAAGTGCTGGGGTTACAGGTGCAAGCCACTGTGCCTGGCTGGTTTTTTTTGTTTGCTTTTTTTGTTTTAATTGAGATAGGATCTCACTCTGTCACCCAGGCTGGAGTGCAGTGTTGCAATCTCAGTTCACTGCAACCTCCACCTCCCAGTTCAAGAGATTCTCCTGCCTCAGCCTCCTAAGTAGCTGGGATTACAGGTGTGCACCACTATGTCCGGCTCATTTTTGTATTTTTAGTTGAGACAGGGTTTCGCCACATTGGCCAGGCTGAACTCGAACTCCTGGCCTCAAGTGATCCGCCCGCCTTGGCCTCCCGAAGTGCTGGGATTATGGGTGTGAGTCACCGCGCCCAGCCTTGTTCTCCCAGCTTTGAGTGTGGCACCAGAGGCACAGCAAGGTGGTCTCCTTTGTCCTGATGACAGACGAGGGAGTGACAGAGGCAGCACCAGAGCCCAGTGGCATTTCGGAATATACCCATAGAGCTGCTATACCCAAAACCTCCCAGGGAGGTCTTGGAACTGTAGGTTGAGAAGAGCTAAGCCGCAGTGCTTTCTTTGTCTCTGTCAGGAGTACGACCCCAGCAAAGCGACCTTTGTGAAGGTGGTGCCAACCCCCAACAATGGCTCCACGGAGCTCGTGGCCCTGCACCGCAATGAGGTAGGGACTGCCTGCTGGGCTCCTGGAGGAGGGGCTTGAGTGGGATTCCCAGGCGTTGACACCCCAAGGTCAGGGGCCTCTAAAGCAAACACACCTTCTACCACAGGGCGAAGACGGGCTCGAGGTGCTGTCCTTCGAATTCCAGAAGATCAAGTATTCCTACGATGCCCTGGAGAAGAAGCAGTTTCTCCCCGTGGCCTTTCCTGTGGGAAACGCCTTCTCATACTATCAGAGCAACAGAGGCTTCCAGGAAGACTCAGAGATCCGAGCAGCTGAGAAGAAATTTGGGAGCAACAAGTGAGTCTATTTATTTACTATTATTTTATTTTTATTTTATTTTTTATTTTTGAGATTGAGTCTCACTCTGTCACCCAGGCTGGAGTGCAGTGACGCGATCTCAGCTGACCCCAACCTCCGCCTCCCCGGTTCAAGGGATTCTCCTGCCTCAGCCTGCCAAGTAGCTGGGAATACAGGCTTCCCCCACCACGCCTGGCTAATTTTTGTATTTTTAGTAGAGACGGGGGTTTCACCATGTTGGCCAGGCTGTTCTTGAACTCCTGACCTCAGGTGATCCTCCCATGTTGGCCTCCCAGAGTGCTGGGATTACAGGCATGAGCCACCGCACCCGGCCAAATCTGCCCTTTTAGCCAAATGTCCCAGGTGACTGTGATGCCGTTTGAGCAACGTGCTCTGAGTCCAGTCTCCCCTGAACTTGCCTGCTGGCAGGAACCCCAGAGGGTCTGCAGCTGGAAGCCCGTGCCCTGGGGTGTGAGACCTTGAGTGTAAGGTTCTTCACAGGAGTCTAGTCTGTGGCCCCTCCTCAGCAACAGCTTCATTTTAAATTCTTTTAAAATGTTTGTTTATTTGTGTAGAGATGGGGTCTCGCCATGTTGCCCAGGCTTGTCTCAAACTCCTGGCCTCAAGCAGTCCTCCTAAATCAACATCCCAAAGCGCTGGGATTACAGGCATGAGTCACTGCACCCAACCTAAATGTTTCAGTCCTCACTGTTTCGAGTCTACGCATCTCAGCGCTTCAGGAATGGTGACGAAGACAGTGACCATGTCTGCCCTTTTGTACTGAGTACAATGGCCAATGTGCGGTGCACACCCTCTCCCTTCATCTTCACCAAAACTGCAAATGCTGACACATGGCTGGGAGCCAGAGAACTGGGCTCCAAACCCCGTCATGGCCTTGTTACGGTGGTCCTCAACCTGGAAACCCACAGAACACCTAGGGAGCTCTTTCCTGACTTAATCACTGTTCAGAGATTACAAATATGTTGACTACAACTGTCAATCTAATACAAGGATTTATAAGAAACATTTAGCAACTTCCCCTACCCCAAGTTGGCCAGTCACATTAATGGCCTGTGGCAACTACGTTCCCTTTCATGCTGTTCTTACTCACGCAAAGGTACCCAGCAAGATACAACAGAAGGGCTTATTGTTTGATAGCAGTGGGGTTGCTCTTTGGTTTCCTCTTCTCACATCCCGTACGTAAGACGTCCATGCAGTTAAAGGGCAGAGCGAGAATGACCCTTGTTGACATGACTGGTGCCCTGATCAGATTGGACCATGGCACAGAGTACTGCAGAACACACCCTTAGGCCCGAGTCCTTGCATTCTCGAGCTTTTTTTTTTTTTTTTTGGAGACAGGGTCTCACTCTGTTACCCAGGCTGAAGTGCAGTGGCGTGATCATGGCTCACTGCAGCCTTGAACTCCTGGGCTCAAGCATTCGTCCTGCCTCAGCTTCTCAAATAGCTGGGATCACAGGCACACACCACCACCCCCAGCTAATTTTTAAATTTTCTGTAAAGAGAAGGTCTCGCTGTGTTGCCCAGGCTAGTTTCTGACTCCTGGGCTCAAGCACTCCTCCTGCCTTGGCCTCCCAAAGTGCTGGGATTACAGGCGTGAACCACCCTACTCGACCCATTCTGGGGCTTTAATTCAGGAATCGTAGAAAATCTCAGCTTTGGTGGGGCTGGGTCTCAGTGTCTTCTGCTATCTGTAGCTTCAGGGCCTCCATCCTTCAATCAGAGGTTCCTTCTCTACTTGCTGCGTCACTCGACCAGATGATGGGCTCTCGTCTGACACCAGCCCCAGGCTGCCGGGAAGAGCATATTGCAGATTCAGGAGCTTCATCTGTTTAATGCAGAGCTGAGGGCTGTGGGCGGGCAGCCTGTCTACCCCAGGCGCAGCCAGGATGAGGGAGAGCCACAGTCAAATGGATCCTCCTACCTGGAAGCTCGCCAGGGCTCCCGACACCCACATATGGCTCTTGGTTTCTTGAGAGCGGCCTGCCATGCTCAGGTTGGAGGGGTCAGGGTGGAGACTCCATACCCCAGAGGCCTTGCCCTGGGAACAGGATGGGGCCTGGTCTCTTGCAGGGCCGAGATGGTGGTGCCTGACTTCTCGGAGCTTTTCAAGGAGAGAGCCACAGCCCCCTTCTTTGTATTTCAGGTAAGGCAGCAGCTCTGGCCCATCTCCCTATTTCCTCCCTTGGGGCTTTCCTAGCCGGATCAAGCCTGCCCACCACTTCTAAACCTGGAAGCCTCTCCCCATCCTCACATGTCCGATCTGGCGGGCGGAAGAGGCTCATGGGAACAGGGCGGGTAGGGCAAGGACAGACAGGCTGGCATCCCACAGGTGTTCTGTGTGGGGCTCTGGTGCCTGGATGAGTACTGGTACTACAGCGTCTTCACGCTATCCATGCTGGTGGCATTCGAGGCCTCGCTGGTGCAGCAGCAGATGCGGAACATGTCGGAGATCCGGAAGATGGGCAACAAGCCCCACATGATCCAGGTGTGGCTGCCGGGGAGACCCAGGTGGGGTTGCGGCACAGATGCAGCTTCTGTGCTGACACCCGTGCCCCGCCCAGGTTTACCGAAGCCGCAAGTGGAGGCCCATTGCCAGTGACGAGATCGTACCAGGGGACATCGTCTCAATCGGTGAGGCCAGGTTCTGCTCAGTCCCAGTGGGAGCCCCAGCCTCAGGGCCTCTGGCCAACCCTCTTGCCTCTGCCCTGCAGGCCGCTCCCCACAGGAGAACCTGGTGCCGTGTGACATGCTTCTGCTGCGAGGCCGCTGCATCGTAGATGAGGCCATGCTCACGGGGGAGTCCGTGCCACAGATGAAGGTACTTGGTGGAGGATGGGGATCCTCAAGCTATTCAGGAGGAAACAGGCCAGGAGGTGGAGGCCTAGGGGGTGGTGGGGATCCCCCTCAGGCACAGGCGGAGGAGGCAGTGTGGGCATGGATGAGCTCTCTGGACTGGGGAGCTGGGTGGTGGGGGCGAGGAAGGAGATGAGAGAGCCAAGGGCATCCAGGGTACATTGGTGCCCTGGGATATCAGACCAAGGTGGGCTGGGAGCAGCCCAGAGGGGGTGAGTCCCGGACGAAGCCAAGTGCAGGCCCCAGAGAGCAGGCACTGTGAGTGCAATGGGGAGAAGACAGGATGGGGCGAGGGTGAGGACCCGGAGCTGGGTGGGATGTGCTGGTTGGGTGGTGAGCCCCCTGGCTCATTCCAGCCTCAAGGTCCAGCTGTCCAGGAACTCAGATGGAGAAGGAAGCAAGGTAGGCCTGGCCATCCAGATTCACGATCTTCTTCCCCAGGAGCCCATCGAAGACCTCAGCCCAGACCGGGTGCTGGACCTCCAGGCCGACTCCCGGCTACACGTCATCTTCGGGGGCACCAAGGTGGTGCAGCACATCCCCCCACAGAAAGCCACCACGGGCCTGAAGCGTAGGTGCCTCATGGGCGTCTGGGGGTATCTGGGCTCCCACCCCCTTTGCTCGTCTGCTTGATCATGAGGGAGTCAGGACAAGGAGACAGGCATGACGGTGACTCTGCTTCACTCCCCAGCGGTTGACAGCGGATGCGTGGCCTACGTCCTGCGGACCGGATTCAACACATCCCAGGTGCAGGGCCGGGTCTGGGGAGGGCGGGCCCCAGGGCAGTTGGACAGCCAAGGTATCAGCCCTTTCTGACCCCAGAACATCTGCCCCACGGGCTGACTCTGGCAGCACAGCTCTGGACCTGGGCCAGGGTGCAGAGGCCACCCCAAGACCAGGCCCACGCTTCCAGGCCTGAGCTGCTGGAGGGAGTCCACACAGCAGAAAGGCTGTCCCTCCATTCCTCCAGGGCAAGCTGCTGCGCACTATCCTCTTCGGGGTCAAGAGGGTGACTGCGAACAACCTGGAGACCTTCATCTTCATCCTTTTCCTCCTGGTGTTTGCCATCGCTGCAGCCGCCTATGTATGGATTGAAGGTAAGCACCACGGCCTCCGTGGTCCCCTGCGCCCACCCTCCGAGGCTCCAGGCTGGCAGGCCCTGTCTCCACAGGTACCAAGGACCCCAGCCGGAACCGCTACAAGCTGTTTCTGGAGTGCACCCTGATCCTCACCTCGGTCGTGCCTCCTGAGCTGCCCATCGAGCTGTCCCTGGCCGTCAACACCTCCCTCATCGCCCTGGCCAAGCTCTGTGAGTGTGTCAAATGGGATGGGGTGCTGAGTGGGCTGGGGCCAAGCAGGACCCCTGACCTCACTCCCGCCCCTAGACATGTACTGCACAGAGCCCTTCCGGATCCCGTTTGCTGGCAAGGTCGAGGTGTGCTGCTTTGACAAGACGGGGACCTTGACCAGTGACAGCCTGGTGGTGCGCGGTGTGGCCGGGCTGAGGTAAGCGTCAGGGGCCCTGTAGCAAAGGTCACCCAGATGGGGTTTCTGGGAAGTCAAGAGACAGGTGGCCCATCCACCCCAAGCCCTTGCAGTGAGGGCCCTTCAGAGGCCCTGCCTCAGGGGTTCATTTCCAGGGGCTCCCCACAAAGTCCTGGGTGTCAGCCATGGCAGCGGCACGGGGGCTCAGCTCAGGCGTGGAACATCCCACACCAGCCATGCGACCGCATGACCCCCATGCACAATGCCTGGCTTCTGGGGGCATCTGTGAAGCAGGTGCAGGTCTCACAAAGACCCAGTTGGCGCCCAGGCCCCCCAGTGACAGGCACAGAATGAATGGCCTTGGGGGTCCTTCCGCTGGTGGAGATGCAGCTTCGCCCTACCCGCCTGCACTGTGTAACCAGCTGTTCCCCATCCTTGCAGAGACGGGAAGGAGGTGACCCCAGTGTCCAGCATCCCTGTAGAAACACACCGGGCCCTGGCCTCATGCCACTCGCTCATGCAGCTGGACGACGGCACCCTCGTGGGTGATCCTCTAGAGAAGGCCATGCTGACGGCCGTGGACTGGACGCTGACCAAAGGTGAGGAGCTGGGGCCTCAGGCCCAGCAAAGGGGAGCCACTGGCTCTCATAGCCCTAGGCAGGTGGGCTGCACCGCTCAGAGGATCTTGGGGACAGGCAGGCCTACAGCTCTGAAGCTCCCCGAGGTGGGTGGCCAGAGGCTCACTTTAGACCCAGGACAGGCCACGTCCTTGGGTGTCCCTCTGGGTTGGAATCTGCCCTGCCCTTGCCGAAGCCACAGTGCCAGGGTCCTCCAAGCCCAGGTCTTCCAGCTCTGGACCAACCCCTGCTCTAGCCCAGAGCCCCGGATCAGGCCCTGGGGGAGGCAGGAGGGAGGTGGGGGAGGCCGGGGTGAGAGGTAGGGGCTTGGCTGCCTCTTTGGAGCAAAGCCCCTCAGGACTCGTACTTATTTGTTTCCAGATGAGAAAGTATTCCCCCGAAGTATTAAAACTCAGGGGCTGAAAATTCACCAGCGCTTTCATTTTGCCAGTGCCCTGAAGCGAATGTCCGTGCTTGCCTCGTATGAGAAGCTGGGCTCCACTGACCTCTGCTACATCGCGGCCGTGAAGGGGGCCCCCGAAACTCTGCACTCCATGGTGAGCTGGCCCCAGCCTGGGGTGCAGGGTGGGGGCGTGGGGCAGCCCGTGACATCCCCCTGCATTCCCTGCAGTTCTCCCAGTGCCCACCCGACTACCACCACATCCACACCGAGATCTCCCGGGAAGGAGCCCGCGTCCTGGCGCTGGGGTACAAGGAGCTGGGACACCTCACTCACCAGCAGGTACGGGCCCAGGCTCCCCCACCGCCTTCACCATGTGCCTGGCCCGTCAGCTCCTCCCTGAGTCACCTTCTGTGTCCTACAGTGCCAGGTTGAATGGTTGTGATTTTGTCCTCCTTGCCCTACCTCCAGCTTCTACCTTTGGAGACTCCAAATGACACTCAGTCTGTCCCCTGCTGTTGGGACCCACCCAGTCCTGGTTCACGCAGAGCACACGCAGGCGTTACCTGCCCCAGTCCTGGTGTGTCCCTAGCTCTACTCTTCTGCCCTGGTCTTGGGCAGGGCTTGGCATCCTCAGCCCTCTCGCCCATCCATCCTCCACAAAGCCCACCCTCCGCCTCCACCACCAGCACGTCTGCCGCTTGGCTTCTTCCTGGGCTCTCGTTCTTTCTGCTTGCACCCTACAGCTGCTGATCCTTCTAGAATTTAGCCTCAGGTTGCAGTGCTGTGTGGAGAGCCCAGGCCACAGCTCACAGCCTGCATGCTCTGCCCTGTTCCTGCACCCGGAGCCCCCTTCCCAGTGACACAGGTCCTCATCACCTTCATAGTGGCCACTTCTGAGGCCTTTCCACCCCTCTCTGGATTCCGTTCTCACCTCCTCTCTCATGGCACTCAGCACTCCGATTTCTGTGACTTTCTCGATCATGCATCTCCCCTGGTGCAGTGTGAGCTCCCTAAGGCCAGGGGTCTGTGCCCAGTCTCTGGTATGTGGTGGAGCCCCAGTGAGTAAGAGTTCATGGCTAAACTCCAATATTATTGGGAGAGTCCCTACTTCGTTGACTCGGAAACTGAGCCACAAGGGACTCTGTGATGTGCCCATGTCCACAACCAGGACATAGAGCCACATTCGGGGGACCCAGACCCCCCAGTCACTGCCAGATCCCACCCCTCGAGCGTGCCTGGTAGCCTCCTGGCATTTCTCCCCTCCCAACCCTCACATGTGCCCACTACAGGAACAGGGCCTTCCATCGTCCCCATGGCTCCCAGCGCATGGTCAGAGCTCAGGAAATGCAGAGTGTGGGCAGAGGGAGGGACAGGTGGTGAGGGTGCCCCTGTCTGTCCACAGGCCCGGGAGGTCAAGCGGGAGGCCCTGGAGTGCAGCCTCAAGTTCGTCGGCTTCATTGTGGTCTCCTGCCCGCTCAAGGCTGACTCCAAGGCCGTTATCCGGGAGATCCAGAATGCGTCCCACCGGGTATGGGACGATGCTGGGCTCCACCCTCCGCATGGGAAATAGAGGCGAGGAGATGACAATTACAACTTCGTGGTGGGGAGGGCACGCAGGTCTCACAGGCTGCATGTTTTAGCTGAGCAAGATCATAGCTCAGGTGCTAACGTTGCCGCTGGCCCCAGGACACTCTGGGACCCGCCTGTGCTGGCTCCTCTCACCTCCACAGACCACTCCCCTCACCCCCCCGCATCATGGAAAGGTGGGGGCGCTTCTCTCCACTTCCCCAATCCACCGCCATCCTAGAGAGAAGGAAGCCGAGGCTGGGGAGTTGAGGGGTGGGGGGCACTGTCTGCCTGTCCTGGTGGCTTGTGTTTTATATTTTGGGACTTAAGGTGTCTTTTTAGGGTATAAGGGGTGAGTGAGCCGTCTCAGAGGATGATGACTCTGGGTCAGATGGGTGATGTGATTAGTCCCCACCAAGCCCAGAGGTCATGGTCCCATCCTCCTCTTTGCTGAAATATTACCCCCATGGGCAGCTACCAAGCCAAGAGGGTCCAGCTCAGGGGCAGGTTGTTCATTTGTATTGCAAATCCAAGCTAAGGGTGTCTTCAGAAGGACACACATACACGTGTCATTTGTGTAAAATGACCTGGATTGGGGTGGATTGTGGCCCTTGGAAGCCCATTCAGCATCTCGGTTAGAGGCCCAGGATCTCCCACCGTGGCCTGCCTTAGAAGGAGACTTGGCAGCCTTGTCTCTGGCCTAGAGCTTGGCTCCAGGGTGCCCTGCTGAGCATCTGCCCCTCTTTCCCCAAGGTGGTCATGATCACAGGAGACAACCCGCTCACTGCATGCCACGTGGCCCAGGAGCTGCACTTCATTGAAAAGGCCCACACGCTGATCCTGCAGCCTCCTTCCGAGAAAGGTGAGGCCCTAGCCTGGCCCACGGTGGGGGAAAGGGGACCCTGAGTCCAAGAACAGCTCACATCGCAACAGCCCACCTGTGTGCCAGGCCTCAGCAGCACAGTGTCTTCAAATGCCTGGCACCACGGCGGCACCACTACTCACAGCCCTGGCCCACTGGGCACCTCAGACAGCATGTGAGCCTTCACTGGGTCACAGGTCCCAGGATGTGCGGCATGTAGGTGTTTACCATAATGAGGCGATAGTCTGACTGCCAGCTCAGGTTTCCTGTGCACTCATGGGCAGATACTGCTCCTACCACACTTACTCCCCATCCTCAGCGTCATCCTGATTTCCCACCCTCTTTGGCCCGGCAAGCTGCCCATGTACCGAGTGCTCCCTTCCCGAGAACAGGGACAGCTGTCATCCTCAGCCACAGTTGATGGCACAGTTTGCCCAGTGCTCAGCCTGACCAGACCCCAGGCGGAGCGCTCCGTGCGTGTTACTGCGTTGGTCCCTCCACCCCATCCTGCACCACACGGGGTGGCTTGCCTTCCCCACGCCACAGAGGAGGAAGCTGGCTGGGTCAGCTCTCGGGGCCCCTGCTTTGTAGAGAAGGGACAGAGGCTCAGAAGTGAACCCACTTGCCCAGGTCACTTGATGTCCCCATGGCTAAGAATTGGAATCCAGACAGCCTGACTCCAGAGCTCAAGGCTCCAACCTCTCCCCGGTGACCTCTTTGAGCAATGCCCTGGATTCAGATTGATGAAGAGGCAGACATAGAGACCCAGCCCCTCCCAGCTAGAGGTGTGGGGCTTACCAGATACCTGCCCCAGGGCTAGAGGTGAAGCCCCCGTGGGCGCACGCAGTTCAGGGTCTGCATGAGTGTTGACAGGGCCCTAAGAAGAACCACATGGAACAGGGTTGCCTCAGGGCTGCTGGCAGCAAACATTCACAGGTCTGGGCCAGAGCGGCTTCCAGAACCTCCAGGCCACCTCTCAGAAGACTCGGTCCCTGCCCTCCCCCTGTCCCAGCCCCAGCTACCGGGGTCTTCCAGGGCCTGGGGATTGTGGACAGGTGGCATGGAGCGGATGAGCAGGACTGTTGATTGACAAGCGAAGCGGGTCTAGCAGCAGCTGCAGCACAAGCCAGGTGGAGGTGTGCTGCCCTTCCACTTGAGATGGTCCAGGGTGAGCAGGCCAGTGTCAGGAGGGCTGGTGGGCCACCCTTGGCCATCCTTAGCGCCCAGCATCCAAGCCAGGGCCAGCCAGCAAGAAAGGGGAAGTGGAGCAAGAGGATGTTGAGAACTCGGGCCCCGTCAGAGTGGGGAGGGGGCCCACCCCCAAGAAAACAGGATTTCAGAGAGGCCACAGGCACAGGGATAAATGAGGTGAGGGCCTGGTATGGGGTTTCCCAAGGAGAGTACAATAGCCCCCTTCTGTGTGTTTCAGGTTGGGGGGCCTTGCATGAGGTGGGGACATGGCTTAGCTGGGGTCAGACTGCCCAGGTTCTAATCTGGCTGTGTCCTGTGCTCTCAGGCAAGTAGCTCAGGCCCCAGGCCCTTGGTTCCCTGCGTACCTGAGGGACGTTCTTTATGGAGTCCCCAGAGAAGGGCTGGGGGTCACCTGGGTGGGTAGGGAGGTGCTGGCTCCAGAGAGGAGAGACTGGCCGGTGCTGGGGTCCGAGTGGAGGGAGGGTGCTTCTGAGCCGGGGCAGCCAAGCCCCCAGCCCTAACCCTAGGTGCTGCCCGCAGGCCGGCAGTGTGAGTGGCGCTCCATTGACGGCAGCATCGTGCTGCCCCTGGCCCGGGGCTCCCCAAAGGCACTGGCCCTGGAGTATGCACTGTGCCTCACAGGCGACGGCTTGGCCCACCTGCAGGCCACCGACCCCCAGCAGCTGCTCCACCTCATCCCCCACGTGCAGGTGTTCGCCCGCGTGGCCCCCAAGCAGAAGGTATGCGCACAGCCCTAGGGGTCAGGGGCACAGAGGTAGGCACGCAGACCCTGCTCAGCCTGTCTCTGCCCACACAGGAGTTTGTCATCACCAGCCTGAAGGAGCTGGGCTACGTGACCCTCATGTGTGGGGATGGCACCAACGACGTGGGCGCCCTGAAGCACGCTGATGTGGGTGAGTGCTGTGGGCTAGGGTGGTTCCTTCCTTTGTGGACCAGGTGTTGAGGACATGTCACTGAGCTAGAAAGACAGACCCGGCCCTTGGTGACAGCCATGGGGGCACTAATTCCTGTGAGGAAGCAGTGCAGGGGATGGGAGGGGGTGGCAAGGTCAGGGGCTTTGAGGGCAGGAAGGGATGCGAATATCCCAGGAACAGAGCAGGTTGAAGGCCAGAGGCCAGGAGAGAGGCAACAAGTTGGGAGAGTGACTCAGAAAACCCAGAGCTGAAGCCATGGGTTCATAGCCCCAGCTCTCTGTCAAAAGCACACAGATGGCTGAGCACTGTGGCTCCTGCCTGAAATCCCAGTGCTTTGGGAGGCTGAGGCGGGAGGATCACTTGAGTCAGGGAGTTCAAGGCAGTGGTGTGATCCACTCTAACCTAAGTGACAGTGCAAGACCCTGTCTTTTTTTTTTTTTTTTTTTTTTTTTTTTTTTTTTTGATGGAGCCTTGCTCTGTCACCCAGGCTGGAGTACAATGGCGCGATCTGGGCTCACTGCAACCTCCACCTCCTGGGTTCAAGCGATTCTCCTGCCTCAGCCTCCCAAGTAGCTGGGATTACAGGCACGTGCCACCATGCCTGGCTAATTTTTGTATTTTTAGTAGAGATGGGGTTTCACCATGTTGGCCAGGATGGTCTCCAACTCCTGACCTCAAGTGATCCACCTGCCTTGGCCTCCCAAAGTGCTAAGATTACAGGTGTGAACCACTGCATCCCGCCGAACCCTGTCTTTTTTTTTTTTTTTTTTTTTTTGAGACAGAGTTTCTCTCTTGTTGCCCAGGCTGGAGTGCAATAGCACGGTCTCAGCTCACTGCAACCTCTACTTCCCGGGTTCAAGCAATTCTCCTGCTTCAGCCTCCCAAGTAGCTAGGATTACAGGCACCAGCCACCATGCCCATCTAATTTTTGTATTTTTAGTAGAGACGGGGTTTCACCATGTTGGCCAGGCTGGTCTCAAACTCCTGACTTCAGGTGATGCGCCTGCGTTGGCCTCCCAAAATACTGAGATTACAGGCGTGAGCCACCTCACCTGGCCTTTTTTTTTCTTTTTTTTTTTTTTTTTTTTGCAAGAACACAGGTGTTAAATTGAACTTTAAAGATCAATCTTACGTTGTTTTTTTGCTTTTCCAATATTTTTATCTGCTTTTATCTACTAAAGCATTTATTGAGGGTTGTTTGCTTCCTAGAATCATGCTCCTTGGCTATTTCTTTTGAAATCACTTTAGGTTTTTTTGTTTTGTTTTGTTTTGAGACTGTCTCACTCTGTCGCGCAGGCTGGAGTGCGGTGGTGTGATCTCATCTCACTGCAACCTCCGCCTCCCGGGTTCAGGCGATTCTCCTGCCTCAGCCTCCCGAGTAGCTGGAATTACAGGCACCTGCCACCACCCCTGGCTAATTTTTGTATTTTTAGCAGAGATGGGGTTTCACTATATCAGCCAGGCTGGTCTCAAACTCCTGACCTCAGGTGATCCGCCCACCTCAGCCTCCCAAAGTGCTGAGATAACAGGTGTGAGCCACTGTGCTCGGCCAAAATCAGTTTAGTTTTGACCCATCTTGTGTTGTGTGTTTTTTTCATTGCATTTGTTGCGGGGGTTTGTTGTTGCTGGTTTGTTTTCTTAAAGTAGTTTGTAGAAAGCAACACGGGCACTCTCTGAGGTCTCCTTAGGGTGTCAGGTGAAATGGGGAAGTCTGGGAACTGTCTTCACGGGAGCCAGCTGGGGGACTTCAGGACCAGTGGCTCTGAAGCCAGCAATCTGCCCCTCCGTGGAGCCCGCTCCTCCGGGTCTGACACCCTCCTGCTCCCCAGGTGTGGCGCTCTTGGCCAATGCCCCTGAGCGGGTTGTCGAGCGGCGACGGCGGCCCCGGGACAGCCCAACCCTGAGCAACAGTGGCATCAGAGCCACCTCCAGGACAGCCAAGCAGCGGTCGGGGCTCCCTCCCTCCGAGGAGCAGCCAACCTCCCAGAGGGTGAGTTCCAAGAGGGGAGGCGCTGCACCCCATCCTGGCCAGGGCTGACAGCCTGCTGCCTACCCTGCAGGACCGCCTGAGCCAGGTGCTGCGAGACCTCGAGGACGAGAACACACCCATTGTGAAACTGGGGGATGCCAGCATCGCAGCACCCTTCACCTCCAAGCTCTCGTCCATCCAGTGCAGTGAGTTGCCCGCCCCCGCTCCCCCTCCCTTCGTTCCCCCCTTGGCACCCCTACCCACACCCACACCTGCCTCCCCACCACCCTGCAGTCTGCCACGTGATCAAGCAGGGCCGCTGCACACTGGTGACCACGCTACAGATGTTCAAGATCCTGGCGCTCAATGCCCTCATCCTGGCCTACAGCCAGAGCGTCCTCTACCTGGAGGGGGTCAAGTTCAGTGACTTCCAGGCCACCCTACAGGGGCTGCTGCTGGCCGGCTGCTTCCTCTTCATCTCCCGTTCCAAGGTGGGCCCCAGAGGTGCTGGAAGTCCAAGGATGCATGGGCCTGCCAGGGCCAGGCTGATATAGGCACGGGAATTGTCATCCCCAAGTTACAGGACCCAGGGCCCCAGAGGTGGGGGCTGTAGCTGGGATGGCTCAGGAAATGCCGGCAGGGCAGGTGCGGACTGAGGCTCCCAGACCCCTCCAGGTGACACAGCTTAGGGTCCACACCTGTCCACAGGCAGGGGTCCCGGGGGTGGGCCCCACAGAGCCCCACAAACAAGAAACAATCATCAAGAGGGTAAAAAAACAACTAAGTGGATCACAGGCTACACAGGACAGGCTGGTGGACAGCTGGGGAGGCCTGTGCAACACTGACACTCAGGCCGAGGCGTAAAGAACCAGGGGGGCCAGCGGCCGGGAACTGAACACAAAGGCCCCAAACAGGCATGGGCTGACGCAGGGAGGCCCCGGTGGCTGGAGGGGGTGGGAGATTGGCTGGGCGGGACTGTGCCTGTCCCGTGGGCTCCAGGGAGGGCAGGATCTGCTTCATGATTCTCAGGCCCCCATCGCTGCCACAGGGAGCCTGGATGGCAGAGCCAGGGCCATGGAGGCAGCCCTGGGCTCAGGGGTGAGAGGCAGGCAGGGCTCCGGGGACTGGTGCCGACCCATGGAATCCCCCAGAATTTGGTGGCAGCTCTACACAAGGTCTCCCAGGAGGCAGGGGATGTTACTGCCTGCTGCGTGGGCAGGGTGGCCCCGAGTGACCCAGGTCCTGACTCCCCCACCCGCCTTGCTGCTGCAGCCCCTCAAGACCCTCTCCCGAGAACGGCCCCTGCCCAACATCTTCAACCTGTACACCATCCTCACCGTCATGCTCCAGTTCTTTGTGCACTTCCTGAGCCTCGTCTACCTGTACCGTGAGGCCCAGGCCCGGAGCCCTGAGAAGTAAGTGCTGCCTTGGAGGAGGTGATGTCCCTGCAGCTGAGAGTAGCAGGAGGATGACTCCACAGACATCAGCAGGAGACCCTGGGGGTTGTCCAGGGTGTCCAGGGAGGGGCACTAGGCCAGGCAGAGCCCTAGCTCTGCACCAGGGCAGCAGGAAGCCACAGAGTGTGTGTGAGCCGGAGCAGGAGAGGGGGCCCTGACTCCCATGTGTCCTTGCAGGCAGGAGCAGTTCGTGGACTTGTACAAGGAGTTTGAGCCAAGCCTGGTCAATAGCACCGTCTACATCATGGCCATGGCCATGCAGATGGCCACCTTCGCCATCAACTACAAAGTAAGGCCTGGGCCCCGCCCGAACATTCCGTCTGCCCACCCAGCCCCAGCCCATGAAGCCATCTGTCCCTCATCCCCACAGGGCCCGCCCTTCATGGAGAGCCTGCCCGAGAACAAGCCCCTGGTGTGGAGTCTGGCAGTTTCACTCCTGGCCATCATTGGCCTGCTCCTCGGCTCCTCGCCCGACTTCAACAGCCAGTTTGGCCTCGTGGACATCCCTGTGGAGGTCAGTGGCCCTGTGGAGGTGACCCTGGGGCTCAGCTTGATGGGTCCCTGTTCTGGCGGTGACCCTGGGCTGGGCTGCAGGTCTCCAGCTCACCATCCCTCCCTGCCCCGACAGTTCAAGCTGGTCATCGCCCAGGTCTTGCTCCTGGACTTCTGCCTGGCGCTCCTGGCCGACCGCGTCCTGCAGTTCTTCCTGGGGACCCCGAAGCTGAAAGTGCCTTCCTGAGATGGCAGTGCTGGTACCCACTGCCCACCCTGGCTGCCGCTGGGCGGGAACCCCACCAGGGCCCCGGGAGGGAACCCTGCCCCCAACCCCCCACAGCAAGGCTGTACAGTCTCGCCCTTGGAAGACTGAGCTGGGACCCCCACAGCCATTCGCTGGCTTGGCCAGCAGAACCAGCCCCAAGCCAGCACCTTTGGTAAATAAAGCAGCATCTGAGATTTTAAAAAGCCCTGCCTCCACCTCGTCTGCGCCACACGGTGTTTGCTGGGGGCTCGGGGACAGAGGGTCACTGAGGAAGGTGCCAGCACCCTCCCCACAGGCTGTGTGATGTTGGTGAAACCTTCCAGCACTTTCAGCACTTGAACATGGACTTGTCCCTGCCCAGAAAATTCGGTGCATATTTTCTAGTTTAACAAGCATCCCCATATTTTTGAGGTCTGTTTCACGTTTTAACAACTCAGTTGCTGAGAGAAGCCTTAGGATGTGTGGTATTTTTTTCTTTCCCATAATACATAACAGCACGCCTTCCTCTCGGGTGGTGTCTCAGACTTGAGGAATATGATCTGTATCATTACAAGTACTGACTCTGTCTGGTGGCTCAAGCCTGTAATCCCAGCACTTTGGGAGGCCGAGGCGGGCCGAACACAAGGTCAGGAGATCGAGACCATCCTGGCTAACACGGTGAAACCCCATCTCTACTAACAATACAAAAAATTAGCTGGGTGTGGTGGCGGGCGCCTGTAGTCCCAGTTACTCGGGAGGCTGAGGCAGGAGAGTGGCGTGAACCCAGGAGGTGGAGCTTGCAGTGAGCCGAGATGACGCCACTGCACTCCAGCCTGGGCAACAGAGCGAGACTCCGACTCAAAAAAAACAAAAAACAAGTACTGAATCTGTCACGCTCTTTGGGGTCCGGCACTGCTCTACCATCTCATGTCACAGTCGGAGCTCTGGCTGAGCATCAGCCAGTATGTGACCTGGAAACCTGGCTTGGCTCTTAGGTCGATAGTGTTATTCCTTTCAATGGACTCACTCATCACAACTCAAGAACTGCAGAGTAGGCAGCACGGAGCCAGTCGGAGAATCCTTGCCTCCTTAACAGCCAAAACCGTTGGACACAAAGTTCACAAACTAAAGTCTATTTCCAGCCCCAAAATTCCGCTGTGCTGGGTATGGGAGCATTTTTATAACTGACAAGCAGCTTGTGGCAACCCCAGAACTGGTGCTTCTGGACAAACCACTCCCTACCTAAAAGGGCTGCTCCCTGGTGTGCTGTAAATGGGTTCTTGAGCCTGATCTAGCTTTGAGGGTCACGGAAGGGGCGTCCCCCAGCCCCAGTATTAGAATTTTGGTTGGGGGCCGGGCGCGGTGGCTCACGCTTGTAATCCCAGCACTTTGGGAGGCCGAGGCGGGCGGATCACGAGGTCAGGAGATTGAGACCACAGTGAAACCCCGTCTCTACTAAAAATACAAAAAATTAGCCAGGCGTGGTGGCGGGCGCCTGTAGTCCCAGCTACTCGGAGAGGCTGAGGCAGGAGAATGGCGTGAACCTGGGTGGCGGAGCTTGCAGTGAGCCGAGACTGCGCCACTGCACTCCAGCCTGGGCGACAGAGCGAGACTCCGTCTCAAAAAAAAAAAAAAAAAAAAGAATTTTGGTTGGAATCGGACAGAATATCAGGCCTCCACCAGGGGGCGCCATGGCTCCAGCGAGGCCCAGGTGGTTTCAGGGCTCCGAGAGACAACCCGGGCAAGGGGATCACCGGGGTCGCGGGTTGTGGGAGCTCCTGGGAGAGGCTCCCCGGGACGGGTGGACTCTGCAACCATTCAGGGAGGAGGGGGCTGGGGTTCCGTGAGATTTGGGGTAGCACAAAGATCTGGGAGGGAAACTATGGCCTAGATGAAGTCTTAGGATGCCCAGTAGCCTCGAGTGGTCGCTCAGGGGGCCCTGGCCCGACCTAGTTTCAGGCGGCTCAGGTAGAGAAGGGCACTATCAAGGCTTCCGGGCTACGGGGGTGTGGCCTCATGCGGGGGCGTGGTCTCCGCTGGGCAGGGCGACGCGGAACCCAGGCGGCGGCGGCTGCGGCGGCAGGAAATCGGGGCTTGGCCCCGCCGGCGCGCGACCCCATCCCCATCCCGGTCCCCGCAGAGCGATCCCCGGGCCCAGACATGGACGCAGCAGAGCCGGGTAGGGGGTCGGGGATCCGGGAGGGGCCTCCTCCGACCATCCCCTGCTTCCTACATTGAGGGGACACACTTGCCCCACTCCGTCCTGAGAGCCAGGAGAGGAGTTCCTGAATCGGAAGGACCCAGGGATCCTCCATTGTGGGAAGCCCTATGCCTGGATGAGTTCGGGACGCCAGCCCTTCACTCCCCCTCCCCCTGTTGATCCCTCACCCCAGACGCCTGGGGGAGGGGGCCCAGGAAGGGGAAGTGGCTGCTTCTGCTTCTGATTTTTGTGATGGGGGCAGGGTGCCACGACTGCTGAGGGAGAGGGCAACGCGGTAGGATCCCCACAGGGCTCCTCTGTAGCCCTGGGGAGCCGGCAGTGCTGGTCTGGGCCCCCTAGGAGAGGGGGCAGTGGGGCAGCAGCAGAAATGTGGCAGGGTCCGACTTGGTGTTTCCATCCGTCTTTGTGTCTGTGTTGTGTATGTGGAGTGTCATTCTGTCTTTATGTCCCTCATGGCTTCAGTCTCTCCATGTGTGTTTCTGTCCCAGGCTCTGCCTGGCTGTCCCTTGTGTATTTCCATCTGTCTAGCCTGTGGTTCCATTGTCAGGCCGGCTCTCTTCTCGGGACAGCGTGGTTGCATCTGGGGCATCTGTTTTGTTGGTTTGCTTCTGGGTGCAGGCAGACCCAGGGTGTGGGTGTCTCTGTTCCCCGGGCAGCTGTCTCTGGTCTCTGGTGGTGTGTGAGTCCATCTGCCTGCCTCGAGTTGGCCCCAACAAAGCCCCCCCAGCCCTCTCTTTCTCTCTCTCTTTCCCTTTCTCTTCCACCCCCTCCAAATGAGACTGGTTGAGGTGCCGTGGGTGGAGGGAGGCAGTGGTTAGCCCATGTGTTACACTCACCTCCCCCAGGACTTCCCCCAGCTCCTGAGGGCAGGAAGAGGTACAGTGACATCTTCCGGAGCCTGGACAACCTCGAAATCTCACTGGAGAACGTGTGAGTCTGAGCCTGGATCACCCCCAAATCCTGCCAAGATGCCCCAAGCCCCTAACCATTTAGGTGCCCTGAAGTCCCATTTGGAACCTGTAACATCTGGGCCTACATACCTAATAACCAGAGAAGTCTAGGATGGGACCCTCCAAAATGCCTGGGTATCCTAAAAGTGTCCCCCTAAATAAACTGGAAATCCCCAAAGTGGTCCTAGAACCCCTACATATCCTTGTAACCCCTTAAAACATTTGCGATCCCTATAATCCCACTCTATGAACCCCAAAGTTACCTGGGGCCCTTCAGACCCTTTTTCAAGTCCTATTTAAAAAAAACTCACCTGATTCCCCCAAAACACCATTCTTCGGACCTCCCAGACACAAGGGATGCCACAGGGGTGATGTTTGCCACAAACACCCCTAAGGTCCCCAGCACCCCTTGGCAGGACAGACTGGGTGTAAGGTGGCATCCTGACACACCTTTATCCCCCAGGACCCTTGAGATGCTGGCTGGAGACCCTCTACTCTCAGAAGACCCAGAACCTGACAAGACCCCTACAGCCACTGTTGTGAGTGGGGAGTAAGGGAATAGGGAGGAAGGCCTCAGGCAGAGGGGGTCTTAGGAAGGCCAGGTCCCTGCCCTGTTTCCTTCTGAATACTGTCTCCCTCCCCCACAGACCAACGAAGCCAGCTGTTGGAGCGACCCCTCCCCAGAGGGTCCTGTACCCCTCACAGGTAGGGGGGTCTGGAGGCCAGGACAGTGGGGACAGACAGGAGTCTTTCCTTTAACAAATCACCACTGATCCCCTGTTCCATGCAAGGCATCGTTTAGGTTTTGGGAATATGGCAGTACACACAACAGATCTCAGTCCCAGCCCTCAGGGAGACCCCAGGCTGGGTGGAGGCTGAGGTAGGAGGATCACTTGAAGCCAGGAATTCGTGACCGTGCTGGGCAACAGTAAGACACCATCCCTACCAAAAGAAAAAATATTTTTTTAATTAGCTCGGTGTGGTGGTGTGTGCCTGTAGTCCCCGCTACTTTGGAAGCTGAGGCTGGAGGACTGATTAAGCCCAGGACTTTGAGGCTGCAGTGAGATGCGATTGCGCCACTGCACTCCAGCCTGGATGACAGAGCAAGACCATGTCCAAAAAAATCAAACACAGGGCCAGGCACGGTGGCTCATGCCTGTAATCCCAGCACTTTGGAGGCTGAGGTGGGTGGATCACGAGGTCAGGAGATCAAGACCATCCTGGCTAACACGGTGAAACCCCGTCTCTACTAAATATACAAAAAAATTTAGCCCAGCGCAGTGGCGGATGCCTGTAGTTCCAGCTACTCGGGAGGCTGAGGCAGGAGAATGGCGTGAACCCGGGAGGCGGAGCTTGCAGTGAGCCAAGATAGGGCCACTGCACTCCAGCCTGAGCGACAGATTGAGACTCCGCCTCAAAAAAAGAAAAAAAAAAAAAAAAAAAAACACAGGCCGGGCGCGGTGGCTCACGCCTGTAATCTCAGCACTTTGGGAGGCCGAGGCGGGCAGATCACCTGAGATTGGGAGTTGGAGACCAGCCTGACCAACATGGAGAAACCTTGTCTCTACTAAAAATACAAAAAATTAGCCAGGCGTGGTGGTGCATGCCTGTAATCCAGCTACTTGGGAGGCTGAGGCAGGAGAATCGCTTGAACACGGGAGGTGGAGGTTTTGGTGAGCCAAAATCGCACCATTGCACTCTAGCCTGGGCAACAAGAGCGAAACACAGTCTCAAAAATAAATAAATAAATAAATAATAAAATAAAAAATCAAAAACAAAAAACAGTGAATCTGTAAAATTGCAACCAGAACAAGTGATCCCAAAGCAGTGTTTGGGGAGCTGTAAGGCTGTAGGACAGGTGCCACTGGTCTGGTCTGGGGGCTTAGGGAAGACATCCATAGCTGACTAGGGTGCAAAGGTCAGAGGTCCATCCATCTTCCCCAGGGAAGGAACTGGACTTGCGGCTCATTCGGACAAAGGGGGGTGTGGACGCAGCCCTGGAATATGCCAAGACCTGGAGCCGCTATGCCAAGGAACTGCTTGCCTGGACTGAAAAGAGAGCCAGCTATGGTGAGGACCTCTTCCACCCAGCCCCAGTCACCAGGCAGTCCCCAGACCCCAGCTAGACCCAGAGCCCTTCTCTCTCTTCCCCTAGAGCTGGAGTTTGCTAAGAGCACCATGAAGATCGCTGAAGCTGGCAAGGTGTCCATTCAACAGCAGGTAGTCATGACCAGACCCCCCAGAACCCCACCTTTGTCCCCCACAGATCTTCAGTATCCTCCTACACCACTGTGTCTCCCCCAGAGTCACATGCCTCTGCAGTACATCTACACCCTGTTTCTGGAGCACGATCTCAGCCTGGGAGCCCTGGCCATGGAGACAGTGGCCCAGCAGAAAAGAGACTACTACCAGGTGAGGGGGGCAGGGCGGAATGTTATAGAGGGCACCCTGCTGTCCTGCTGTCCTTCAGGCCTGATCCCCTCGGTTCCCAGAAAGCTGGGAGGAAGGCACCACTACCAACATCGCCATTTCACCGATGAGGAAGCTGAGGCCCGGGGATGCTCGGGAACTTGCCCAAGGTTACCCAGCAAAGATTCAAGCTGGGCTTCCTGTGCAATTGCAAAACTTCACTTTACTTTTTTTCTTTTTTTTTTTTTTTTGAGATGGAGTCTTTCTCTGTCCCCCAGGCTGGAGTGCAGTGGCGCGATCTCGGCTCACCGCAACCTCCACCTCCTGGGTTCACGCCATTCTCCTGCCTCAGCCTCCCGAGTAGCTGGGACCACAGGCGCCCGCCAACACGCCCGGCTAATTTTTTGTATTTTTTAGTAGAGACAGGGTTTCACCGTGTTAGCCAGGATGGTCTCGATCTCCTGACCTCGTGATCCGCCCGCCTTGGCCTCCCAAAGTGCTGGGGTTACAGGCTTGAGCCACCGCGCCCGGCCTCACTTTACTTTTTTTTCTTGAGACAGTCTCTTGCTCTTTTGCCCAGGCTGGGGTGCATTGGTGCGATCTCGGCTCATTGCAACCTCCGCTTCCTGGGTTCAAGCAATTCACCTGCCTCAGCCTCCTGAGTAGCTGGGATTACAGGCGCCTGCCACCACACCCAGCTAATTTTTGTATTTTTAGTACAGATAGGGTTTCACCATGTTGGCCGGGCTGGTCTCCAACTCCTGACCTCAGGTAATCCACCTACCTCAGCTTCCCAAAGTGGTGGGATTACAGGCGTAAGCCACCACGCCCAGCCAAAAACTTCATTTTTGTTTGTGGGGAGGGGCACGAGGTGCTGAGTGCTTGGTGTCTCTGCTTCCAAGCAGAAAGGATGGGGTGACCACATGAGACTTCTGGACTCAGGGGTAGGAAAGAGCAGGTCTGGAGAAGACCCCAGGAGGAGAATACTGACTCAGAAAAGGGTCCAGCCAGGCACAGTGGCTCATGCCTGTAATCCCAGCACTTCTGGAGGCCAAGGAGGGAGGATTGCTTGAGCCCAGGAGTTTGAGACCAACCTGGGCAACATAGTGAGACCCCCCTGTCTGTACAAAAAAAAAAAGTTTTTTAATTAGCTGGGCCTGGTGCGCATGTCTGTAGTGCTAGCTACTAGGAGGCTGAGGCTGGAGGATTGCTTGAGGCCAGGAGTTCGGGACTAACCTGGGCAACATAGTGAGATCCCTGTCTTTATCTGCCAAAAAAAAAATTATTTATTTATTTATATTTTGAGACAGAGTCTCACTTTATCGTCCAGGCTGGAGTGCAGTGGCATGATCTCAGCTCACTGCAAACTCCACCTCCTGGGTTCAAGTGATTCTCCTGCGTCAGCCTCCCGAGCAGCTGGGACTACAGGAGTGTGCCATCACATCTTTATAATTTTTGTATTTTTGTAGAGACGGGGTTTTGCCATCTTGGTCAGGCTGGTCTCAAACTCCTGACCTCAGGTGATCTGCCCACTTTGGCCTCCCAAGTGCTGGGATTAAAGGCATGAGCCATTACACCTGGCCAACCAAAAAAAAAAAAAGAAATTGTTTCTTAAATTAACTAGGCCTAGTGCACATGCCTGTAGTCCTAGCTACTGAGAGGCTGAGGCTGGAGGATTGCCTGAACTCAAGAGTTCAAGTTCAATGCTTCAGTGAGCCACGATTGCCCACTTGCACTCCAGCCTGGGCAACAAGAGCAAAACTCCGTCTCAAAAAAAAAAGAGTCCAGAGGTGGCAAAGCACATGGCGCAGGAATGGAAGGACTGGGTGGCTGCTTCTGGGGTGGCCCTAAGGCAGCGTCTTCATCCCCATCCCCAACCCTTGCCAGCCCCTCGCCGCCAAACGGACTGAGATTGAGAAGTGGCGGAAGGAGTTCAAGGAGCAGTGGATGAAGGAGCAGAAGCGGATGGTGAGGCTTGGAATGGGTGGAGGGGTAGGCTGAGAGAGACGCCGGGAGGCTGACCTCCTCATCATCCCCCAGAATGAGGCGGTGCAGGCACTGCGGCGCGCCCAGCTGCAGTATGTGCAACGCAGCGAGGACCTGCGGGCACGCTCCCAGGGGTCCCCTGAGGACCCGGCCCCCCAGGCCTCGCTGGGACCTAGCAAGCAGCAGGAGCGGCGGCGGCGCTCGCGAGAGGAGGCCCACGCCAAGGTGGGCACCCAGCCCCGAGCCCCTGTAGCGCTTTGGCGCCCCCTGCCCTCCACTCTCGCCCACACGCGCCCCACCCCGCCCCTGGCCTCCCGTTTCCCCAGGCGCAGGAGGCCGAGGCGCTGTACCAGGCCTGTGTCCGCGAGGCCAACGCGCGGCAGCAGGACCTGGAGATCGCAAAGAAGCGAATCGTGTCGCACGTGCGCAAGCTGGTGTTTCAGGGGGATGAAGTGCTGAGGCGGGTGAGGCCCATCCCCAAGGCCATCCTCCCCTCACCCCGTTGGGGACCCGACTGAGTGCCCCACTCCTCGCCCCTAAGCCACCCTGGAGACACCACGACTAGGCCATTTCCCTCGACAGCCAGTTCCCGCCCCCAGACCCACTGTCTCGGCTCCACCCCATGGGGTCCTGTCCCCTGGATGACCAGCCCCTGCTCTGACCACGCCTGGGTCCCCTGGCCGACTGCCCTAGTTCCAAGGCCGCCCAGGTGCGTCCCAAACCCTGACCACGTTCGCGTCTCTCCCAAGACCCGCCCCAGCTCTGGCCCTGCCCCCAGGCTCCCAGGCCCCGCCCCTCCCCAACCTGCTGTCTCTACCCGGCAGGTGACCCTAAGTCTCTTCGGGCTGCGGGGGGCGCAGGCGGAGCGTGGTCCCCGCGCCTTCGCCGCCTTGGCCGAGTGCTGTGCGCCCTTTGAGCCGGGCCAGCGCTACCAGGAGTTCGTACGGGCGCTGCGGCCCGAGGCCCCGCCGCCCGCCTTCTCCTTCCAGGAGTTCGTTCCCTCCGCAAACAGGTGGGTCACTGGAGCAGGAAGTCGGGAATGAGCCCCTGAATCGCGATGCCAGGCTGTTGGCACCGCAGGCTGGTTACTCGAGGTTAGAGAACGCAAAGCCTTAGTGGAATTTAGTACTCCAGGCTCTCGGGGGTCTTAGGAGGGTGAATGGGTTGTCCCAGTCCTAGGGACAGGGGCAGGAATATGGGGCTACTGTATTTCAGGGGCCACAATGCCCATGGGTGTCAGGGCTTGCAGACCCAAGTGCTTGGAGTTGGTACCTAGACATGATGCCTGGGTGCCATCACCCCAGGCCAGTTTCCTGGGATTCAAACCTTCAAACTTCTGTCTTCTCAGCTCCCCTCTGGACATCAGAAAGAAGCTCTCTGGGCCTCTACCTCCAAGGCTGGATGAGAATTCAGCTGAGCCAGGCCCTTGGGAGGATCCAGGCACAGGCTGGCGCTGGCAAGGTGAGTGCAATGAGGGCCGGGTGGGAGTGGTGCCAGGAGTTCGTTCCATCCACACATAGGTGGGCTGCAAGAGTGGGGTTCGGGAGCAGGGGACCATCCTTATTGACCTGTGCCACCTAGGGACTCCAGGCCCCACTCCAGGCAGTGATGTGGACAGCGTGGGTGGCAGCAGCGAGTCTCGGTCCCTGGACTCTCCCACTTCCAGCCCAGGTAGGGATAGGACCTGGTCCTGACCCACACTCCACCTGTGACCATCCTCCAGCCCCTGGCCAAGCTCTGACCCTCAATCTTTAACTATCTTTGACCTCTGACCTACCTCACACCCCTGACCTATTTCCTCAACCTCTTTTTTTACCTTTTTTAAAATTCTTTCTTTCTTTCTTTCTTTCTTTCTTTATTTGAGACAGTCTCATTCTGTCGCCCAGCTTGGAGTGCAGTGGCATGATCTCGGCTCACTGCAATCTCCATCTCCTAGATTCAAGTGATTCTCCTGTCTCAGCCTCTGGAGTAACTGGGATTACAGGTGTGCACCACCACATCGGCTAATTTTTGTATTTTTTAGTAGAGACAGGGTTTCACCATGTTGGCCAGGCTGATCTCAAACTCCTGACCTCAGGTGATCCACCCACCTTGGTCTCCCAAAGTGCAGGGATTACAGGTGTGTGCCACCATGCCCGGCCTTTTCTTTTCTTTCTTTCTTTTTTTTTTTTTTTTGAGACAGAGTCTTGCTCTGTTGGCCAGGCTGGAGTGCAGTGGTATGATCTCGGCTCACTGCAACCTCCACCTCCCAGGTTCAAGCGATTCTCATGCCTCAGCCTCCTGAGTAGCTGGGACTACAGGTGCCTGCCACCATGCCTGGTTAATTTTTGTATTTTTAGTAGAGACGAGGTTTTGCCATGTTGGCCAGGCTGGTCTCAAACTCCTTGCCTCATGTGATCCTCCTGCCTCAGCTTCCCAAAGTGCTGGGATTACAGGTGTGAGCCACTGCGCCCGGCCTATTTCCTCAACCTCTTGATCCAGCTTATGAACCACCCCCGCAGGTTGCTGACCCAATTCTCCAACCCTTAACCACTGACCTGTCCAATCCCCCTCCAGACCTCTGACCCCTTGGGAATTAGTGGGTGGTTCTGGAAGCGCTAAAAACCAGGAGTGTCTCCCATAGCCCAGGAATCTCCCATGATTCCTCTGACCCCAGGCGCTGGCACGAGGCGGCTGGTGAAGGCTTCGTCCACAGGCACTGAGTCCTCAGATGACTTTGAGGAGCGAGACCCTGGTGAGGCTGAAGCAGGGTAGGGCAGGATGGGACAGGGCAGGGCACCAGGCACTCCTGACCCTGTCTCCCTGCAGACCTGGGAGACGGGCTGGAGAATGGGCTGGGCAGCCCCTTCAGGAAGTGGACGCTGTCCAGCGCGGCTCAGACCCACCGGCTGCGGCGACTGCGGGGCCCAGCCAAGTGCCGCGAGTGCGAAGCCTTCATGGTCAGCGGGACGGAGTGTGAGGAGGTGTGGCCTGGGCTAATGACCAAATGACCTTTGCTGACCCTTGATCATCTCCCTGACCTGAGATTCCTACAGCCTTTCTGCCCCCGGGACCCACCCTAACCTGATGTCTCCCATGAGCCCCCATTCCTTGAGGATCCTTGTAACCTTCTCTTCCCCTGCTGGTCCCTAATGACCTCCCTGTCCCTGTGACCTTCCCCACAGTGCTTTCTGACCTGCCACAAGCGCTGCCTGGAGACACTCCTGATCCTCTGTGGACACAGGCGGCTCCCAGCCCGGACACCCCTCTTTGGGGTTGACTTCCTGCAGCTACCCAGGGACTTCCCGGAGGAGGTACCCTTTGTGGTCACGAAGTGCACGGCTGAGATAGAACACCGTGCCCTAGATGTGCAGGTGCTGCCCTGACCCTTCATCATCCCCAGAAGTGACCTGACCGAATCAATGGACTATCACGAACCGGGCATCTGTTTCTCACCCTCACCCTGCAGGGCATTTACCGGGTCAGCGGGTCCCGGGTCCGCGTAGAACGGCTGTGCCAGGCTTTTGAGAATGGCCGAGCGTTGGTGGAGCTGTCGGGAAACTCGCCTCATGATGTCTCGAGTGTCCTCAAGCGATTTCTTCAGGAGGTGGGTGCTCAGGACACTGAGGGGGATGTGGGCAGGGGCCCTCCACAGCCCACCCACACTCGTGTTGCGCCCTCCGTTCCACCCCCAGCTCACCGACCCCGTGATCCCCTTCCACCTCTACGATGCCTTCATCTCTCTGGCTAAGACCTTGCATGCAGACCCTGGGGACGACCCTGGGACCCCCAGCCCCAGCCCTGAGGTTATCCGCTCGCTGAAGACCCTCTTGGTACAGCTGCCTGACTCTAACTACAACACCCTGCGGCACCTGGTGGCCCATCTGTTCAGGTGTGCATGGGTCCCTGAGCCTTGAAATGCGACCCTCTTCCCTGGACATGCAACTACTGACTTCCCTGGCTGACCCCTGACAGTGACCTCTGACCTTTGACCTGTGTTTTCTGAACTCTGAACCTTAATCCATGATTCATAACTTTGGGTACTGACCCCTGACCTCCAGCTCTGGATATGTGGCTGCTGGTCTCAGACGACTTACACCTGTGACATGGGCAAGTCACCACTAGGCTGGCCTGTGGGTCCCACCCTTACCCTCAGACCAATGACCTTGCACCCTGTACCCTGACCTTTCTCTTCACACCATCCCCAGGGTGGCTGCACGGTTTATGGAAAACAAGATGTCTGCCAACAACCTGGGCATTGTGTTTGGGCCGACACTGCTGCGGCCACTGGACGGCCCGCGGGGAGCCGGCGCCATCCCTGTCACCTGCCTGCTGGACTCTGGGCATCAGGCCCAGCTTGTGGAGTTCCTCATCGTGCACTACGAGCAGATCTTTGGGATGGATGAGCTCCCCCAGGCCACTGAGCCCCCACCCCAAGACTCCAGTCCAGCCCCTGGGCCCCTCACAACCAGCTCCCAACTGCCACCCCCGCACCTTGACCCGGAATCCCAGCCCCCAGTCCTAGCCTCGGACCCCGGCCCAGACCCCCAGCACCACAGTACCCTGGAGCAGCATCCCACGGCCATGCCTACCGAGGTAGGAACCCACTGGGCCCACAGCCATGGAGAGGGCCTTACCTCTGTTCAATTCTCTTACCTTCTCTTTCACCTTCCTTCCTTTCCTTTTAAAATTTCCTTCATTCTCTTCCTCCCTTCCTCATTTAACTTGTGTTCATTCTGGAAGGAATAGTGAGGAATAAGCAGTGGGCAGTGATGATGTAACAAAAGGGGACAGCCCTGCAGAGGTGCTAACATGGGTGATCATTCTTTCCTCCAACAGAATATTTATTGAACACGTATTTTGGGCCAAGCACTGTCATAGGCATTGCAGATACATCCACGAGCTAAATATCCAAAGACCCTGCCCTCTCAGTGCCTGCGTTTTAGTGGGGAAAGACCAACCATAAACATGACAAAAAGTCAGTTATCTGGAATGTGATGAGGTGACGATGATAAGGGTAATGGATCATGAAAAGGTAGAGTAATGGCTGGGCACGGCGGCTTACGCCTGTAATCCCAGCACTTTGGGAGGCTGAGGCCGGTGGATCACCTGAGGTCAGGAGTTCGAGACTAGCCCAACCAACAAGGAGAAACCTGTCTCTACTAAAAATACAAAAATTAGCCAGGTGTGGTGGTGTGTACCTGTAATCCCAGCTGCTTAGGAGGCTGAGGCAGGAGAATCGCTTGAGCCCAGGAAGCAGAGGTAGTGAGCCGAGATCATGCCACTGCACTCCAGCCTGGGCAATAGAGCAAGACTTTGTTTCAAAAAAAAAAAAAGTGGAGTAAGACACACAACACCAGGGAGCAGCACGGTGGGAGGTGGAAGGCAGTTTGTAGCACTAAGGATGGCGGGGGCAAGTCTTAGAGAGCAGATGGACTTGAGCAAAGACTGGAAAGACATGAAGGAGTGAGCTGGCCACATGGAGATCAGGTGAAGGGTGTTCCAGGCAAAGGGAATAGCCAGTGCAAAGGTTCTGAGGTAGGAGCATGCCTGGTGTGTTAGGACGCAGCCCCATCCTGTAATGAATGACGGGAAGGTGGTACGAAGTGACACTGAAGAGGAGTGGGCCCAGGTGGCTCTGCCAGCTATCCCGAACTTGCATCTGCTATTCACAGGATGTGGACCACCACAAAGCACCTCCTATGCATAGGGCACAGACCACCACTGAATGCGCACCTGCTGTGCAGGGGACACTATAGAGACTTCCTGTTGTCCTCTCCACAGTCCTGAGAGGTAGATAGTGTTAGTGAAAATCATTTACAGATGAAACAATGAAGGCTCTGAGTAGTTAATGGCCCTAAAAGGGGACTGTAAGCAGTTGGAATCTTTTTTTTTTTTTTTTGGAGACAGAATCTCACTGTGTCGCCCAACTAGAGTGCAGTGGTGTAATCTCGGCCTACCACAACCTCCGCCTCCCGGGTTCAAGCGATTCTCATGCCTCAGAGACAAGGTTTCGCCACGTTAGCCAGGCTGGTCTCCAACTCCTGACCTCAAGTAATCCACCCACCTCAGCCTCCCAAAGTGCTGGGATTATAGGCGTGAGCCACCGCACCCGGCCACAGTTGGAATCCTTTATTTTTGTAGACAGAGTTTCATTCTTGTTGCCCAGGTTGGAGTGCAATGGCATGATCTTGGTTCACCGTAACTTCCACCTCCTGGGTTCAAGCGATCCTCCTGCCTCAGCCTCCTGAGTAGCTGGGATTACAGGCATGCACCACCACACCAGCCTAATTTTTTTTGTATTTTTAGTAGAGTAGGGGTTTCACCATGTTGGCCAGGCTGGTCTCAAACTCCCGACCTCAGGTGATCCGCCCTCCTCGGCCTCCCAAAGTGCTGAGATTACAGGCATGAGCCACTGCACCCGGCCTAGAATCTTTTTTTTTTTCTTTTTTTGAGATGGAGTCTCGCTCTGTCGCCCACGCTGGAGTGCAGTGGCGCGATCTTGGCTCACTGCAAGCTCTGCCTCCTGGGTTCACGCCATTCTCCTGCCTCAGCCTCCCGAGTAGCTGGGACTACAGGGCGCCCACCACCACGCCCGTCTAATTTTTTTGTGTTTTTAGTAGAGACAGGGTTTCACCATGTTAGCCAGGATGGTCTCGATCTCCTGACCTCATGATCCACCCGCCTCGGCCTTCCAAAGTGCTGGGATTACGGGCTTGAGCCACCGCGCCCGGCCACCCAGCCTAGAATCTTTGACAAAGGTCACCAGTCTGGATCCAGAGCTCAGCTGTGAACCAGGAAGACAGCAGCACCCGCCACTCCGGATTGCTAGAACAGTCCATGCCCAAGGCCTGTGCTGCTGGTATCTTGCTGCATCTGCCATTCCTGAGAGCAAGGATCTCTCCTGCAGCAGCCCAGAGCTGGGAAGTGGCTGCTGGTGAACTGTGGGTCTCTGAGAGCTGGAATGGCTCATAAAGTGCTCGGGACAGTGTCTAATGTGTAGACACTGCCAACCATTTAGCTAAGGATGGAACAGTAAGGTTGGTAAGGTTGCAGAGAGCAGCCCAGGATGGTAGTTCAGAGGCACCGCCTGGTCCTAATGTGGAGAGGGCTGAGCCACTCCTTGGGCTGGCTGTTTGCTAAACAAGGATTTTCCCACCCTCATGGAGCCCACGGTCCAGACTCAATGAATGACACTGCTCTATGCTGGAAGGGCAAGCAGTACGCTTATTATTATTTTTGAGACGGAGTCTCATTCTGTCGCCCAGACTGGAGTGCAGGGGCATAATCTAAGCTCACTGCAATCTCCACCTCCCAGGTCCAAGCGATTCTCCTGCCTCAGCCTCCCTAGTAGCCGGGATTACAGGCATGCACCACCACACCCGGCTAAATTTTGTATTTCTAGCAGAGACGGGGTTTCACCATGTTGGCCAGGCTGGTCCCGAACTCCTGACCTCAGATAATCCACCCACCTCGGCCTCCCAAAGTGCTGGGATTACAGGCATGCACCACTATGCCTGGCCAAGCAGTACACTTATAAGGGCATCGTCTATCCCCAAACACCAAAACTGCAAAGGATGACAGGTGCACATTCTGTGGTGGTCCATGCCCTGTGCCTAGGAGGAGCTCAGTGGTGGTCCACACCCAGTGCAGAGTAGGTGCGAAGTCAGGGGTGGCTGGCAGAGCCACCTGGGCCCACTCCTCTTTGGTCTCACTTCCTACCACCTTTCCCTCATTCATTACAGGGTGGGGCTGCGTCCTAACACACCAGGCACACTCCTACCTCAGGGCTTTTGCACTGGCTATTCCTTTTGCATTTCCAGGAATAAGCCCTCGGCTCTCCAGGAATCTCAAAGAACTGGGATTTTAGTGTTGGGGTCTCATTCTTGGGTTTCTCCCTGCAGATTCCAACTCCACAGAGTGACCAGAGAGAAGACGTGGCTGAAGACACCAAAGATGGGGGAGGGGAAGGTGAGTATGTTAGGGAGAGGCTCAGGAGTTCTGGGGGTGCCCTGGCCCCAGGGTGGCTTGGCTAAAAGGTGACTCCTGGGGGGGATATCCAGAGAACTTGGAGGTGCTCTGCACTGACCACCCACTCCACACACAGTGTCCAGCCAAGGCCCAGAGGACTCACTCCTGGGGACACAGTCTCGTGGCCACTTCAGCCGCCAGCCAGTGAAGTATCCCCGGGGCGGTGTGAGGCCTGTAACCCACCAGCTGTCCAGTCTGGCCCTGGTGGCTTCCAAGCTGTGCGAGGAGACCCCCATCACATCAGTGCCCAGAGGGAGTTTGCGGAGGCGGGGACCCAGCCCTGCAGCTGCCTCCCCTGAGGGCAGCCCCCTGCGCCGCACCCCGCTGCCCAAGCATTTTGAGATCACCCAGGAGACAGCCCGGCTACTCTCGAAACTGGACAGTGAGGCTGTGCCCAGGGCCACCTGCTGCCCGGACGTCCAGGCTGAGGAAGCCGAGGACCATCTCTGACCACCCTGGCACCTTAAATAAGGAAGAGGCCCAGATTGTGAAGATGGACCCTTATCTTCCTACCTCCCACCACCTAGTGGCCAAACACACCGCCAGGAGTTCAGGGTTGGGAGAGGTCCAAGGTTCCTATAAGGAAAAACTATTTAACACATGGCCTAGGGGAGGCCTAAAACGCTTTTGGGGATAATGTCCCAGAGTCCCCCCACTAGACACAGGTCACTGCCAAGCATCAGGGCTGCTCGGGCTTAGAGGTCACTCAGGGTCAATACTCAGGGTCAATACAGGTTATGAGATCCTTGGGGTCCACTCTAGTCTCTGACCCCTGGGACGGGTGCTTTTGCTACTTTGGTTGTGGTCACTCCCCCACACCTGCCTGCCTCCTTCGCAGACTCGAAGTGACCTTCCTGGAGGAGGTGGGCAGCTCAGACTCCACATCCTGGTGGTGCCTGAGGTCTGATGGCCTCTAATAAACTGTGTCCTGTATGCCCTTGGGTGCATCTCTGCTATGGGAGAGGCCAGCATGGGTAGCACTCCTTGCCCCCATGTTACAGATTAGGGGAATCAAGGCCTCTTTTTTTTTTTTTTTTTTTGAGACAGAGTCTTGCTCTGTCGCCAGGTTGGAGTGCAGTGGCGCCATCTCGGCTCACTGCAACCTCCGCCTCCCGGGTTCAAGCGATTCTCCTGCCTCAGCCTCCCAAGTAGCTGGGACTACAGGCGCGTGCCACCATGCCCAGCTAATTTTTTTGTACTTTTAGTAGAGACGGGGTTTCACCATGTTGGCCAGGATGGTCTCGATTTCCTGATCTCGTGATCGGCCGCATGGGCCTCCCAAAATGCAGGGATTATAGGCGTGAGCCACTGCGCCCGGCCTCAAGGCCTCCTTCTTGCATCTCAAACACCCTGCAGCACCTACCTAAAGGCAGCTGGGGCTGGGTCGCAGCACCCGGCTGAGTCACGCCAGCCCGGCCCTCCCGGAGCTCTGCGTCCCTGATCCGGTCCTGCATAATCAAATACAGTATAACAAAGTACAGATAACCGGGACAATGGGGCTGTGTGCTCCGGACCGTGGGAGCCCGGGGCCACCGCAGGGAGGCCGAGGGAGGAAGCCACAGGGCAGGGCAGGGCCGGGCTTTGCAGGGGGCAGCGCTGTCCCAGGGTGAGGGGTACGAGGGCGGGATTGCAAAACCCTAGCGTGCGCCCGACGATCAGCTGGGGCCGCAGAGGTGGGCCTCGCACTGGAGGCCTCGGCTCGCTGTTACTGCGAGCTGGGAAAGCCGAGGCTGGGCGGGGGTCCGGGCGGTGGGAGCCAAGTCGGATCAGGGAGTGGCTTGTAACTCGGCGGCCGATTGGACACGAAGAAGAGAGCGGGGTGGGGCTGGGAGGGTTAGGGGTCCGGAGCGGGGGCGCGGACCCAAGACCACCTGGAGCTCCGTCCGGGCAGCGCGGGGTCACGGAGGGAACTTTCGGGTCGCCGAGTGACTCAGCCCCGCAGGCCCGAAACTGCGGGCTTGTGAGGTGTGCAGGGACCGGGGTGGGGGTCCCGCGCCGGAAATAGGGGCGACCTAGGGGCCGCGAGGGGGGGAGGAAATAGGGGGGCTGTGGTTCCGGGCGACACCGCCCCCGACGCGGCCGGGGAGGCGGGGCTCCCCCAGGTGGCGGGGCGGGGCGGGGCTCCCCCAGGTGGCGGGGGCGGGGCGCCGGGGAGACCCCGCCTCCCGCGCCCTCTCAGCAGCCCGCACAGGGCGCACCCGGACGCTCTACCGCTCCCGCCGCAGTCGCCGGGCCATGGGCCTCGGGCCCGCCCCGAACCCCCGCGAGCCCGCCTTGTCTGCGGCGTGACGGGAGGCCCAGGTGAGGCCTGCACGGACGGGAGGCGGGCGGGTGCGGGCCTGGGCCCGGGGGAAGGGCGCGGCACGTGCCTGCGGGGCCAGGACGCCGCCCTCTGATCCCTTAACCCCCTACCCCTTCCCCAGTCTGGAGACGCCTGGAGGCCCGGCCAGCCTTCCCTTCCCCAACCGCTGTCTTTGTCCCGGAGACCGCCAGTGTCCTCCGTCCCACCCGGAACAGCCTATTGCCCCGCCCGCTTGGGAAGCACTCGCGCCCAAATCCCGCCGACCAACTTCTGGGGCCGCCTCTCTGTCCACTCCGATCACCTCCACGCCTCGGCATCACCCCCTCGCAGGGTTCTAGCAAGTGACCTCACCCTTGTGTGCACACGCTCCCGGGTCTCTGCTCCCTACACTGACTCCGGCACCAAAGTGACCCTCCCTCATCTCTTCGCGCAGCTCACACCCCTTTGTCTTGCCCTAACCCTCCTCTCCCCACAACCCAAACCGGGTCACACGTTGGCGGCAGGTGGGCTGGGATTCGACCATAGGTGGGTTTTGTTTCACTTCTTCTGGTTCAAAAACCTATTGACTTGGGTGATGTCTTGCACACAGGTCTTATTAGTAGGTAAGAAACAGCTGCTCCTCCACCCCCACCCTAGCCCCATGGAGCTTGCTTTTTCCAGGCCACCGTGGTCGTCACCACTGCCACTTTGCTCTGAGGCATCTGAATTCGAGACCCTTGTCCTTCCTGCGCTGACCCTCCTCTGCAGCTGCCGCCCCTCCCTGTGTCTTTCCAAGAAGTGCCACATGCACTGATCTCTTGTATCCCCAGATGGTCACCATGAGCCAGTGCTACTACAACGAGACCATCGGCTTCTTCTATAACAACAGTGGCAAAGAGCTCAGCTCCCACTGGCGGCCCAAGGATGTGGTCGTGGTGGCACTGGGGCTGACTGTCAGCGTGCTGGTGCTGCTGACCAATCTGCTGGTCATAGCAGCCATCGCCTCCAACCGCCGCTTCCACCAGCCCATCTACTACCTGCTCGGCAACCTGGCCGCAGCTGACCTCTTCGCGGGCGTGGCCTACCTCTTCCTCATGTTCCACACTGGTCCGCGCACAGCTCGACTTTCACTTGAGGGCTGGTTCCTGCGGCAGGGCTTGCTGGACACAAGCCTCACTGCGTCGGTGGCCACGCTGCTGGCCATCGCCGTGGAGCGGCACCGCAGTGTGATGGCCGTGCAGCTGCACAGCCGCCTGCCCCGTGGCCGTGTGGTCATGCTCATTGTGGGAGTGTGGGTGGCTGCCCTAGGCCTGGGGCTGCTGCCTGCCCACTCCTGGCACTGCCTCTGTGCCCTGGACCGCTGCTCACGCATGGCACCCCTGCTCAGCCGCTCCTATTTGGCCGTCTGGGCTCTGTCGAGCCTGCTTGTCTTCCTGCTCATGGTGGCCGTCTACATCCGCATTTTTTTCTACGTGCGGCGGCGAGTGCAGCGCATGGCAGAGCACGTCAGCTGCCACCCCCGCTACCGAGAGACCACGCTCAGCCTGGTCAAGACTGTTGTCATCATCCTGGGTAAGTGGGGCCCTCAGTGGGCCACAGGGATCCTGCTTCCGCCTATCTCCCACAAGACACTGCGAAGCAATGAACAAAACAAGCTAACTGATAGAGGGCGATAGGGGGATGACTTAGGTGGAGAATGTTCTCCAAGGAGGTGATATGTGAGCAGAGGCCTGAATGCTGAGGATAGGAACAGAGAGTTCCAGGCAGAGGAAACAAAGTAAAAACCTCGAGGCAGTACCAGGCCAGAGCCTCTAAAGAGGAAAGCGGGCTTGTGAGGAGGAGAGTTCAGCAAGGCCTTAAGGGGCACGAACAGGAGTCTTATTGTGAGTTTCATGGGAAGCCCTTAGGAGTTTTTAGCAGTGCTGGCCGGGCACAGTGGCTCACGCCTGTAATCCCAGCATTTTGGGAGGCCGAGGCGGGCGGATCAACTGAGGTTGGGAGTTCGCGACCAGCCTGACCAACATGGAGAAACCCCGTCTCTACTAAAAATACAAAATTAGCTGGGTATGGTGGTGCGTGCCTGTAATCCCAGCTACTTGGGAGCCTGAGGCAGGAGAATCACTTGAACCCAGGAGGCGGAGGTTGTGGTGAGCCGAGATCGCACCATTGCACTCCAGCCTGGGTGACAGAGCGAAACTCCAGAACTCTGTCTCAGAAAAAAAAAAAAAAGGAGTTTTTAGCAGTGCTAAGCCTGTTTTAACAAAAAGCCTTTAAGTTGTTTTTTAATCTATAAGTATTTTAAAAATTTTTTTTTTTTTTGAGAGAGTCTTGCTCTGTCACCCAGGCTGGAGTGCAGTGGTGCAATCTCGGCTCACTGCAACTTCTGCCTCCCAGGTTCAAGTGATTCTCCTTGATTCTCCCAGAATCAAGTGATTCTGCCTCAGCCTCCTGAGTAGCTGGGACTACAGGTGCGTGCCACTATGCCTGGCTAATTTTTGTATTTTTAGTAGAGACCAGGTTTCACCATGTTGGCCAGGATGGTCTCAATCTCTTTTTTTTTTTTTGAGACGGAGTCTTGCTCTGTCGCCCAGGCTGGAGTGCAGTGGCGCAATCTCGGCTCACTGCAAGCTCCGCCTCCCGGGTTCACGCCATTCTCCTGCCTCAGCCTCTCCGAGTAGCTGGGACTACAGGCGCCCGCCACCACGCCCGGCTAATTTTTTGTATTTTTTTTAGTAGAGATGGGATTTCACCGTGGTCTCGATCTCCTGACCTCGTGATCCGCCCGCCTCGGCCTCCCAAAGTGCTGGGATTACAAGCGTGAGCCACCGCGCCTGGCCGGTCTCAATCTCTTGACCTCGTGATCCACCCACCTCGGCCTCCCAAAGTGCTGGTATTACAAGCATGAGCCACCGCACCCGGCCCATATTTTTAAATTTCAATTTTTTTTTTTTAAGAGAGAGGGTCTTACTCTTGCCTAGGCTGGATTACAGTGGCTCCATCATAGCTCACTGCAGCCTCGACCTTCAGGGCTCAGGCGATCCTCCCGCCTCAGTTTCCTGAGTAGCTGGGACTACAGGCATGTGCCACCATACCTGGCTAATTTTTTATTTTTTGTAGAGACGAGGTCTCACTATATTGCCTAGGCTGGTCTCAAACTCCTGGCCTCAAGCGATTCTCCTGCCTCAGCCTGTCAAATGCTGCAGTGAGGTGTGATCGTGCCACTGCACTCCAGCCTAGGTGACAGAAGGAGACCTTGTCTCAAAAAACACACACAGGCCGGGCGCAGTGGCTCACGCCTGAAATCCCAACACTTTTGGAGGCCGAGGCGGGTGGATCACGAGGTCAGGAGATCGAGACCATCCTGGCCAACATGGTGACACCCCATGTCTACTAAAATACAAAAAAAAAAAATAGCCGGGCATGGTGGCACACGCCTGTAGTCCCAGCTACTTGGGAGGCTGAGGTGGGGGAATCGCTTGAACCTGGGAGGCAGAGGTTGCAGTGAGCCAAGATCACACCACTGCACTCTAGCCTGGTGACAGAGCGAGACTCCATCTCAAACACACACACACACGCACACACACACACACACACACACAAAATGTCCGGTGCCTTGGCCACTGTGTGCCAATTAGCATAGATGTCCCATCTTAGCAGGTCTTCCTGTCACACTGCAGAATCAGCAAAACAGGCAGCTCTTGCACTGCAAACTTCACTGCTATTGCTCGAGCTCTGGAGACCACTCCAACCCCAAACTGAGAGCTGTAGGTGCGAGGACTCTGACAGCTTGCCCTGCTCATTTCCACCTCTGTCCCACAGGGGCGTTCGTGGTCTGCTGGACACCAGGCCAGGTGATACTGCTCCTGGATGGTTTAGGCTGTGAGTCCTGCAATGTCCTGGCTGTAGAAAAGTACTTCCTACTGTTGGCCGAGGCCAACTCACTGGTCAATGCTGCTGTGTACTCTTGCCGAGATGCTGAGATGCGCCGCACCTTCCGCCGCCTCCTCTGCTGTGCGTGCCTCCGCCAGTCCACCCGCGAGTCTGTCCACTATACATCCTCTGCCCAGGGAGGTGCCAGCACTCGCATCATGCTTCCCGAGAACGGCCACCCACTGATGGACTCCACCCTTTAGCTACCTTGAACTTCAGCGGTATGCGGCAAGCAACAAATCCACAGCCCCTGATGACTTGTGGGTGCTCCTGGCTCAACCCAACCAGCGGGACTGACTGACTGGCAGGCCAACGTGCCAGGCCTCCCCAGGCACACCACTCTGCCCAGGGAATGGGGGCTTCAGGTCATCTCCCACTGCCCGGGGGAGTCAGATGGGGTGCAGGAATCTGGCTCTTCAGCCATCTCAGGTTTAGGGGGTTTATAACAGACATTTTTCTGTTTTCACTGCATATCCTTGGTAAGCCCTGTGGACTGGTTCCTGCTGTGTGATACTGAGGGTTTTAAGGTGGGGAGAGATAAGGGCTCTCTCAGGCCATGCTACCCAGTGTGACTGGGTAATGAGGACAGACTGTGGACGCCCCATCTGCCTGAGGCTGATTCTTTAGCAGCAGAGACTGAGGGGTGCAGAGTGTGAGCTGGGAAAGGTTTGTGGCTCCTTGCAGCCTTCAGGGGCTGGCCTGTCCCCGATAGAATTGAAGCAGTCCACGGGGAGGGGATGATACAAGGAGTAAACCTTTCTTTTCACTCTGAGGTCTCCAAAACATTTGTTATCAATTCAGTGTATCTGTCCCTGTGTCCTGGAATTGTCTACCTTGGCCCAGGTCCAGAAAGGATCCTTCAACGTGGTATCTCCTTGGCCCTGTGCTCACTCTTCTTCAGTCTGGCTGGCTGTTATTCCATCTCTTTTTTTTTTTTTTTTTTTTAGACAGGGTCTCACTTTGTAGCCCAGGCTGGAGAGCAGTAGCACAATCTCAACTCACTGCAACCTCTACCTCCCAGGTTCCAGATTCTTGTGCCTCAGAAGAAGCTGGGATTACAGGTACGCGCCACCACGTCCAGCTAATCTCTGTATTTTTATTTTTATTATTTATTTATTTGTTTATTTTTGAGAAGGAGTCTCGCTCTGTCACCCAGGCTGGATTGCAGTGGCTTGATCTCAGCTCACTGCAACTTCTGCCTCCTGGGTTCAAGTGATTCTCCTGCCTCAGCTTCCTGAGTAGCTGGGTTATAGGCATCTGCCACTATGCTCGGCTAATTTTTGTATTATAGTAGAGATGAGGTTTCACCAATGTTGGCCAGGCTGGTCTCAAACTCCTGACCTTGAATCCACCCGCCTCAGCTTACCAAAGTGCTGGGATTACAGGTGTGAGCCACCGCGTGCCTGGCTAATCTTTATATTTTTAGTAGAGATGGGGTCCCACCATGTTAGGCTGGTCTCGAACTCTTGACCTCAAGCGATCCACCTACCCACCTTGGCCTCCCAAAGTGCTGGGATTACAGGCATGAGCCACCATGCCCGGCCCCTCTCTCTTACTGGGGTCTTACATCTGTTTCCCTCTGCTTCTGTTCTTTGTTTTCCCCATCTGTTGCTCTGCCTCCATCTCACTGCCTGTCTCCCTGTCTTTCTCTGCAGCTCAGGGTAGTGTCTGGACCCTATGAGCCCCCTCCCTCCCCACTGCCCTTTTGTATGAGCCCTGATGGTTCAAGGTCACGTGTCCAGCCGTTTCTATCCCATTCCCCACCACCTGTATTCACACTTCCAGCCACAGGTTGTGGGGTTCAGGTAGTGGTATGCAGGATTTGAGCATTACCATTTCTCAAGCTCCTCTGATGTGCCTGGCACACTGGTAAACACTTTAGGTGCTTTTTCTTGAGACAGAGTGTCACTCTCCTCCAGGCTGGAGTGTAGTGGTGCGATCTCGGCTCGCTGCAACCTCCGCCCCCCAGGTTCAAGCGATTCTCCTGCCTCAGCCTCCCAAGTAGCTGGGATTACAGGCACCTGCCACTGTACCCGGCTAATTTTTGTATTTTTGTTAGAGACGGGGTTTCACCGTCTTGGCCAGGCTTGTCTTGAACTCCCAACCTTGTGATCCACCCGCCTCGGCCTCAAAGTGCTGGGATTACAGGCATCAGCCACTGAGCTGGGCGTTTTTTTTTTTTTTTTTTTTTGAGACGGAATCTTGCTCTGTTGCCCAGGCTGGAGTGCAATGGCGCGATCTCAGCTCACTGCAACCTCTGCCTCCCAGGTTCAAGTGATTCTCCTGCATCAGCCTCCCGAGTAGGTGGGATTACAGGCATATGCCACCACGCCCAGCTAATTTTTTTATTTTTAGTAGAGATAGGGTTTCACCATGTTGGCCAGGCTGGTCTCGAACTCCTGACCTCAGGTGATCCGCCTGCCTCAGCCTCCCAAAGTGCTGGGATTATAGGCGTGAGCCGCCATGCCTGGCCTTTTTTTTTTTTTTTTTTTTTTGAGACAGTCTCACATGATCTCAGCTCACTGCAACCTCTGCCCCCCCAGGTTCAAGCAATTCTTCTGCCTCAGCCTCCCAAGCAGCTGGGACTACAGGCATGCACCACCATGTCTGGCTAATTTTTTGTATTTTAATAGATATGGGATTTCACCATATTGGCCAGGCTGGTCTTGAACTCCTGACCTCGTGATCCGCCTGCTTTGGCCTCCCAAAGTGCTGGGATTACAGGTGTGAGCCACCATGCCCGGCCAGTCTTACTGATTTTTATGTAAGAACACTGACTCAGACAGGTTGTGATCTGGCCCATGGTTACACAGCTTGGAGATGTCACATACATGCCCAGAGGGACCAGAGAGGCCCCTAGGAAAGGGACTTCAGATTCCCACAAAGCCCAGAGTTGGTCCCAAGCTCAGCTGGGCTTTCCCTACCTCACCCCACAGCACCCAACCCATAAGTGCCAGACCCATGATGAGCCCCCTCTGAGATGCTTAGGGAGGCCCCTTCCGAGGCACAGTGTGTGCCAGGATGTCATTCTCTGCTCCCACCTCACCAGTGGGGAGGTGGGGTTATGTCCCTACTTTTGAATCCCATGCTGAATAACAGCTAGAATTTGAACCCAGGTCACTCAGAGATGTGAGCCACCACACCCGGCTACCTGTGCCAAATTCTTAAACCACTAAAATATGCATTGTCAAAGAACCCAAAACTCCCAGGTCCTTCTATATTAAATGGCCCTGGCCAGGCACTTTGAGTGCCAAGGCTGCCAACTAATTTCTATGCAGCAGAGACCCCTGATGACCTCCAAATGGCAACAGTGGGACAGGTAAGGTGGCTCATGCCTATAATCCCAGCACTTTGGGAGGCCGAGGCAGGCAGATCACCTAAGGTCAGAAGTTTGAAACTAGCCTGACCAACATGGTGAAACCTCATTTCTACTAAAAAATACAAAAATTAGCCAGGTGTGGTGGCAGGTGCCTGTAAGCTACTCGGGAGGCTGAGGCAGGAGAATCACTTGAACCTGGGAGGCAGAGGTTGCAGTGAGCCAAGGTCATGCCACTCACTCTAGCCTGGGCAACAGAGTAAGAATAATGTCTCAAAAAAAAAAAAAAAAAAAAAGGCAACTCTGTCTCAGGTGCTCTGAGCTGGCTGTTCACATCAGCTCTTCCAGGTTTTAACCTGCACCCCGTGGGCCTCCTTCGAGACCTTGTCCCATTTCCTCTTGTCGATCTCCCGTCTCCACCAAGTGGCTTCAAATTTTTGTCTCTGCTGCTCCCTGAAGTTTTCAGTGCCCACTCCTCCAAGTTCTCTGAAGGGTACTACTTTGTTGGGGTTGGGGTCAGGGTTTTGCTCTCTAACCCGGGCTGGAGTGCAGTGGCACAAACACAGCTCACTGTAGCCTCGACCTCCTGGGCCCAACTTATCCTCCCGCCTCAGCCTCCCAAGTAGCTGGGACCATGACCAGCTACTTTATTTTTTATTTTTATTTTTTTTATTTTTTTTATTTTTTTTATTTTTTTTTTTTGAGACGGAGTCTTGCTCTGTCACCCAGGCTGGAGTGCAGTGGCGCAATCTCGGCTCACTGCAAGCTCAGCTTCCCGGGTTCACGCCATTCTCCTGCCTCAGCCTCTCTGAGTAGCTGGGACTACAGGCGCCCGCCACCACGCCCAGCTAATTTTTTGTATTTTTCAGTAGAGACGGGGTTTCACCGTGGTCTCGATCTCCTGACCTTGTGATCCGCCCGCCTCGGCCTCCCAAAGTGCTGGGATTACAAGCGTGAGCCACCGCGCCCGGCCTATGACCAGCTACTTTAGCTATTTTTTTAATTTTTATTTTTGTAGAGATGGGGTCTCGCTATGTTCCCCAGACTGGTCCTGGTTCAAGTAATCTCCTGCCTCAGACTCCCAAAGTGTTGGAATCACAGGTGTCAGCCACTGCACCCAGCCTGAAGGCCACTGCTGTTCAGGCCTCCTGGGCAGTGCTGTGCTTGTGGGTGACCTTTTGAACAGGCACTGGTCTCCGTGGCTCCCATGCAATCTATTACTTCCTGTCATTGGAGCTAAGTGTCGGTTTCCTTCGTCAGAGAGCTTTCCCTATTGTCCAGACACTCCGTCAATGTCTTTCATCTTCACTCCCTGCCGTCCCCTTTGGAGTCTCCCGACGCTCTCCAATCCAGCCATACCAGATGGTGTTTGAATTTCCTCCCCAGCAGCAATGGAGAGAACATGGGCCCCACCCTGGAAGGGTTCCCAGCCAGCAGGCTGAGGACATTTTATTGAGCCCACATCTGGAGCCTGTCCTCATAGCAAATAGGCTCCAGGAGGTTCTGTGACTTTGGAGAAGAGATTCAGGTCCAGTCCATTACTTTTTTTTTTTTTTGAGACCTGGTCTCCATCAACCAGGCTGGAGTGCAGTGGTGCAATCATGGCTCACTGCAGCCTCAAATTCCCGGACACAAGTGATCCTCCCACTTCAGCCTCTCAAGTCCCAAGTAGCTGGGACCACAGGCGTGCACCACCACGGGGTCTCACTATGTTGCCCAAGCTGGTCTCAAACTCCCGTGCCCAAGTGATCCTCCCGCCTCCGCCGCCCAAAGTGCTAGGATTACAGGCATGAGGCATGAGCCACCGCCCAGTTCCTTTTCTTGTGCACTAGGAGCCTCCAATGCTGTGTCCTAAGGGCTAGAAACAAAGATGTGAGGATTCGCTCTGATTTGGGGTGCACTGCAGGGGAGTCTCTCAGTAAACATCCTTCCTTCATTCGGTAACCACGTGGTAGCATTTTCTATGCCCAGAACTGTAATGTGAAAAGATGAATAAACAAGCGAGGTCACTCTTCAGCTGGACCTTGAAAGGTGACTGGAATTAATTTCTGCAGTGGAGAAAAGCGCTGCGTTCTGACCTCGTTGCCATCAACCACGCAGGCCTGCGCCCCGCCTTGGCCAGGTGAAGGGGCCGTGGAAAGCTCTAGAGGAAGAGCCAGGGGCTCCAGTGGCCCACCTGATGGGGCTGAGGATGCAGGGAGCATTAGGGGAACTGAGCAGGGGTCTGGGGCTTGGGGCTTCTGGAAATGAATGGGGGCTGTCGATCAAGCTATAAGAGGTGTGGGGTTCTGAAGAGAAGGGGATGGCTTGGAGGAAGAGTTGGGGTGCTCCGGGGAGTGAGGGTCTCTGAGGACCGAGGGCTTTGAGGAGAAGGGGGCTCTGAGGAGGAGCAGGAACTCTGAGGAGATACGAGTGGGGCTGAAGGAGGCGTGCACCGCGCGAGATGTGAGAGATGGGGGCCTCTGGCTGGAGCAGAGCCAGCGCTGCCCTCTCTCAGGGGGAAGGAGGGAGCTTGTGAGAAGTGCCGTTGCCTCGGCAACCCCAAACCGAGTCCAAGCTTGGGGAGGGGGAAGTTCGGGGCGAGTCCCGGGGGCGGTGCGTGGCGCCGGTTGGCTGACGGCGATGAAGGGGCGTGTCTGTAGGCGGTGCAATACACGGGTTGGCTGGCTGTAGCGGCGGTGGGCGTGGCTTAGGCGCCAGCGCGAGCGGGCGCGGCGCTCAGGCAACGGCGGTTGGCTGCGACGCCCGCGCTAGTGCTCCAGGCTCGACGGCTCCTTCACCGCGCCCGCCCGGCCCTGCCGCTCATGGCCGCCCCGCCGCACCCCGCGCCATCGCCCCCCGCCCCGCGCCGCCCGCGGCGCCCCGACACGAGCGACGTCCTGCAGCAGATCATGGCCATCACCGACCAGAGCCTGGACGAGGCGCAGGCCAGGTGCTGCCCGCGGGCTCGGCAGGGGCCACGCAGGGTCGTGGCAGTGAGGTTGGCGGGCGGAGGGGACGGGGCGGGGAGGCCAGACTGACGAGGGGCACTTGAGGAGGGCTGGAGGGGGGTCCCGAGGACGAAGGGATGTATGGGGTTCAAACGTGACGGGCTGGACAGGCCTTATGGGACCGAGCAGTGGCGTGAAGGATTTTCAGCAGCTCATCTTGGGGCGAGAAAGTTGGGTTTAGGGGGTTAGGGAGTAGGGCTGAGAAATGGTCACGTACGGGACTTTTGACGAGTGAATGATTAAATGGGTACGTTAATGGGACTCCTGCGACTGGGAAGTTTTTTGTTGTTGTTTGACACGGTCTCGCTCTGTCGCCCAGGCTGGAGTGCAGTGGCGTGATCATGGCTCACTGCAGCCTCCACCTCCCCGGCTCAGTTGATTCTCCTGCCTCAGCCTCCCGAGTAGCTGGGACCACAGGCGCACGTGCAACCACGCCCGGCTAATTTTTTTGTATATTTTGTAGAGATAGGTGTCTCGCTATGGTTGCTTGAACTCCTCGGCTCAAGCAATCATTCCGCCTCGGCCTCCCAAAGTGCTAGGATTACAGGCGCGAGCCACCGAGCCCGGCCTGTGGGTGGGAAGTTTCCAGGGCAGATGATGGAGAGTGAGTGATGGGGAATGGGACTCAGGAATGTCTGCAGGAGACTGAAGAATTGAACTGGGGTAACTTGGTGTGGGAACCATCGAGAACTTTTGGGAAAAGGGTTAGTAGAGGAGTGGGTGGAGATGGAAGACCTATTTTCTTTTTAATGAATTCAGCACATTTTTATTGAATCCTTACAATAACTGGGTAGGGAACCGGGTGCTGACATAGTCCCTGCTCACGAGTACATGACTGAGAGGAGGGAAAGTAAATAGCAAAAAATGACTGGGTGGAGTGGCTGACATCTCTAATCAGAGCACTTTAGGAGGCTGAGGCAGGAGGATTGCTTGAGCTCAGGAGTTCGAGACCAACCTGGACAATGTAGTAAGACCTCGTCTCCACCAAAAATAAAATTAAAAAATTAGTTAGGTGTGATGATGCAAGCCTGTAGTCCCAGCTACTTAGGAGGCTGAGGCTGCAGTGAGCCGAATCAAGCCATTGCACTCAAGCCTGGGTGACAGAGCTAGACCCTATCTCAAACAAAAGCAAAAAAGTATAAGCCAGGCATGGTAGCATGGGTAGGTAATCCCAGCTGCCTACCAGTGGGAGGATCACTTGAGTCCAGGAGTTTGAGACCAGCCTGGGCAATATAGTGAGACCATCCTGTACCAATCTGAGAAAAGAAAAAAATAAAATAAATGGCAATAAAAGCTGTAGGGATAGGGGTTGCATGCTGTAGGAAGCCAGGTGGAGAAGAACATCTTTGGAGAGGACGGCACCTTCAGAGGCCCTGAGGTGGGAAAGAGGATGTAAAAAGCGGAGTCTGGCTGGGAAGAGAAAGTTCCTAGCCAGGGAGGGAAAGAGTTGAGTTTAAAGGGAGGCTGGGGCCAGGTACGGTGGCTCACGCCTATAATCCCAGCACTTTGGGAGGCCAAGGCAGGTGGATCACGAGGTCAGGAGATCAATACCAGCCTTGGTGAAACCCAGTCTCTACCAAAAATACAAAAATTAGCCGGGTGTAGTGGTGCACACCTATAATCCCAACTACTTGGGAGGCTGAGGCAGGATAATCACTGGAACCCAGGAGGCAGAGGCTGCAGTGAGCCGAGATCACACCACTGCACTCCAGCCTGGGTGATAGAGTGAGATTCCGTCTGAACAAAAAATAATAATAATAATAAAGGGAGGCTGGAACCCAATTACATGGGGCCTACGAGTCTCAGTAAAGAGTTTTGTTTGTTCAGCCAGGTACAGTGGCTGACACCTGTAATCCTTGCACTTTGGGAGGCCAAGGTGGGCAGATCACCTGAGGTCAAGAGTTTGAGACCAGCCTGGCCAACATGGCAAAACCCCATCTCTACTAAAAATACGAAAATTAGCCAGGCGTGGTGGTGCATGTCTATGGTCCCAGCTACTTGGGAGGCTGAGGCAGGAGAATCACTTGAACCCAGGAGGCGCCTGGGTTCAAGTGCCACTGCATTCCAGCCTGGGCGACAGAGTGAGACTCTGTCTCAATAAAAAAATAGTTTTGTTTTTGTCATCTGGGTAACAATCAGTAGGGAGTTCGGACTATTTATTCCAGTTGCAATGGGGAAAAATAAAGGAGTTTTAAGACCTCCCATCCCGTTTACCTCCACTCACTACTTGTCAGCCAGCCGGGATCCGTAGAATCTGCTTCACAAGGCAGCCCACTGTGTCTGGGTCCTGCAGTGATTATTACAGAAAAGGAAAGGAAAGGACTGAAGTCCTTTTGGAGGATGAGGCCTTGTTCAATGGGGACTGTTGTAAGGTGAGGGACGGTCTCTGGGTATGGGACTATGTACTGGACTGTGTACCCACTAGAGCCCTGTAGTGGGGAGGGGTTACAAAGCCAGGTAAACAGCAGTCCTATGAAGGAAGAGGCAGAGAAAAAGGTGGATAATGCATGCATTTGTTCTTCAATGAATTTTGTGTGTGTGTGTGACAGACTCTCACTCTGTTGCCCAGGCTGGAGTGCAGTGGCGCGATCTCAGCTCACTGCAACCTCTGCCTCCTGGGTTCAAGCGATTCTCCTGCCTCAGCTTCCTGACTAGCTGGGACTACAGGCACACGCCCCCATGCCTGGCTAGTTTTGTATTTTTAGTAGAGGTGGGGTTTCACCATGTTGGCCAGGCTGGTCACAAATTCCTGACCTTAGGTGATCTGCCCGCCTCAGCCTCCCAAAGTACTGGGATTACAGGCGTGAACTACTGTGCCTGGCCTGTTCTTCAATGAATTTTTAACAAATTTGGCCAATATTTATTGGACCTCTACAATATCTGGGTACTGAACTGGGTTCTGACATAGCTCTCAAGTTCATGGTTTGGGGAGAGAAAGTAAATTTGTTCTTCAAACTTTCTTTTTTTTTTTTTTTTTGAGACGGATTCTCGCTTTTTCACCCAGGCTGGAGTGCAGTGGCTCAATCTCGGCTCACTGCAAGCTCCGCCTCCTGGGTTCACGCCATTCTCCTGCCTCAGCCTCTCCGAGTAGCTGGGACTACAGGCGCCCGCCACCACGCCCGGCTAATTTTTTGTATTTTTAGTAGAGACGGGGTTTCACCATGGTCTCGATCTCCTGACCTCGTGATCCGCCCGCCTCGGCCTCCCAAAGTGCTGGGATTACAAGCGTGAGCCACTGCGCCCGGCCCAAACCTTCTTTCCTTTGCTTCTCAGGGAATGTTGACACTTTGTAGTTTCAGATGCTCTATTTGAGAAATTAGAGTCCTTGTCACTATACAACTATTTCGTTGGTTTTTTTTTTTTTTTTTTTTTTGATACAAGGTCACGCTTTGTCACCCAGGCTAGAGTGCAGTGGTGTGATCATGACTCACTGCAGCCTCAACCTTCTGGGCTCAAGCAATCTTCACATCTCAGCTTCTTGAGCAGCTGGGACCACAGGCCTGTGCCACCATGCCTGGCTAATCTGTCTTTTTTTTTTTTAGACGGAGTCTCGCTCTTTCACCCAGGCTGGAGTGCAGTGGCGCGTTCTCGGCTCACTGCAGGTTCCGCCCCCCGGGGTTCAAGCCATTCTCCTGCCTCAGCCTCCCGAGTAGCTGGGACTACAGGCGCCTGCCACCTCGCCCGGCTAATTTTTTGTATTTTTAATAGAGACAGGGTTTCACCGTGTTAGCCAGGATGGTCTCGACCTCCTGACCTCGTGATCCGCCCGCCTCGGCCTCCCAAAGTGCTGGGATTACAGGCGTGAGCCACCGCGCCTGGCCGCCTGGCTAATCTTTCTTTCTTTCTTTCTTTTTTTTTTTTTTTGAGACAGGATCTCATTCTGTCACCCAGACTGGAGTGCAGTGGTGCAGTCTCAGCTCACTGCAACCTCTGCCTCCCAGGCTCAGCAATTCTCCTGCCTCAGCCTCCTGAGTAGCTGGGATTACAAGCGTGTGCCAGTACCGCCTGGCTAATGTTTTTTGTATTTTTAGTAGAGACAGGGTTTCACCGTATTGGCCAGGCTGGTCTTGAACTCCTGACCTCAAATGATCCACCCACCTCGGCCTCCCAAAGTGCTGGGATTACAGGCCTGAGCCACCACACCTAGATTAATCTTTCTATTTTTTTAGGTCTCCCTATGTTGGCCAGGCTGGTCTCAAACTCCTGAGTTAAATCCTCCCGCCTCAGCCTTTCAAAGGTCGAGGATTTCAGACATGAGCCACTGCGCCTGGCCCCTCCAACTGTTTTCATTGTGTTTTTTTGTTTGTTTGTTTTTGTTTGTTTGGCTGTTTTTTGTTTTGGTTTGGTTTGGTTTGGTTTGAGACAGAGTCTCACACTCTATTGTCCAGGACGGAGTGCAGTGGCACAATCTCGGCTAGTGAGCAACCTCCACCTCCCGGGTTCAAGCGATTCTCCCATCTCAGCCTCCCGAGTAGCTGGGATTACAGGTGTGCACCACCACACCTGGCTAGTTTTTTGTATTTTTAGTAGAGATGGAGTTTCACCATGTCAGCCAGGCTGGTCTCAAACTCCCGACCTCAGATGATCTACCCGCCTTGGCCTCTCAAAGTGTTGGGATTACAGGCGTGAGCCACTGCACCCGGCCGTGTTTGTTTGTTTGTTTGTTTGTTTGTTTTTTGAGACAGGGTCTTATTCTGTCACCCAGGCTGGAGTGCTGTGGTACAATCTCAGCTCACTACAACCTCTGCTTCCCAGGTTCAAGTGATTCTCCAGCCTCAGTCTCCCAAGTAGCTGGGACTACAGCCTCAAACCACCAATGAATGGCTGGCTAATTTTTGTATTTTTTGTAGAGATGGGGTTTCACCATGTTGTCCAGGTTGGTCTTGAACTCCTGAGCTCAAGTGATCCACCCACCTTGGCCTCCCAAAGTGCTGGGATGACAGACGTGAACTAGTGTTTTTATTCTTTTTGGAGCATTGTACCAGGTGCTAGAGAAACCAAGATGGCTAAGATGTTCTCTGCCTTCTTGGAGCTCACTGACAAGTAGGGTGTGTGCGAGACCAACTTGTAAATAATTGTTATAACAGGAATGTGCTGTGTAGAGGTAATTCCTAGCACAGAAGAGCTGTGCCAGGAGAGGGTGCCTTCCCTGATGTCTGTTATGCTAGTCGGGGAGCAGTGGCTTTATTATACTTTGTGTTCCCAGAGCCGGGATCCATGCCTAGCACCTTGCATTCAGTAGTTTCATGACACTGAGGAGATTCTAGAGGGATTAGTAGGAGTTGGGAAAGTGGGAAGGTGGATTTGACACACTCAGGAATGTCACCACAGAGGCAGAGCTTTGGGTGTGTCCTGGAAGCTACTTTTGTGCTTTCCAGACTGGGATATTGCTGCTTAAGGGGTGAGCTCTGCTCAGATGTGGCCTTCCTCAGGGCCAGCACAGCCCCAAGGCTGCTGCATTTTCCTTGCAACAATCTCCTGAGATTCTAGTTTCCCTAGATAGGCTTTAGATTTAGAATGGAATGTAGCCAGTTATATCTTTTTTTTTTTTTTTTTTTTTTTTTTTTTTTTTTGAGACGGAGTCTCTCTCTGTCGCCCAGGCTAGAGTGCAGTGGCGCAATCTCGGCTCACTGCAAGCTCAGCTTCCCGGGTTCACGCCATTCTCCTGCCTCAGCCTCTCTGAGTAGCTAGGACTACAGGCGCCCGCCACCACGCCCGGCTAATTTTTTGTATTTTTAGTAGAGACGGGGTTTCACCATGGTCTCGATCTCCTGACCTCGTGATCCGCCCGCCTCGGCCTCCCAAAGTGCTGGGATTACAAGCGTGAGCCACCGCGCCCGGCCTCTTTTTTTTTTTTTTTGAGACGGAGTCTCGCTCTGGTGTGATCTTGGCTCATTACAACTTCTGCCTCCTGGGTTCAAGAGATTCTCCTGCCTCAGCCTCCTGAGTAGCTAAGATTACAGGCGTCTGCCACCACACCTGGCTAATTTTTGTATTTTTTTAGTAGAGACGGAGTTTTGCCATGTTGGCCAGGCTGCTCTCAAACTCCTGACCTCAGGTGATCCGCCCACCTCAGCCTCCCAAAGTGCTGGGATTACAGGCATAAACCACCACGCCCTGCCAGCCAGTTACTTCTTTACCATTTTCAAAGATAGCTCTTTTTGTTTTAAGGCTAAGAAATTAGGCTGGGTGCAGTGGCTTGCGCCTGTAATCCCAGCACTTTGGGAGGCCAAGGCAGGAGGATCACCTGACCTCAGGAGTTCGAGACCAGCCTGTGCAACATGGAGAAACCCCACCTCTACTAAAAATACAAAAATTAGCTGGGCATGGTGATACCCACCTGTAGTATGTGCCAGCTGCTGGGGAGGCTGAAGCAGGAGAATCGATTGAACCCTGGAGACGGAGGTTGCAGTGAGCCGAGATCATGCCACTGCACTCCAGCCTGGATGACAGAGAAAAAAAAAAAGAAATTAAATGGTGTGGTGGTGGGCATTATTCATGCTTGATAACACAGGTGTTAGGTAGCTGGTTCCTGGTTTCTGGCCTCTTTCTGAATTGGGATGACCCCTGGGGCTTTTATTTTGAGACTTTGAAGCTTCAAATATTCCTCATTTCTTTGGACCTAGCCTTTAGATGAACTCAAAGCCTTAAAGTTCACTCAAGTCCAGACAAAAATCTTCCATCCTCAAATGGGCCATTTCCACCCCTCTGGAGGAAATACAGCTCCTCACAGTAAACCCTGCAGCCTGGTAGATTACCAACTTGGGCTGGGAAGCAGATTATCTCTTCTGATCAACTGACCCTGTGAGGCTTTTGCAAATCTTTCTGATCCTGCCCACTCTCAATGTGCCAGTCACCCCTTTCATCACCCCAGCAGTCAGTTGAACTCAACGGTTTAGCAAGAAGGAATTTTTCATCTCAGTCATAAGGCCCTCTCAACATGTTTTGTTGCCATCAGTTTGTTTTCAGAAGGAAAATATAGCTCTCTCTTCAAACCTGGGTTTTTTGTTTTGTTTTGTTTTTTTCTTGAGACAGAGTCTCACTCTGTTGCCCTCACTGGGGTACAGTGGTGCTATCTCAGCTTACTGCAACCCTCGTCTCTTGGGTTCAAGCAATTCTGCCTCAGCCTCCCGAGTAGTTGGGATTACAGGTGTGTACAGGTATGCACCACCATGCCTGGCTAATTTTTGTATTTTTAGTAGAGACGCAGTTTCACCATGTTGGCCAGCCTGGTCTAGAACTCCTGGCCTCAGGTGATCTGCCCGCCTCAGCCTCCCAAAGTGCAGGGATTACAGGCATGAGCCACTGTGCCCGGCCTTAAAATTTTTTTGTAGATACAGAGTCTCACTATGTTGCCCAGGCTGGTCTTGAACTCCTGGGCTCAAGCTGTCCTCCCGCCTCAGCCTCCCAAAATGCTGGGACTACAGTCATGAGCCATCCCACCCATTCTAAATGCTCACTGTTATAATGTTTTAGAAGCAAGAGTGTGGTGTGTGAGATGGCATACCTAAAACCAAAAATGTATTTAGAAGTTGGTTTTAGGCAACCCAACAGTGCCTGCATAGCTTTTCTTAGGAAGAAAACATATCTCTGAACTTTTTTTTTTTTTTTGAGACAGAATCTCACTGTCACCCAGACTGGAATGCAGTGGCATGATCTCGGCTCACTGCAACCTCTGCCCCTGGGTTCAAGTGATTCTCCTGCCTCAGCCTCCCGAGTACCTGGGATTATAGGTTCCTGCCATTGCACCAGGCTATTTTTTGTATTTTTAGTAGAGACGGGGTTTCACCATCTTGGCCAGGCTGCTCTCGATCTCCTGACCTCATGATCTGCCCGCCTCGGCCTCCCAAAGTGCTGGGATTACAGGTGTGAGCCACCGTGCCCAGCCTTCTCTTTTTAATTTGGTTTTTATTAATATGACCTCAACTAGTAGAGATTTGCATAACTTTCTTAGTCCCTCCAATATTTCTGCAGATTGACTTTGCCTAGATGTGGATTAAATTCCTATTATGAAGGGGAGATAATGAAGTGATTTTGACTATCCTTTAAACTTACTGAAGAGGCAAGGCGTGAACTGATACCTGCAATGTGTTCCCCTAGGCTTGGTACTTTTGCAATAGTGAATATAAGGTCAGAACATATATACTTATAAAGTATGTATACTTATGTATGTTCTGACCTTATATTCATACATAGTTATAAAGCATGTCAGTGAGCATTCAGCCTTCCGCACACCCATTCAAAGAATGCAAGGGCTCTAGGGGGAATTTATGATGTGGAATTTCCCAGAGCCAGATAGCATTAGCTTGAGAGGATCTATCAGTTCAAACCTGGGAAGTAGGATTTCATATTTGAAATTTTCTTTTTCAGTATCCCTAAAGAGATAAATTAGATGCCAGTTGACTTCGTGCCTTGTAGTCTTTCTTCTTAGCTTGCTTGCAGGCTTAGCTTGACTTGGTCTAGTGCCAGAGGAGTCTTGCTGTCTTTGGTGTACTTTTCCTAAGAGTTGAATTGTGTTGGTTTTTGTTGTTGCTTGACACGGAGTCTTGCTCTGTCACCCAGGCTGGAGTGCAGTGGCATAATCTCGGCTCACTGCAACCTCCACCTCCCAAATTCAAGTGATTCTCATGCCTCAGCCTCCTGATTAGCTAGGGTTACAAGCGTGCACCACCACACCCGGCTAATTTTCGTATTTTTGGTTGAGACGAGGTTTCACCATGTTGGGCAGGCTGGTCTTGAACTCCTGACCTCAATTGATCATCCTGCCTCAGATTCCCCGAAGTGCTGAGATTACAGGTGTGAGCCACTTTGCCCAGCTTGAATTGTGGTGTTTTTTTTCTTTTCTTTTCTTTTTTTTAATTTTAAATTTTTTTTGAGATGGAGTTTCGCTCTTGTTACCCAGGCTGGAGTGCAATGGCACAATCTCTGCTCATCGCAACCTCCGCCTCCTGGGTTCAAGCAATTCTCCTGCCTCAGCCTTCCTTGTAGCTGGGATTCCATCACGTGCCACCACGCCCAGCTAATTTTGTATTTTTAGTAGAGACGGGGTTTCTCCATGTTGTTCAGGCTGGTTTCGAACTCCCAACCTCAGGTGATCCGCCCGTCTCAGCCTCCCAAAGTGCTGGGATTACAGACGTGAGCCACCGTGCCTGGCGAATTGTGTTGGTTTTTTTTTTTTTTTTTTTTTTGGATTCTGATACAACCATTCAAATAATGCTTATGAGTACTTGATAACAGGGAAAAGCTTAAGGTACAGTATTTTTTTTTTTTTTTTGCCTTCCAGAAAATAATAATTTTATTAATTTTTTTTGCATACAAAAACAATAAACATTTTCTAAAAATACATACAAACAAAAAGATGCGTATCAAACATATTAGGAAGGTTGCACATGGGAAGTCGGGGAATAGAAATGGGGGTGGGAGTTAAAATAAATGAGAGAGGGACTTTATATGGATCAGTGATAATAACTCAATCCTCTATTTGACAAAGAAGAGGGAGAAGGAAGAGGAAGAAAAAGAAAGTGGGATAAAGGATCAGAAAGGGAGGAAAATAGAAAAAATTAGAGTATGACTCCAGGGTAGACCTGTTTTGTTGTCATTGAGTTGGTTGGTTGGTTTGTCTGTTGTATTCTTCATGTTTCGCCAAGTTGGCCAGACTGGTCTCGAACTCCTAGCCCGAAGTGATCAACCCGCCTCGCCCCCCAGAGTGCCGGGACCACAGGCGTGAGCCACCACGTCCAGCCCCCACATTGCTTCTGGCCTCCGTGGTAGACCTCCCAGACGGAGCGGCCAGGCAGAGGAGCTCCTCACTTCTACCCAGACACGGGGCGGCCGGGCAGAGGGGCTCCTCACTTCCCAGACGGGGCGGCCAGGCAGAGACGCTCCTCACTTCTTCCCAGACGATAGGTGGCCGGGCAGAGGCGCTCCCCACTTCCCAGACGATGGGTGGCCGGGCAGAGGCGCTCCTCACTTCCCAGACGATGGGCGGCCGGGCAGAGGCGCTCCTCACCTCCCAGACGATGGGTGGCTGGGCAGAGGCACTCCTCACTTCCCAGATGGGGCAGCCGGGCAGAGGCGCTCCTCACTTTCCAGACGATGGGTGGCCGGGCAGAGGCGCTCCTCACCTCCCAGACGATGGGTGGCCGAGCAGAGGCGCTCCTCACCTCCCAGACGATGGGTGGCCGGGCAGAGGCGCTCCTCACCTCCCAGACGGGGCGGCCGGGCAGAGGCGCTCCTCACTTCTTCCCGACGGGGCGGCCGGGCAGAGGCGCTCCTCACTTCTTCCCGGACGGGGCGGCCGGGCAGAGGCCCTCCTCACTTCTTCCCGGACGGGGTGGCCGGGCAGAGGCGCTCCTCACTTCTTCCCGGACGGGGCGGCCGGGCAGAGGCGCTCCTCACTTCCCAGACGGTGGGTGGCTGGGCAGAGGCGCTCCTCACTTCCCAGACGGTGGGTGGCCGGGCAGAGGCGCTCCTTACTTCTTCCCGGATGGGGCGGCCGGGCAGAGGCGCTCCTCACTTCTTCCCGGATGGGGCGCCCGGGCAGAGGCGCTCCTCATTTCTTCCCGGACGGGGCGGCCGGGCAGAGGCGCTCCTCACTTCCCAGACGGGGCGGCCGGGCAGAGGCGCTCCTCACTTCTTCCCGGACGGGGCGGCCGGGCAGAGGCGCTCCTCACTTCTTCCCGGACGGGGCGGCCAGGCAGAGGCGCTCCTCACTTCCTCCCGGACGGGGCGGCCGGGCAGAGGCGCTCCTCACCTCCCAGACGATGGGAGGCCGGGCAGAGGCGCTCCTCACTTCCCAGACGATGGGTGGCCGGGCAGAGGCGCTCCTCACTTCCCAGACGGGGCGGCCGGGCAGAGGCGCTCCTCACTTCTTCCCAGACGGGGTGGCCGGGCAGAGGCGCTCCTCACTTCCCAGACGGGGTGGCCGGGCAGAGGCGCTCCTCACCTCCCAGACGATGGGAGGCCGGGCAGAGGCGCTCCTCACTTCCCAGACGATGGGTGGCCGGGCAGAGGCGCTCCTCACTTCCCAGACAGGGCGGCCGGGCAGAGGCGCTCCTCACTTCTTCCCAGACGGGGTGGCCGGGCAGAAGCGCTCCTCACTTCCCAGACGGGGTGGCCGGGCAGAGGCGCTCCTCACTTCCCAGACGGTGGGTGGCCGGGCAGAGGCGCTCCTCACTTCCCAGACGGTGGGTGGCCGGGCAGAGGCGCTCCTCACTTCCCAGACGGTGGGTGGCCGGGCAGAGGCGCTCCTCACTTCCCAGACGGTGGGTGGCCGGGCAGAGGCGCTCCTCACTTCCCAGACGGTGGGTGGCCGGGCAGAGGCGCTCCTCACTTCCCAGACGGTGGGTGGCCGGGCAGAGGCGCTCCTCACTTCCCAGACGGTGGGTGGCCGGGCAGAGGCGCTCCTCACTTCCCAGACGGTGGGTGGCTGGGCAGAGGCGCTCCTCACTTCCCAGACGGGGCGGCCGGGCAGAGGCGCTCCTCACTTCCCAGTCGGTGGGTGGCCGGGCAGAGGCGCTCCTCACTTCCCAGACGGTGGGTGGCCGGGCAGAGGCGCTCCTCACTTCCCAGACGGGGCGGCCGGACAGAGGCGCTCCTCACTTCCCAGACGGGGCGGCCGGGCAGAGGCGCTCCTCACTTCCCAGACGGTGGGTGGCCGGGCAGAGGCGCTCCTCACTTCCCAGACGGTGCGTGGCCGGGCAGAGGTGCTCCTCACCTCCCAGACGGGGTGGCCGGGCAGAGGCGCTCCCCACCTTCCAGATGGGGCGGCGGCCGGGCAGGGGCTGCAATCCCAGCACCCTGGCAGGCCAAGGCAGGCGGCCGGGGGGTAGAGGCTGCCGCGAGGCCAGACCACGCCACCGCACTCCAGCCCGGGCAACACCGAGCACTGGGTGAGCGAGACTCCGTCTGTAGTCCCAGTACCTCGGGAGGCTGAGGCGGGCAGAGCACTCGGCGTCAGGAGCTGGTGAGCAGCGTGGCCAAGATGGCGAACGCGTGCCTGCATCCAAAGGAGAAAAGGCAGGCAGCGGTGGCGCGCGCCGGCAGTCCCAGGCAGTCGGCGGCGCGGGCAGCAGCAAGCCGAGTAGATTGTAGCCTGGGCCAGAGAGGGAAAGAAAGGAAGGAGGGAGGGAAGGAGGGAGGGAGGGAGGGAGGGAAGGAAGGAAGGAAGGAAAGAAAATTGTGTTGGTTTTAAAACAATTTCCTGAAGCTATCTAAAAGGCTCTTGGCAAAATCCCCTTTGTAATAGCTTTATTAATGAAAAGTAAAGCCACATGTAGAATTTCGCAAAAGAGCAAGTACCACTCACTCCTTTAAATGACAGTTACCGAGTGCCTCTATCAGAACACAGTGGTTGGTAATGATGGCAGTATGGATTTCCCTCATTTACACCTCCCCAGAACCCTAGGAAGTGGGCGGGTTTTCACTGTTTGTTTTTATTTTCTTTCTTTTTTTTTTTTTTTTTTTTTAGAGGGAATCTCGCTGTGTCACCCAGGCTGGAGTGCAGTGGCGCAATCTCGGCTCACTGCAAGCTCCGCCCCCAGGGTTCAAGCAATTCTCCTGCCTCACCCTCCCGAGTAGCTGGGACTGCAGATACTCGCCACCATGCCTGGCTAATTTTTTTGTATTTTTATTAGAGACAGGGTTTCACCGTGTGAGCCAGGATGGTCTCGATCTCCTGACCTTGTGATCTGCCCTCCTCGGCCTCCCAAAGTGCTGGGATTACAGGCGTGAGTCACTGCACCCAGCTCTTTTTTTTTTTTCATATGGATTTTTGCTGTTATTGCCCAGGCTGGAGTACAATAGCGCGATCTCGGCTCACCACAACTTCCACCTCCCAGGTTCAAGCGATTCCCCTGCCTTAGCCTCCCAAGTAACTGGGATTACAGGCATGCACCACCACGCCTGGCTAATTTTGTATTTTTAGTAAAGATGGGGTTTCTCCATGTTGGTCAGGCTGGTCTCGAACTCCTGACCTCAAGTGATCCACCCACCTCAGCCTCCCAAAGTGCTGAGATTACAGGCGTGAGCTACTGCACCTAGCTCTTCACTGTGTTTCTAGATAAGGAATCAAGTGGCCCGATAACTGGAGGGTAGTTGGATGGAGATTTGGGCATGCTCTATTGAACTCTGAGGCTGTACTGCCTGCCACCTGTCTCTGCTTTTCCCAGGGATCCTACAAAACTCACTGAAATCTGACATCGCTTCCTGCTCAGAGGAGCCCAGCTGATTGGGTGCCGTGGGAGATCAGACAGTCAGGCTTGGGCTTTACAGGACACTTTTACAGGCTTGGGCTTTACAGGACACTTTTAAAAGTACATTCTCGCAAATTAAATGTCATCTACTCAATAAACATGTATTTTGTGCCAGGTCTGGTGCTGGGCATGGGAATGCAGCAGTGAGTTCTGAAAGGAGATTCATTATTTGGAGAGTCAGACAGAGAGTGCGGTGACACGGGGACCAGAGAGAGCAATGAGGAGTTAGCCCTTCAGCAAGACTAGAGCTTGTAGAGCATGGGCAATCGGAGTGCATGACTCTGGAGTCTAGCTGAAGTCGGGCGGGGGACAAGGAGCCTTGAGGAGATGGCCAAGATCTGGACTTGAGGCTTTACCTAGGCAACGAAAATCGATGCGGCATTGTAGGCTTGGTGCAAGGCAGGCATGGAGCATGAAGGCATGCATTGTGGTTCCATAGGGCATGAGTGGTGGGTGTGACCTTGGAAGGGAGACTCTGGGGTGACTCTGCCTGCCTCAGCTGCTGTCCGACCAAGCATGGCCTTGAACTCCTTGCCAGGTAAGGAGTGAGCACGCGGTTTGTTCCAGACTTGTACAGTATAAGTACTTTGCAAAGTATTCTGACCTTTCTAAGGTATTTGTCCTGGTTTGTTTTGTTCTGTTTTGTTTTTGTTTTTGTTTTGTTTTTGAGACAGAGTCTCACTCTGTTGCCCAGGTGGCAGTTCAGCTTTCTTTCTTTTTTTTTTTTTTGAGACAGGGTCTCACTTGCCTAGACTGGAGTGCAGTGGCACGATCTTGGCTCACCACAACCCCCACCTCCCAGGCTCAAGCGATTCTCCTGCCTCAGCCTCCTGAGTAGCTGGGATTACAGGCGCTCGCCAGCACAGCCTGGTTCATTTTTGTATTTTTAGTAGAGACGAGGTTTCACCATATTGGTCAGGCTGGTCTCAATCTCCTGACCTCAAGTGATCCGCCTGTCTCGGCTTCCCAAGGTGCTGGGATTACAGGCATGAGCCACTGTGCCCAGCCTGCAGTTTTACTTCTTAAGAGCAGGGAACATAAGTTCTAAATTTTTGTTTGTACCTAGGTTTGTCTCCAGGAGATGTATAATATTGCTGACTGCTTTTGTCAGCTAAAATAATCCTTCTAGAACTGAGAATAATCAAGGATAATCTACTCTATCCTTGGTTAAGGTGTTAGAATCATTGTTGCTTTCAGGAAGACTTTTTCAAGAAGTATTCTATTCCATAGGGACTGAAATCTCTGAATATATCTTTAAATGAAATTCCCAAGTAATTTAAAATGATACCTTGCTGAGGAAAGCAGATTGTTCCATAATTTGGGAAAGTAAATTATAGCTAAAATTATCAGCTAAAACATACTGTTGGTAGATACCAGAACGTGGATTATGTTTTTATTCATTTTCATGTTCCTTAGCCCTTATACAAGGACCAGCATATGGTACTTCCACAGTAAACGTTTGTCCTATAAATATTGAATAAATGAGGTTGAAGGGAGATAAAGAAAGCTCTATGCTTTCACTTTCTGGCATTTTCTATATGACTGTCAATTGTTTTGCTATAGATTTTGAATCTTTGTTTAAAAATGATATTCAGAATTTTGGTTTTGGGCTTTTTTTATTTTTGTTTAGGTTAGAAGACTCTTCGGAAGTCAATTTAAAAGATTTACTGTTCTTCCTTTTTTTGGAATTTTTCGCATAAACATTAGCATTTTAAAAACCTCAGATATGTGGCCAGGCGCAGTGGCTGACGCCTATAATCCCAGCACTTCGGGAGGCCGAGGTGGGTGGATCACTTGAAGTCAGGAGTTCTAGACCAGTCTGGCCAACATGATGAAACCCCGCCTTTACTAAAAATAGAAAAATTAGCCAGGAGTGGTGGCGTATACCTGTAATCCCAGCTACTTGGGAGGTTGAGGCATGAGAATTGCTTGAACCTGGGAGACAGAGGTTGCAGTGAGCTGAGATCATGCCACTGCACTCCAGCCTGGGCAACAGAGCAAGACTCTGTCTCAAAAACAAACAAAAAAATTCAGATATGTGGATTTGGTAGAATATGTCATATACTTGTGTTTTTTGTTTGTTTGTTTGTTTTGAGACAGAGTCTTGCTGTGTCGCCCAGGCTGGAGTTCAATGGCACGACCTTGGCTCACTGCAACCTCCACCTCCTGGTTTCAAGCGATTGTCATGCCTCAGCCTCCCAGGTAGCTGGGATTACAAGCGTGTGCCACCATGCGTGGCTAATTTTTGTATTTTTAGTAGAGACGGGGTTTCACCATGATGGCCAGGTTGGTGGCCAGGCTGGTTTTGAACTCCTGACCTCAGGTGATCCGCCCGCTTCAGCCTCCCAAAGTGCTGGGATTACGGGCATAAGCCCCCACACCCGGCCATAACGTGTCATGTACTTGTTAGACATACCAGCACCAACCCCATTTTTCTCCCCACAGTCCCCATTCTCTGTCTTCCAGTCTATCTCATTATCAACTCTCTATTGCTTTATAACAAATCACCGCAAGCCTAGCAGCTTAAAACAGCAGATATTTATTATCTCACAGTTTCCTTGGGTCAGGATTCTGGGCACAGCTTAGCTAGGTCCTCTGCTTAGGGTCTCATGGGGCTGCAGTCAAGGTGTTGGCTGGGCTATGTTCCTATCCAGAGCATGGGGTTCTCTCCCAATGTCACATGGTTGATGGAAGAATTCACTTCCTGCAGTTGAAGTACAAAGGTCCCTGCTTTCTTCCTGGCTGTCAGTTGAGGCTGCTCTCAGCTCTAGAGGCTGCCTGCAGTTCCTGCCACCAGCTCTCATAACATGGCAGCTGGTGCCAGTGGGTGACTCTCTAGTCATCTAAGGTGGAGTCTTAGATAACAACATAACCATGGCAGAGATGATACCATCACCTTTGGCACATTGCAAGTCACAGGTACTTCCTGAACTCAAGGAAAAAGGATTATATAAGGACATGACTCACTGGGGGTTACCTTAGGGTATGTCTGCCAAGTAAGTGATTTCATCCCCTTGGGGAAGGTCTCACTAGTCAGTCCCCTTTTCCTCATTGATTTGCAGCAGCTGCTTGATCACTGCTAGCTCAAGGACATGCTCAAAGCTTGGGAACTTGTTTTCTTTTTATAATAAGCCACAGAAACTATGAAATTACTTTGTATGCGTTAAAAAGTGCTTTCTACTATACCTAAAGTAAAATATTTTATAAGGAGAAAACTGGTAAAAAAAAAAAAAAAAAAAAAAAAAAAAAAAAAAAAATCCTAGAGCCTTTACAGAAGCAGAGGAGCCAACTTCATTTTCTTTCCTCTTATTGTTAAAATTAAGTTTCCAGGCCAGAAACAGGGGCTCGCGCCTGTAATCCTAACACTGTGAGGCCAAAGTGGGAGGATTACTTGAGACAAAGAGTTTGAGACGAGTCTGGACAACATAGGGAGAACCCGTCTGTTTTATTTATTTATTTATTTATGAGACAGGGTCTCACTCTGTCACCCAGGCTGGAGTACAGTGGTGTGATCACAGCTCACTGCAGCCTTGATCTCCTGAGTTCAAGCGATCCTCCCACCTCAGCCTCCCTAGTAGCTGGGACTACAGGCATGTGCCACCAAACCCAGATAATTTATTTTTTGTATTATTATTATTATTATTATTTTGAGACAGAGTCTTGTTCTGTCACCAGGATGGAGTGCAGTGGCACGATCTCAGCTCACTGCAACCTCCACCTCCCAGGCTCAAGTGATTCTCCTGCCTCAGCCTCCTGAGTAGCTGGGACTGCAGGCGCGCGCCACCATGCCCAGCTGAATTTTGTATTTTTGGTAGAGACGGGGTTTCACCACGTTGACCAGGATGGTCTCGATCTTTTGGCCGCATGATCCACCTGCCTTGGCTTCTCAAAGTGCTGGGGTTACAGGCGAGAGCCACTGTGTCTGACAGTTTTTTGTATTTCTTATAGAGATGGGGTTTCACCATGTTCCCCAGGTTTCTTCTATTTTTATATTAAAATATATAGATAGATGGATTTTTTTTTCACGCTTAATTCACTTTATTTTTCTTGTATAAAAACCCTATGTTGTAGCCACAGCTGGAGCCTGGGTCCGCTGCACAGAGACTCTGGTGTGGGTCTTGACGAGGTGGTCAGTGAATTCCTGATAGGGAGACTTGGTAAATACAGTCTCCTTCCAGAGGTCAGGGGTCAGGTAGCTGTAGGTCTTAGAAATGGCATCAAAGGTGGCCTTGGTGAAGTTGCCCAGGGTGGCAGTGCAGCCTCGCGCTGAGGTGTGGCAGTCATTGATACCAGCCATCATGAGCAGCTTCTTAGGCACAGGTGCGGAGACGATGCCAGTTCCCCTGGGTGCAGGGATGAGGCGCACCAGCACAGAGCCGCAGCGGCCTGTTACCTTGCAAGGGACAGTGTGGGGCTTGCCGATCTTGTTCCCCCAGTAGCCTCTGCGCACGGGGACAATGGAGAGCTTGGCCAGGATGATGGCCCCACGGATGGCGGTGGCCACCTCCTTGGAGCACTTAACACCCAGACTGACGTGGCCATTGTAGTCCCCGATAGCAACAAAGGCCTTGAACCTGGTGCGCTGGCCGGCACGGGTCTGCTTCTGCACTGGCATAATCTTCAAAACCTCATCCTTCAGAGAGGCCCCCAGGAAAAAGTCAGTGATCTCTGATTCCTTAATGGGCAGGGAGAAGAGATAGATCTCCTCCAGGGACTTGATCTTCATGTCCTTGACCAAGCGGCCCAACTTGGTGACGGGCATCCACTCCTTATCCTCGGCCTTGCCTCCGCGAGCTCCGCGGCCTCGGCCCTGGTCCCGTCCACGGCCGCGACCCCGGCCCCGGATGCCACTGCCGAAACCTCCGCGGAAGCCACCACGGTTCCCCAACCCAGGGCCACCAGGGCCTCCGGGCCCCCCCGCTGCACCGGCGTCATCCGCCATTTGGTGTTTTCTCGGAAAAGAAGCGATTTTTTTTTTTTTTTCTGAGAGGGAGTCTCGCTCTGTCACCCAGGCTGGAGTGCAGTGGCGTGATCTTGGCTCGCTGCAAGCTCCGCCTCCCGGGTTCACGCCATTCTCCTGCCTCAGCCTCGCGAGTAGCTGGGACTACCGAGCCCGGCCCTAAAATGTATTTTTTTAAAGAGAAAAAGTTAAATTTCTAGAAGATGAGCTATAACCAGAGTCCATTTTAATTAATGTTAATACCCCTTCTATGGAAAGAAAATGTTTAATATTTTAAGTTGAATATCTCATGTGATCAATGACTGTACACCTTATAAGAAAGACTAACATGGCCGGGCATGGTGGCTCACACCTGTAATCCTAGCACTTTGGGAGGCCGAGGCAGGTGGATTACGAGGTCAGGCGATCAAGACCATCCTGGCTAACACAGTGAAACCCCGTCTCTACTAAAAATATGAAAAATTAGCCGGGTGTGGTGGCATGCACCTATAGTTCCAGCTACTCAGGAGGCTGAGGCAGGAGAATCACTTGAACCTGGGAGGCAGAGGTTGCAGTGAGCCAAGATCCTGCTACTGCACTCCAGCCTGGGTGACAGAGCGAGACTCCGTCTCAAAAAATAAAAATAAAAAGTAAATAAGAAAGACTAGCCGGGCGCGGTGGCTCACGCTTGTAATCCCAGCACTTTGGGAGGCCGAGGCGGGCGGATCACGAGGTCAGGAGATCGAGACCACGGTGAAACCCCGTCTCTACCAAAAATACAAAAAATTAGCCGGGCGTGGTGGCGGGCGCCTGTAGTCCCAGCTACTCGGAGAGGCTGAGGCAGGAGAATGGCGTGAACCCGGGAGGCGGAGCTTGCAGTGAGCCGAGATCGCGCCACTGCACTCCAGCCTGGGTGACAGAGCAAGACTCCGTCTCAAAAAAAAAAAAAAAAAAAAAGAAAGACTAATGTTCAGGTTTAGATTTTCGGAAGTTCATATGTCATCTCATCCCCCACAAACATTTTATATTTGAAGTTCAGAGACAAAGATCTTAGTTCTGCACCCCAGTTGTATTCCTTTTTTTTTTTTGAGATGGAATCTCGCTCTGTTGCCCAGACTGGAGTGCAGTGATGTGATCTTGTCTCACTGCAACCTCCACCTCCTGGGTTTAAGCGATTCTTGTGCCTCAGCAAGTAGCTGGGATTACAGGTGTACACCACCATGCCCATCAAATTTTTTGCATTTTTAGGAAAGACAGGATTTTGTCATGTTGGCCAGGCTGGTCTCAAACTCCTGACCTCGAGTGATCCCCCCATCTCGGCCTCCCAAAGTGCTGTGATTACAGGCATGAGCCACTGTGCCCGGCCTCTCATGGTGTTAATCAAATCTGATTACCGTTGTGAAGTTATTGATTTTCAGATACATTATTCAGCTGTGGCTTTTAGTAATGGATCTTTTAATAATGGACGCTTGGATGACAGAGTTATAGGATTTAAAATCATCATAATAGTATATGTTAATAGCATAGTACTCATCAAAGTTTTTTTTTTTTTTTTTTTTTTTTTTTTTTAGACGGAGTCTTGCTCTGTCACCCAGGCTGGAGTGCAGTGGCGCAATCTCGGCTCACTGCAAGCTCCGCCTTCCGGGTTCACGCCATTCTCCTGCCTCAGCCTCTCCGAGTAGCTGGGACTACAGGTGCCCGCCACCATGCCCAGCTAATTTTTTGTATTTTTAGTAGAGACAGGGTTTCACTGTGGCCACGATCTCCTGACCTCGTGATCCACCCGCCTCAGCCTCCCAAAGTGCAAGGATTACAAGCGTGAGCCACCGCGCCCGGCCCTCATCAAAGTTGTTCACAGAAGTTCTGCTACATGCACCTACCAGCTACCCTATTCTTTTTTTTTTTTTTTTTTGAGATGGAGTCTCACTCGCTGGGATGCAGTGGCATGATCTCGGCTCACTGTGACCTCCACCCCCTGGGTTCAAGCAATTAAATTATCCTGCCTCATCCTCCTGAGTAGCTGGGATTACAGGCACATGCCATCATGCCCAGCTAGTTTTTGTATTTTTAGCAGAGACGTTGTATCACTATGTTGGCCGGGCTGGTCTCGAACTCCTGACTTCAAGTGATCTGCCCACATCAGTCTCCCAAAGTGCTGGGATTACAGGTGTGAGCCACTGCGCCTGGCCAGTTACCCTATCCTTGTATTATCAAATTCTGTCTCTAGACTGGCTTTTTGGCATAGAAACATGTGCTAGTACCTCCTATCTTTAAGAACAGTCAAAGACAACAGGCTGGGCGCGGTGGCTCACGCCTGTAATCCTGGCACTTTGGGAGGCTGAGGCTGGTGGATCACTTGAAGCCAGGAATTCAAGACCAGCCTGGCCAACATGCCAAAACCCCATCTCTACTAAAAATACAAAAATTAGCTGTGTGTGGTGGTGGGCACCTGTAATCCCAGCTACTCTGGAGGCGGAGGCAGGAGAATCACCTGAACCCATGAGGTGGAGGTTACAGTGAGCCATGATTGTACCACTGCACTCCAGCCTGAGCAATAGAGTAAGACTCTGTCTCAAAAAGAAAAAAAAGAAAAAAAACCTCCTTTGACTTACGCTTTGGCCTTGCTTTGTACCCAGGATTTGTTTTAATCAGGTATGGTAAGATGACAAACATGGAGACAACTGCCCTGTTGAAAGGGAAGTTTATTACTTACAGCTCCAGTGGAGGGGGCACACGATGCCAGGCAGGGCTACGTGGGGAAGCACCTGGGTCAGTGGGCGACAGTGGAGGGAGGGAAAGCACGGCCCAGAACTTTTATAGTGATTTCCTCAGGAAGGAATGGGCATAGCATGGCAGACAAGTTTGAGCAAGCTTAGGTTAGATAGTTTAAATAATTTTGGCAGGCTCTGTGCTAGAGGAGTGGTCTCTAGTTGGTCAGTACCTGGCCCTGGGGTGATTTAGGGCTGGGAAATTATTGGCTTTGTGTGTGAGCATTAAATGAAGAAGAAGATTGGGAATGTGGGCTTTTGATTGGTTGATTTGCATATGAATGGCATGTTCTTTGGCAAGTTGTTTGCTGTCTGTAGTAATAAGCTAGCCCTGGGAAGGGCAGTCCCTCCAAGCCCCAGAATGTCGAAGCAAGATAAAAAAAAACATAATTAATAGTCCAGGCTCATGCCTATAATCCCAATACTTTGAGGGGCCAAGGTTGGGGGATCTCTTGAGTCTAGGAGTTTAAGAACAGCCTGGGCAATATAGTGAGACTTCAGCTCTGCAAAAAACATTTTTTAAAAATTAGCCAGGCGTGGTAGCACCACCTGTAGTCCCAGCTACTCAGGAGGCTGAGGCGGGAGGATTGCTTGAGTTCAGGCACAGCATGGCCACTGCAGTCCAGCCTGGGCAACAGAGTAAGACCCTGTATCAAAAAGAAAAAGAAAAAAACATGATTAACACACACCCTGTCTTTTAGCTCCTGTTATGTTTGTTTGATCTCCCTTATGATAAACATCAAAGACTTTGTGATTGCTGCTTCCGCTTCCTCTTCACCTCCACATTCTCTCCCAACCTTGTTCCCCTCTGCTGAGTCACCTATGACCTTCATGTTGCTAAATCCGAATTCTATTTATTTATTTATTTATTTATTTATTTATTTATTTATTTGAGACAGGTTCTTGCTATGTTGCCCAGACTGGTCCTCCCACCTCAGCCTCCCATAGTGCTGAGATTACAGGCATGAGCTACCGTGCCCAGCCTCAGATTCTCTTCTGGGTTCTTATTCTGCTTGATCTCTCAGCAGCATTTCTCACAGATTACTCTTCTCTCCATGAAATTCTTCTCTTGGCTGAGCGCAGCCTGGGCAACATAACGAGACCCTGTCTCTACAACAAATACAGAATTTAGCCAGGTGTGTTGGCGCGTGCCTCTTGTCCCAGCTCATTATCTCGCCATGTTGCCCAGGCTGGTCTCAAACTCCTGAGCTCCAGCGATCTGCCTGCCTTGGCTTCCCAAAATGCTAGAATTACAGGCATGAGCCACCGATTTTACATTTCCATAGGTCAGAAAGCCCACATGGGCACACTGGGCTAAAATCAAGGTGTTGCCCAGTGAGCCCATGGGCTGGTTCCTTGCCTTTTCCAGACTGTTGAGGCCACCTGCATTCCTTGCTCATGGTCCCTTCCTCCATGATCAAGGCCAGCAACATAGTATCTCTCCAACCCTTACATCATCATGACTTTCTCTGCCCACATCTGGGAAAGGTTCTCTACCTTTAAGGGTCATGTGATGACAGTAGGTCCCCCCAGATAATCTGGGTTAATCTCTCCATCTCAAGGTCCTTAACCTTAATTACATTGGCAGAATTATTTTTCCCATTTTTTGTAAAGTACCATATTTAGGGTTCTGAGGATAAGCATGTGGACCCTTTTGGGAGCCATTATCCTGCCAACCACAGTTCCCATCCCAAGTGAGCAAAAGCCAGAGTTGTCCCCATGACTTTCAAGGCCCTTAGAGTCAATCTCCACTTGCCACTCTAACTTCTCGTAGCTCTCTCCCTCACCCCTAACACTCAGCAGCCTGATCTCAAAGAGCCAGTACTGAACCCAATGTGTTCTCACAGGGCCTTTGCACTTGGCTGTTTCTTCTGCCTAAACCATACCTCTCTCCAGCCCTTTTCTTGGTTGATTTCTCCTTCTCATTCTGATCTCAGCTTTGATGTCACCTCGGAGACATGGAAATTCCAAAAAGCCTTCTAACCATCACTGTCATGTGAGCCCAGTCGCCCCAAAGCAACTGCCACGGCTGATGGGTTTCTTGTTGGTGTGTATTTTTGGTGTCTCCCTCCCTCCCTCTTAACTGCCACATGTGTAAAAACCTCACCTGTCTGTGTCTCTGATGCCAGAATGGTGTGTGGCACATAGTAGGTACTCAGTAAACACCTGCCAAGTGACACTGGAAGAGGATGATTGGTGCTTCTGCTTATGCACCAGGATATGCCCCTGCAGGACCATAGCGTGAACACAGATTTCAAGTCATTGGACCTTGACATTTCATAGTTCTTTTTTTTTTCTTTCTTTCTTTTTTTTTTGAGATGGAGTCTCTCTCTATTGCCCAGGCTGGAGTTCACTGGTGCGATCTCAGCTCACTGCAACCTCTGCCTCCCTGGTTCAAGCAATTCTCCTGTCTCAGCCTCCCAAGTAGCTGGGATTACAGGAGTGCACCACCACGCCCAGCTTTTTTGTACTTTTAGTAGAGACGGGGTTTCACCATGTTGGCCAGGCTGGTCTCAAACTCCTGATCTCAGGCGATCCATCCACCTTGACCACTCAAAGTGCTGGGGTTACAGGCATGAGCCACTGCCTCCGGTCTTTTTTTTTTTCTTAATGACAAGGCCTCTGTTATGCTGGCTGGAGTAAAGTGGCATGTTCATAGCTCTCTACAGCCTCTAACTCATGGGCTCAAGCCATCCTCCTGTCTCAGCCTCCCAAGGGATTAGGACTACAGGCATACCACCACGCCCAGCTAATTTTTAAATTTTTGAAGAGAATGGGTCTCACCGTGTTGCCCAGGCCGATCTTAAATTTCTGGGCTCAAGTGGTCCTCCTGCCTTGGCCTCCCAAAGTGTTGAGATTACAGACATGAGCCACTAATGCCTTGCCATAGTTTTTGATGAGTTATTTGCATTGCTTAAACTTTTACATATAGTGGGAAATGTTTTGAATATTTGTATATTGCTTTATATTATTATTATTATTATTGAGACAGAGTCTCACTCTATTGCCTGGGCTGGAGTACAGTGGCACAATCTTGGCTCACTGCATTCTCTGCCTCCCAGGTTTAAGCAATTCTCCTGCCTCACCCACCTGAGTAGCTGAGATCACAAGTGCATGACACTGTTCCTGGCGATTTTTTTTTTTTTTTTTTTTTTTTTGAGATGGAGTCTCACTCTGTCACTCAGGCTGGAGTGCAGTGGCATGATTTCGGCTCACTGCAACCTCTGCCTCCCAGGTTCAAGCAATTCTCCTGCCTCAGCCTCCTGAGTAACTGGGATTACAGGTGGGCACCACCACGCCCGACTAATTGTTGTATTTTTAGTAGAGACAGGGTTTCACCATGCTGGCCAGGCTGGTCTCGAACTCCTGACCTCAGGCAATCCACCCGCCTTGGCTTCCCAAAGTTCTGGGATTATAGGCGTGAGCCACGGTGCCCGGCCAAGTTTTGTATTTTTAATAGAGACAGGGTTTCACCATGTTGGCCAGGCTGGTCTCAAACTCCTGACCTCAAGTGATCTGCCCGCCTCGACCTCCCAAAATTCTGGGATTACAGGTGTGAGCCACCACGCCTGGCCTTTATATTGATTTTATGCAAATCAAATTCACATGAAATGTGATTGTACTGCATTTTCATAAGGCAGCTTATCTACAGTCAGAATGGCAGATCTTGTTTGGTATGATTTCTCAATATGGAAGATCTTTACTCTTGGGGACAAGATGATGACTATTCTTTTCTCACACCCCCCTCTGTCACCTCCCTTTCAGAAAGCATGCTCTGAATTGCCATCGGATGAAGCCTGCTCTGTTCAGCGTGCTCTGTGAGATCAAGGAAAAGACAGGTAGGCTGTTTAGAAGACACTTTCTGGCTGAGCGCGGTGGCTCATGCCTGTAATCCCAGCATGTTGGGAGGCCGAGGCGGGCAGATCACCTGAGGTTGGATTCGAGACCAGCCTGACCAACATGGAGAAACCCCGTCTCTATTAAAAATACAAAAATTAGCCAGGTGTGGTGACGCATGCCTGTAATCCCAGCTACTCGAGGTGCTAAGGTAGGAGAATCGCTTGAACCTGGGAGGCGGAGGTTGCGGTGAGCCAAGATCGCGCCATTGCACTCCAACCTGGGCAACAAGAGTGAAACTCCGTCTCAAAAAAATAAAAAATAAAAAAGCACTTCCTGTGTGTGTCTAGAGCTGCGGCAGCACACCTCTGATCTTGTCTCAGCCCTTATGTGCATGGTGGACCATTTTGCTCATCCCTTCTGTCTCGCAGAAGACGGCTAAGATGTTTTCTTTCTGCCTTATCATTGCCCTGGTTTCTGGTATGCACACTGATTTATTTTGTAGTTTATAACTGAGAAATACTGTTGCAAATCAGTAATAAGTGGCTGCATTCTAGGTCGAAGACCTAAGAGGTGCTTAACATTCAGTCATATAGAAAAAGGAAAAATGACAGACTTAGGGAAATTGAATAAGAACATTTTGTCGGCTGGGCACAGTGGCTCATACCTGTAATCCCAGCGCTTTGGGAGGCCCAGGCAGGTGGATCATGAGGTCAGGTGTTCAAGACCAGCCTGGCCAAGATGGTGAAACCCCATCTCTACTAAAAATACAAAATTAGCCAGGCGTGGTGGCGCATGCCTGTAATCCCAGCTACTTGGGAGGCTGAGGTAGGAGAATCATTTGAACCCAGGAGGTGGAGGTTGCAGTGAGCCGAGATCGCGCCATTGCACTCCAGCCTGGGCAACAAGAGTAAGACTCCGTCTCAAAAAAAAAAAAAAAAGAAAGAAAAGTTGAAAAAATAGTACAGAGAGTTCTCATATCTCCTTCTCTGGGCTTCCTGTCTCGTCAACACCTTCAGAGCCATAGTACAAATATAGAAACCAGGAAATTAGGCCGGGCGCGGTGGCTCACGCTTGTAATCCCAGCACTTTGGGAGGCCGAGGCGGGCGGATCACGAGGTCAGGAGATCGAGACCACAGTGAAACCCCGTCTCTACTAAAAATACAAAAAATTAGCCGGGCGTGGTGGCGGGCGCCTGTAGTCCCAGCTACTCGGAGAGGCTGAGGCAGGAGAATGGCGTGAACCTGGGAGGCGGAGCTTGCAGTGAGCCGAGACTGCGCCACTGCACTCCAGCCTGGGCGACAGAGCGAGACTCCGTCTCAAAAAAAAAAAAGAAACCAGGAAATTACACTGAGTACAATGATCTTTAACTGAACTACAAACCTCATTTGGAGTTCCCCAGTTTTTGCCCTAATGCCCTTCTCTGCCCTGAATCCCACGTTGTATTTAGTCACCATGTCTCTTTGGTCTCCTGTGATCTGTGACCTTGTCATCCATGAATGACGTTGATCATTTTAAGAAGTGCTCAGTCAGCCGGGCGCGGTGGCTCACGCCTGTAATCCCAGCACTTTGGGAGGCTGAGGCGGGTGGATCATGAGGTCAGGAGATCGAGACCACGGTGAAACCCCGTCTCTACTAAAAATACAAAAAAATTAGCCGGGCGTGGTGGCGGGCGCCTGTAGTCCCAGCTACTCGGAGAGGCTGAGGCAGGAGAATGGCGTGAACCCGGGAGGCGGAGCTTGCAGTGAGCCGAGATTGCGCCACTGCACTCCAGCCTGGGTGACAGAGCAAGACTCCGTCTCAAAAAAAAAAAAAAAAAAAAAGAAGTGCTCAGTCATTTTGTAGCACATCCCTCAGTGCGGTTTGTCTGATGTTTCCTCTAGATTGGACTGAAGTTGTGCGTTTGTGGCCAGAGTCCCACAGAGGTGATGTGTGTGTCCTTGGCACATTGTGTCAGGGAAAACATGCTGTCAATATGTCCTGTCACTACTACCATTGACCTTGATCATTTGGTCAAGGTTAATAACAATTTGAAAATAGCTTATAAGTGGGGCCACCAAATAAGGTGAAGATATTTAAACCAAGGGTCTTCTACACAAAGTGTCACTTGATTTCTTAGAGTGAGTTCGTCTCTTGAGGTCAATTATTTGAATTTTGTGTGTCACTTTGGAACATAGCACTTCATATTTGCTGAGGCTTGTGGCAAGTGTGTGTATATGTTGTACAAAAGTGTGTTTCTTTCTGAACACTGTTTTGGTGCAAGATTGATGTGTACTTGACATATATAGTGGTTGAGAACAGCAAGAGGGTATGAATTCTGCCTCCACCTCTGGCTGCATGACCCTGGTCCTTGGCTGAACCTTTCTCTGTTCCTGGTCCTCCTCTGATTTGGGGGGCAATAATAATACTTAGCTCATGGTTACTGAGGACTGTTGAGGGCTGTGTGAATTCATATATGTAAGGCTGTGGGCATGGTGCCCAGCTGTCAGAAAGAATCTGGTGACTAAAGGAGAAATTCAAGTTTTTTTTTTTTTTTTTTTTGAGATGGAGTCTCACTCTTTTGCCCAGGCCGTACTGCAGTGGCGCTATCTCGGCTCACTGCAAGCTCCGCCTCCCGGGTTCATGCCCTTCTCCTGCCTCAGCCTCCCGAGTAGCTGGAACTACAGGCACCCACCACAGTGCCTGGCTAATTTTTTGCATTTTTAGTAGAGACAGGGTTTCACCATGTTAGCCAAGATGGCTTGATCTCCTGACCTTGTGATCTGCCCACCTCAGCCTCCTGAAGTGCTGGGATTACAGGCGTGAGCCACCATGCCCGGCGAAATTCCAAGTTTAAATCTACATTTAAGTTTCACCTAAATGCTATGAGGACATGATGTCCCGAGCCCTCACCAGTGTAAATTTATTTTTATTTTTAGTTTTTGGAGATGGAGTTTCACTCTTGTTGCCCAGGCTGGAGAGCAATGGCACGATCTTGGCCCATGGCAACGTCCGTCCTCCGGGTTTAAGTGATTCTCCTGCCTCAGCCTCCGAGTAGCTGGGATTACAGGTGCCTGCCACCACACCCAGCTAATTTTTTGTATTTTTTTATTAAAGATGAGGTTTCACCATGTTGGCCAGGCTGGTCTTTTTTTTTTTTTTTTTTTTTTTGAGACGGAGTCTCGCTCTGTCTCCCAGGCTGGAGTGCAGTGGCGCAATCTCGGCTCACTGCAAGCTCCACCTCCCGGGTTCATGCCATTCTCCTGCCTCAGCCTCTCCGAGTAGCTGGGACTACAGGCGCCCGCCACCACGCCCGGCTAATTTTTTGTATTTTTAGTAGAGACGGGGTTTCATCGTGGTCTCGATCTCCTGACCTCGTGATCCGCCCGCCTCGGCCTCCCAAAGTGCTGGGATTACAAGCGTGAGCCACCACACCTGGCCTTTTTTTTTTTTTGGAGACAGGGTCTCACTCTGTCACCCAGGCTGGAGGGCAGTGACATAATCTTGGCTCACTTCAGCCTCCTGGGTGAGTGATCCTCCCACCACATCCTCCCAAGTAGCTGGGATTACAGGCACGAGCCACGTTGCCCAGCTAATTTTTGTATTTTTTGTAGAGAGAGGGTTTTGTCATGTTGCCCAGGCTGGTCTCAAACTCCTGGCCTCCCAAAATGCTGAGATTACGTGTGTGAGCCACTGTGCCCAACCAGGCTCATATTCTGTTCTGCCTCTGCCTGCTTCACCCAATTCTCTAAGGAGCCCTGATTCCTTTCAGAGTAAATCTTGGCCCTTGATGTGCTCATTGCTGTTGGGGTGTTGCTGCTCTTGGACATTCTTAGGACACAGAGCTAAGGAATATTTGTGGGTTATTACAGATGCGTGTGTACACACACACACGTGCGCACACATTCACATCTGTTTTCCCATGTCTGTATATATTAAAAACCATGAGTTCATTATGATATCTTTATTTTTGTTTATTTATCTATTTATTTATTTATTCTCACTTCTGTTGCCCAGCCTGGAGTGCAGTGGTACAATCTCAGCCTCCCAGGTTCAAGCATTTCTCCTGCCTCAGCCTCTGAGTAGCTGGGATTATGGTGTGCACCACCATGCCTGGCTAATTTTGTATTTTTGGTAGAGACAGGGTTTCATCATGTTGGCCAGACTCGTCTCAAACTCCTGACCTCAAGTGACCCGCCCGCCTCAGCCTCCCAAAGTGCTGGGATTACAGATGTGAGCCACCACGCCCAGCTTATTTTTATTTTTGAGACAGGGTCTCACTCTGTCACCAGGCTGGAATGCAGTGGTGAAGTCACAGCTCATTGCAGCCTCAACCTCCTGGGCTCAAGCAATCCTCCCACCTTGGCCTCCCAAAATGCTGGGATTACATGCATTAGCCACTGTACCTGGCCCATTCCAATATCTTTAATTCTAGTTCACCACAGGGTTCCCACTATTTTTCTCTCTTTCCAGGTTTGTGACTCCTTCCTCCAACAGTGAGAGCCTGCTCCTGTTGTCCTCAGTACTTTTGCTTGTGTAATCAATCTCCCACCTCCTTCACCCCAAAGTATACTTAATCCCCCAGCCAAGCAGACCCCTCCTTTTCCCCACCCCCCAGCAGACTCCTGCTGCTGACAGCCCCCACATGATACGCCCCCTGTTGGTCTCCAACACCCAGTGCCAGATCATCCTCCCGACGGGGCCAGATGCTGGGCTCTGATGCCCCTGGCTTCCTGCCCACCTCAGATGCCTCTCACGGGTGTGTGAATATCTGATGACCTGTCTTTTCTGTTCCTTATTTAAATTATGGGGAGCAGATGCTATGGAAATGGAAACACAAAGGTTAGGCTTTCCTAGGGAACCAGACACACAAGTTTCTTGTTAGCAGTGAACTGGTTTTAAGCAAATTTGCCCTCAACTCCCTGGCAGCACTCTCTGATGGTGCTTCAGCATTCGTATGGTGAGCTGGACAAGTGGAGGCCCTGCACCTGAATGAGCCCCAAGTACTGCAAGCTGAGGGAAACTGCTCAGAAGGACACAGCCAGTGTGTATCCACCCCCTGGAGACACTGGCTGTGGTCACGTGTTTCTTAGTATTGTGAAATTGTGTAATGTTGATCCCTTTCACTTTTCACCTAATAAAAATAAGCCAGTATCAGGACCACTTGCTGAGGCATGTGTACCACTAGGCACAGGCAGCCCAAGTTATCCCTTGCTCACCCCTGACCCTGACCCCAGGAAGCAGCCTTTGGGGGCTCCCCACTGCCCACAGCGGGTGTTTAGCAATGCAACATCTGGAATTTAGTAATAATAAAAAGCTATTTTATTTTATTTTATTTATTTATTTATTTTTTTTTTTTTTTTTATTTTTTTTTTTGAGACGGAGTCTTGCTCTGTCACCCAGGCTGGAGTGCAGTGGCGCAATCTCGGCTCACTGCAAGCTCCGCCTCCCGGGTTCACGCCATTCTCCTGCCTCAGCCTCTCCGAGTAGCTGGGACTACAGGCGCCCGCCACCACGCCCGGCTAATTTTTTGTATTTTTTAGTAGAGACGGGGTTTCACCGTGGTCTCGATCTCCTGACCTTGTGATCCGCCCGCCTCGGCCTCCCAAAGTGCTGGGATTACAAGCGTGAGCCACCGCGCCCGGCCTAAAAAGCTATTTTAAAAAGTACTCTTTTAAGGCTGGGTGCGGTGGCTCACGCCTATAATCCCAGCACTTTGGGAGGCCGAGGCGGTTGGACCACCTGAGATCAGGAGTTCGAGACCAGCCTGACCAACATGGCGAAACCCCGTCTCTACTAAAAATACAAAAATTAGCTGGGCGTGGTGGCGTGCGCCTGTAATCCCAGTTACTCACGAGGCTGAGGAAGGAGTATCACTTGAACCCAGGAGGCAGAGGTTGCAGTGAGATTACATTGCACCACTGCACTCCAGCCTGGGTGACAGAGTGAGACCCTGTCTAAAAAAAAAAGTACTTTAATCAACTGTAGTCTTGGGAAGCTGTCATTCTTGACCTTCCTACCAGTGAGCTGCTGGGGCTGACGAGAAACCAGTTTTTGAGAGTGTGGGTGTTCAGCCTGGGCACGCCTCTTCATAATTCCATCTGCCCCTGTGTGGATGTTACTGCATGAGTCTGTTAGTCTCAAATTCAGCAGTTTCAGGAGGGAAAACAAGAGTTGATACCAACTGTTGCCAGTGCAGCTGAGATGTCTGTCCACTTCAACCCCTGGCGTGGCCCCGCCTCCCCACCCCCATCCGCCTATGCTTTGAGGGCCATGCTCAGGACTTTTTTTTTTTTTTTTTTTTTTTAAACAGAGTTTCGCTCTTCTTGCCTAGGCTGGAGTGCAATGGCGCGATCTCGGCTCACTGCCTCCCAGGTTCAAGCAATTCTCCTGCCTCAGCCTCCCGAGTAGCTGGGATTACAGGCATCTGCCACCACACTCGGCTAATTTTTTGTATTTAGTAGAGACAAGGTTTCACCCTGTTGGTCAGGCTGGTCTCGAACTCCCGACCTCAGGTGATCTGCCCGCCTCGGCCTCCCAAAGTGCTGGGATTACAGCCATGCGCCACCACGCCCAGCAACATTTAAAATTTTTTAATTTTTTTAAATTAAGACACAGAGTCTCACTGTGTTGCCCAGACTGGCCTCAAACTCTTGGGCTCAAGTAATCCTCACATGTCAGCTTCCCCAGTGGCTGGGATCACAGGCACACACCACCATGTCCAGGGGTCGCTGAGGACTATTTTTTGGGGGGATGAGGTCTTAGTATGTTGCCTAGGTTGGCCTTGAACTCCTGAGCTCAAGTGATCCTCCTGCCTCAGCCTCCCAAGGTATGGTGTTACAGGCATGCGCCACTGCCCGGCCACCCAGGACTTTTGATTCCTCCAAGCTGAGTCCCAAGGCCACTGCAGGGCTCAGAGCACCTGGGCATTTCCTTGGAAGCTAATGCTTTCTTCCCACTGACTGGCTCAAACATCTGGGTACAGGGTATGTTTTGGGGTACAGTAGGACAGGGATGAGACAGCAACTGCTCCTCCCCAAAATGCACAAGCCTGGAGCTGGGGGATGCCTGTTCCTGAGTGTCACCTGGAGTGTCCAGGTATCTTTTTACATCAGGAAATGCAGTCGGTGAGTGCTGTGGGTCCCACCTGTGGGCCACCGGCCTTGATGTGAGGAACACCTCAGCCTTCTAGTCTCGGAGACAAGCCAGCCAGTGGCAGGAAAGTAAACAGGATCTCGATTCTGCTCCATCTGTCCCCATCCCGTGACCAGGAATGGCCAAGTCTCAGCCCAGAGGAAACTGTTCATGGTCCTGATCCTGCACCCTGTGGTATCCACGGGCCACCTCTCGAAGGGCAATCCCATGAGCGGGGGTCCTGGCGTGCTTCTCAATTTAACCCACGGTTCTCACATTGCCCTATGGCTGAAGTCTGCAGCAGGCCTTATAGTAAAGACCAAACTTCCACAGAGCATTTTAAAGCCTGGTGGGGCAGGACATGGTGGTTCACACCTATAATCCCAGTACTTTGGAAGGCCAAGGTGGGAGGATCGCTTGAGCCCAGGAGTATGAGACCAACCTGGGCAACACAGTAAGACCCCGTCTCTACAACAACAACAACAAAGATTAAGTCTGGTGGGTATTGATGGAGCCTGGGCAGGCAGCTACAGGCTTCCTCGAGTTGTTCCCCAGAGCCCTGCACAGCCTTGGGCAGACCCTGTTTCTCCTGTTTTACAGATGGGCAGTGGGAAGCTCTAAGAGACAAGGGCCTCCCCAGGGCAGGCCAGTCACCCATGGCCCGGCTGCATGCCGTCCCACCCTGTACGCTGCCCTCACTCGTGAAAGGGACCCAGGGCCTGTCCCTCATGGCCGGCACTTATGGGCCCCACACACCCACCTGTGTCATCTGAACAATGATCATTCCTGGCCAGCGCAGGGTCTAGGATGCACTGTGTTCTCAGGGTCTGTCCTGGTGCCTTTCTGTTTTTGTTGAATGAAAAACTGTTTCTGGTGACTGATACATATTAACTGAAATCCCTTTCATCCGGTTCCCCTTATGAGGTTCAGAAGATTCAGTGTCTGGGGGCCTGACTTAGAACACAGGGCTTATCACTCACAGCAGCCTGAAAAGAAAGTGGTCTTCCATGTAAACCTGGCATCACCGGATGCACTGGCAGCACTCCCTGGCGAACCCCAGGAATGGCCTGTCGGAGGTATGCAGGCAGGTCCCTCAAAGCTTGTCTCCTGGGGTCAGCTTCACCACACCACAGTGTCTGGGCGTTCCTGCCCTGCGGTGGTCTCTGAAGGCAAGGACACCCTCAGCGTATGCGTTTCCTCCCAAACCCTCCTTCCCAGAAACAGCTGTCCTCCTCGGTGTCTAGAGGAGCTGTTCTGAGAACAAAATAAACCCTGATTAGTTGCAGAGCTTTGAATTTAGCTGGGAGGACCAGATACTGGCCACAGTCCCTTTGCTGAGACTCTGGGACTAGGTATGTTGCAGAATTCAAAAGCATTGGATTTAAGAAGTGTCACATTGGCCAGGTACAGTGGCTCACGCCTATAATCCCAGCACTATAGGAGGCTGAGGCAGATGGATCACCTGAGGTCAGGAGTTCGAGACCAACCTGGCCAATATGGTGAACCACCCCCCCACCTCCCTCACCCACCCGTCTCTACTAAAATACAAAAACTAGCTGGGCATGGTGGCGGGTGCCTGTAATCCTAGCTACACGGGAGGCTGAGGCAGAAGAATCACTTGAACCTGGGATGTAAGGGTTGCAGTGAGCTGAGATCACACCACTGCACCCCAGCTTGGGTGACAGAGTGAGACTCTGCCTCTAAAAAAATATAAAAATAAAAAATAAGGTTTGTCACATTGATGTTTCCAGTGAGGACTGAGGCGTGGCCTGAATTCACACAGTGGTGTTTGGCACCAGAGCAGGGACAGCCTGGCACATTGGAATGGGTCAGGCTTTACCTCCACATGAGCATGAGTGACAGCTTGTGTGAAAAGCTTCGGATCTCAGATCTCGAGTGGGTAGGCAGCTCCGAGACGGCGTGCTGAGCCCCAGAGGCCCCTTGCAGACCCACCCGGCCATCCCATACTGGGCAGTTCTTGAGAAGGAGCCTGCTTTGCTTTCTCCACCCTGTGACTGTGTCTCTGGGGAACGAGAAGTTTCTCAGCCAGGCCTGTTGTGCTGCAGGAACCCTTGCTGTGCTGTAGGAACGCACAGAGCCCCATTCAGAGGAGTAAATGTAAATAATGCATAACATCAGGGAATGCCTTTTTGTCTTCCTAATGATTGGCCTTGCTAGTTGGCAGGCATAAGCCATTCTCATTCTTTCCCTTCCTCGTCAGCAGTCAGCAGGTCGGGTCTGTTGCAATTACAGAATCGGGTTCTGTAAATTCAGCCAGGAAGCTGGGGTGTCATGGTGCTCATGGGGCTTTCCTGGGTCCTAGCAGTCACCCTGAGGCCTGTGAGTCATCTCTCTGGAACTGAGATCCTTTTTGTAATTAGCTGTACCCTGGGGCTAAGTACCATGTACATTTCTTTAGGGTTCTTGTGGGAGTAGACCCCGGCAGCTGGGGGACTTATTCTCCAGGTTGATTGGAGTATCCTTTCCTCCCCTCAGTCTCAGGGTAACTCAGAAATTGAGCCCTTGAGTCTCATCAGCCAAGTGGCTCCAGACACTCACCACAGGGCTGTTTACGTTTGAATTAATTAAAACCAAATGCAATTAACCAGTGCATTCCTCAGCCACACCAGCCACATTTCAAGTCTCAGCAGCCACACAGGGCTGGTGCCTCCTGTGATAGAAAGGTCTAGAACATCCCATCATTGCCAAAGTGTCTGTTGGACAGAGAAGTGGATCAGTGTATATAAATATACAGATTAAGGAATCTGAAAACAACCTGATGTCCATGATAACTAGAAAAACAAAATGTGTGTCCAGGCGCCATGGCTCACACCTGTAATTCCAGCACTTTGGGAGGCCAAGGTGGGTGGATCATTTGAGGTCAGGGGTTCAAGACCAGCCTGGCCAACATGGTGAAACCCCCATCTCTACTAAAAATATAAAAATTAGCTGGGCGTGGTGGCATATGCCTGTAATCCCAGCTACTCGGGAGGCTGAGGCGCGAGAATCACTTGCACCTGGGAGGCGGAGGTTGCAGTAAGCGGAGATCACGCCACTGCACTCTAGCCTGGGCGACAGAGCAAGACTCTGTCTCAAAAGCAAACAAAAAACAAAGAAAACAAAACAAAACGTGGTCCATCCATGCAATGGAGTATTATTCAGCCGTAAAGAGGAATGAAGTATTGGCACAGGCTGCAATGTGGGTGCACCCCGAAAACATGATGCTGGGTAGGACAAGCCAGATATGAAATGTCACATCACGTGCTGTGTGATTCCATCAATATGAAGAGTCCAGATCAGGCAAATCCATAGAGACCAGAAGACTCGTGGTTGTCCCGGGGCTAGGGAGGGGGCGTAGAGAGTGACTGAGCGGTCATAGAGACGGGGTATCTTTTTTTTGTTTGTTTGTTTTGAGACGGAGTCTCGCTCTGTCGCCCAGGCTGGAGTGCAGTGGCGCGATCTCGGCTCACTGCAAGCTCCCCCTCCCGGGTTCATGCCATTCTCCTGACTCAGCCTCTCCGAGTAGCTGGGACTACAGGCGCCCGCCACCACGCCTGGCTAATTTTTTCTATTTTTTAGTAGAGACGGGGTTTCACCATGGTCTCGATCTCCTGACCTCATGATCCGCCCGCCTCGGCCTCCCAAAGTGCTGGGATTACAAGCGTGAGCCACCGCGCCCGGCCAGAGACGGGGTATCTTTAGGGAGGATGAGAATGTTAGCTAGTGGTGGTGGTTGCACAACCTTGGGAATAAACTAAAAACCACTGAATTATTCACTTTAAGCAGGTGAATTATATGGCATGTGAATTATATCTCAATAAAGCTCACCTCAAGGATTGAGAGTCTTTGGTAGGGGCCGTATCTAAAACAGTGTGCCTGTAGCTTAAGGCCTTAGTGCACATGCACATTCTTATGAATTAGCACTTTTTTGCTGCCTCTTGGGGCTTAACCATTGACGGAAACTGTCTTGTGCGTTTGTACTTTTCTGGTTGTTTTCTGACCTCTCTTTTCCTGGAAGACCAGCATCAAGAAAGCACAGGGCAGATCTGTGGTTCATCTCTGCCCTGTTGTGGGCTTGGCACACCATAGATACCGAGAACGTCTTTTTTTCTTTTGAGCTGGAGTCTTGCTCTGTCACCCAGGCTGGAGTGCAATGGTGCGATCTCGGTTCACTGCAACCTCCACTTCCCGAGTTCAAGCGAGTCTCCTGCCTCAGCCTCCCGAGTAGCTGGGATTACAGGTGCCCGCCACCATGCCCAGCTAATTTTTGTATTTTTAGTAGAGATGAGATTTCACCACGTTGGCCAGGCTGGTCTCGAACTCCTGACCTCAGGTGATCCACCCGCCTCAGCCGCCCAAAGTGCTTGGGATTACAGGCATGAGCCACCATGCCTGACCAGAACTTTTTTTTTTCTTTGTCTTTATTTATTTATTTTAGACGGAGTCTCACTCGGTCGCCCAGGCTGGAGTGCAGTGGTGTGATCTCAGCTCACTGCAAGCTCCACCACCCGAGTTCAGGTTCATGCCATTCTCCTGCCTCCACCTCCCGAGTAGTTGGAACTGCAGGCGCCCACCACCACACTCCGCTAATTTTTGTATTTTTAGTAGAGACGGGGTTTCACCGTGTTAGCCAGGATGGTCTTGATCTCCTGACCTCGTGATCCGCCCGCCTTGGCCTCCCAAAGTGCTGGGACTATAGGCGTGAGCCACCGCACCCAGCCTCTTTTTATTTTATTTTTTTGAGTCACGATCTCGCTCTGTCATGCAGGTTGGAGGCACTGGTGTGATCATAGCTCACTGCTCCCTTGAATTCCCGGCTCAAGTGATCCTCCCACCTCAGCCTCTGGAGTAGCTGGGACTACAAGTGGGTACCACCATGCCTGGATATTTTTCTGTGGAGATGGGATCTTGCTGTGTTGCCCAGGCTGGTCTTTTTTTTGTTGTTGTTGAGACAGAGTCTCGCTCTGTCGCCCAGGCTGGAGGGCAGTGGTGCGATCTCGGCTCACTGCAAGCTCCGCCTCCTGGGTTCACGCCATTCTCCTGCCTCAGCCTCTCCGAGTAGCTGGGACTACAGGGGCCCGCCACCACGCCCGGCTAATTTTTTTGTATTTTTAGTAGAGACGGGGTTTCACCATGGTCTCGATCTCCTGACCTCGTGATCCGCCCACCTCGGCCTCCCAAAGTGCTGGGATTACAAGCGTGAGCCACCGCGCCCGGCCCCCCAGGCTGGTCTTAAACTCTTGTCCTCAAGCAATCTTCCCTTCTCATCCTCTAAAAGTGCTGGGATTACAGAGATGAGCCAACCTGTCCAGCCCTGGTGAACTTATTGATAGATCAGTTCCTTGGGAAATTCCTTTTAGAGTAGTCAGGGCATTGGATGGCCTAAAACTCTTTGATTCCCAGGTTGGGAATTGGTTGGTCATGGTTAGTGTGCATGTTGCTAGGCTGGTTACCTCCCTGTATGAGACTCAGCCAAAGAAGCACCACACCTCATGGTGACTGTAGCCCAGCTCCTGAAGCTTCTAGACCTTTCCCCCATGGCTCTCATTAGTTGTTGTTTGAAATTAGAGCATTTCTTCAGATGAAAAAATTGGGCCACACGGTGGCTCACACCTGTAATCCCAGCACTTTTGGAGGGTGAGGCGGGTAGATCACGAGGTCAGGAGTTCGAGACCAGCCTGGCCAACATGGTGAAACCCCGTGTCTACTAAAAATACAAAAATTGTGTGGTGGCTAGCTTAGTTGGGAACTATGGCTAAACATCATCCTGATTTGATCTTTTGCTGCAAGCAGGCTGGTGTTGCCATCAGATGACTGTGTGAAAAATTTGATGGCAAATGTGTTATTTGTGACTCCTGTGTGCCTCCCTGCACTCTGATGCGCATATGTGATGAGTGTAACTATGCATCTTACCAGGGCGCTGTGTGATCTGTGGAGGCCCTGGGGTCTCTGATGCCTATTATTGTAAGGAGTGCACCATCCAGGAGAAGAATAGGGATGGCTGCCTGAAGATTGTCTATTTGGGGAGCTCTAAGACCTCTTCTTTTTTTTTTTTTTTTTTTTTTGAGACGGAGTCTTGCTCTGTCTCCCAGGCGGGAGTGCAGTGGCGCGATCTCAGCTCACTGCAAGCTCCACCTCCCGGGTTCATGCCATTCTCCTGCCTCAGCCTCCCGAGTAGCTGGGACTACAGGCGCCCGCCAACACGTCCGGCTAATTTTTTGTATTTTTAGTAGAGATGGGGTTTCACTGTGTTAGCCAGGATGGTCTCGATCTCCTGACCTCGTGATCCGCCCGCCTCGGCCTCCCAAAGTGCTGGGATTACAGGCTTGAGCCACCGCACCCGGCGACCTCTTCTTTTTTTATTTTATTTTATTTTTTGAGACAGAGTCTCGCTCTGTCACCCAGGCTGGAGTGCAGTGGCGCGATCTCGGCTCACTGCAAGCTCCGCCTCCCGGGTTCACGCCATTCTCCTGCCTCAGCCTCTCCGAGTAGCTGGGACTACAGGCGCCCGCCACCACGCCCGGCTAATTTTTTGTATTTTTAGTAGAGACAGGGTTTCACCGTGTTAGCCAGGCTGGTCTCGATCTCCTGACCTCGTGATCCGCCCGCCTCGGCCTCCCAACGTGCTGGGATTACAGGCGTGAGCCACCGCGCCCGGCCTAAGACCTCTTCTATGAACGCAAAAAATATGGCTTCAAGAAGAGGTGATTGGCCGAGCGCGGTGGCTCACGCCTGTAATCCCAGCACTTTGGGAGGCCGAGGCGGGCAGATCACGAGTTCAGGAGTTCGAGACCCTCGAACACAGTGAAACCTCATCTCTACTAAAAATACAAAAAATGAGCCGGGTGTGGTGGCGGGCGCCTGTAGTCCCAGCTACTCAGGAAGCTGAGACAGGAGAATGGCATGAGCCCAGGAGGCAGAGCTTGCAGTGAGCCGAGATCGCGCCACTGCACTCAAGCCTGGATGACAGAGCGAGACTCCGTCTCAAAAAAAAAAAAAAAAAGAAGTGATTGGTGGGTGGCCCCTTCCTCCCCACCGCCCCACATCAAGCTGCTGCAGCTGCCAGAAAAGATGTCTACTATTACCAGCAGAAAGGAGCAGAGCCCAGAGCATCACCAGGAGTCCCTGCTGGTGTACTGGCAGCTTGCCACCCCCTCCTCTCCCTTCACACAGACATGTAGTAGGGATGGAAAAGGATTCTTCACAGAGCACTTTGGGGCACTGTATCGGAGAAAAATTGATAGATTAATTAATGGTTTTTCTTGAATTCGAGAAGCAAAGATCTGTTCTCCATATTGATATGTAGCTCCCTCAACCAAGATCTTCTAAAAAGAAATAATATTTTAGTCTTCTGCTTGAGTAGTTGACTATGAAACTACACTCAGTGGAAAACATGTTCTTGCAGCAGCTCTGGTGGCAGCTGTCCTTGAGGAACCTTCAGTGTGAGGTGGGGAGCTATCAGAACAAGAAATGTAGGCATTTACTCTTTTTTTTTTTTTTTTTAATTTGAGACGGAGTCTTGCTCTGTCACCCAGGCTGGCGTGCAATGGCTCGATCTTGGCTCACCACAACCTCCGCCTCCCGGGGTCAAGCAATTCCCCTGCCTCAGCTGCCCAAGTAGCTGGGATTACAGGAGTCCGCCACCACGCCTGGCTAATTTTTTTATTTTTAGTAGAGATGGGGTTTCACCACGTTGGCCAGGGTGGTCTCAAACTCCCGACCTCAGGTGATCTGCCCGCCTCAGCCTTCCAAAGTGCTGGTATTACAGGCGTGAGCCACTGCTCCCGGCCTACTGTTTTAACACTTGTGCTGGTGTCATGTTATTTTCATTCTGAGAAATTGGAAACCCTTTCTATTGCTATTAATAAAGTTCATGTTTATCTTCTGGTAGTCAAAAAACAAAAACAAAACAAAAAAACAAAAATTATCTGGGTGGGTTGGCAGGTGCCTGTAATCCCAGCTACTCGGGAGGGTGAGGCAGGAGAATCGCTTGAACCTGAGAGGCAGAGGTTGCAGTGAGCCAAGATTGTGCCACTGCACTCCAGCCTGGACAACAGAGTGAGACTCCGTCTCAAAAAAATTAAAAAGAAAAATAAAATTGTTTATGGTAGATAGAAGCCATCAGTGAGTACTGTTTTTCTTTTTTTTTTTGTTTTGAGACGGAATCTCACTCTGTCGCCCAGGCTGGAGTGCAGTGGCGCGATGTCGGCTCACAGTAACCTCCACCTCCTGGGTTCAAGCGATTCTCCTGCCTCAGCCTCCTGAGTAGCTGGGACTACAGGTGCATGCCACCGCGCCCGGCTAATTTTTTGTATTTTTAGTAGAGACGGGGTTTTACTGTGTTAGCCATGATGATCCCAATCTCGTGACTTCACAATCCATCTGCTTCGGCCTCCCAAAGTATTGGGATTACAGGCATGAGCCATCGTGCCCGGCCAAGTGCTGTTTTTCTTAGCTGTGGCTCCTAAATGTTTGCAACTCCTCACAGGGGCTTATTTTTCCAGATGTGCTGCCTGGCACATCTGGAAAAATATATATTACAGCACTATATATTACAGTGTTTTGCTGTCTTCCTTTTGCCCTGTTACCACATGCAAGGACAGTAGCACAGAAAAACAAGCCTAAACCGCATATCATTTTTAGTCAGCATCAGCAGTTCATATAATTGTTTGTTTGTTTATTTTTAGAGACAGGGTCTTTCTCTGTCACCCAGGCTGGAGTACAGTGGCATGATCATGGCTCAATGCATTCTTGACTTCCCAGGTTCAGGTGATCCTCCCACCTCAGCCTCTCAAGTAGCTGAGACTACAGATACAAGCCACCATATCCAGCTAATTTTTGTATTTTTTTTTTTTTTTTTTTTTTTTGAGACAGAGTCTCGCTCTGTCACCCAGGCTGGAGTGCAGTGGCGCGATCTCGGCTCACTGCAAGCTCCGCCTCCCGGGTTCACGCCATTCTCCTGCCTCAGCCTCTCCGAGTAGCTGGGACTACAGGCGCCCGCCACCACGCCCGGCTACTTTTTTTGTATTTTTAGTAGAGATGGGGTTTCACCGTGGTCTCGATCTCCTGACCTCGTGATCCGCCCGCCTCGGCCTCCCAAAGTGCTGGGATTACAAGCGTGAGCCACCGCGCCCGGCATAATTTTTGTATTTTTTATAGATGGGGATCTTGTTGTGTTGCCCAGGCTGGTCTTGAACTCCTGGGCTTAAGTGATCCTCCCGTCTCAGCCCCTCAGAGTGCTAGGATTACAGGCATAAGCCACCACATGCTCGGCCTATTTACTTTTTAAATGTACAGAACAGTAGGAATTTTTTTTTAAATCACCTAATAGTTTATTTCAGAACTGCAGGGTTTTAATTAACAAACGTGTAAACATATGGAAATGAAATTAATTTGCATATTTGATTGTGGTTCCAGCATTTTCATTTCTCACTCGTCCATGTGAAGAGACCACCAAACAGGCTTTCTGTGAGCAACATGGCTGTTTATTTCACCTGGGTGCAGGTGGGCTGAGTCCGAAAAGAGAGTCAGCAAAGGGTGGTGGGATTATCATTAGTTCTTACAGGTTTTGGGATAGGCGGTGGAGTTAGGAGCAATGTTTTGCGGGCAGGGGTCTCACAAAGTACATTCTCAAGGGTGGAGAGAATTTCAAAGAACCTTCTTAAGGGTGGGGGAGATTACAAAGTACATTGATCAGTTAGGGTGGGGCAGAAACAAATTACAATGGTGGAATGTCATCAGTTAAGGCTATTTTCACTTCTTTTGTGGATCTTCAGTGGCTTCAAGCCGTCTGGATGTATACGTGCAAGTCACAAGGGATATGGCTTAGCTTGGGCTCAGAGGCCTGACACTTCAGTTGTGACTGGTTGTGATGTATTTTAATTAGAGATGATGGAGATTTGCCTAGTGTGATAATCCCTCAGTTGGGTGAATATCTAGTGTGTGGCAGCCACTATTTCAGAAACTGATGGATCTGAGAAACTTCCATGACTTAAGATAAGGATTTATCTAGAATGTTACTTTTTTTTTTTGAGATGGAGTCTCGCTCTGTCACCCAGGCTAGAGTATAATGGCGCGATCTGGACTCACCTCAACCTCTGCCTCCCGGGTTCAAGAGGTTCTCCTGCCTCAGCCTCCCAAGTAGCTGGAATTACAGGTGTGCACTACCACGCCCAGCTAATTTTATATTTTTAGTAGAGATGGGGTTTCGCCATGTTAGCCAGGCTGGTCTGCCTCAGAGAACAGAACAAAGCCTGTTCTAGCGCCTGTCCTAGAATGTTACTTAAATGAACTAACCTGTGGGACGTAGCCTAAAAGGTAAAGCCAGGCAGTTCTCAATACAAACAGGCTGGGCTCCAGAAGTCTCCTTGTTTAGAGTTAAGGAGTAACCTCAGTGCCCATGATGCCCAGGAAACCATAAGATAAAACAGCCCTTGGGCCGGGAGGTGGCTCACACCTGGAATCCCAGCCCTTTGGGAGGCCAAGGGGGGCGGATCACGAGGTCAGGAGCTCGAGACCAGGCTGGCCAACATAGTGAAACCCCATGTCTACTAAAAATACAAAAATTAGCCAGGCATGGTGGCACATGCCTGTAGTCCCATCTGCTTGGGAGGCTGAGGCAGGAGAATTGCTTGAACCCTGGAGGTGGAGGTTGCAGTGAGCCGAGATTGTGCCACTGCTCTCCAGCTTAGGCAACAGAGTGAGACTTCATCTTAAAAAAAAAAAAAAAAAAAAAACAGCCCTTGGTCGTGTCAGACCACACCTTGAGGTCTGTTGGGGGCAGTGTGGAGAGGAGGGGAAGTTGTCCATTACATCCATGACTCTGGGTGACTCCAGCTGTAGGGACACCCTTCAGCCTGTGAGTGGGTCATATCTTCTTTGTCATGCCTTGCTACCTGCTGGTCTGTCCCCCTCCCGAGTTTCTGGTCTCCTTGACTGGACCCTGCTGGTCTGAGCTGAGGAGGGACCTCCCTGCCTACTTGTGTCTGATTTGAAGCAGTGGCTCTAAAATATCTCCAGGAAGACTGGGATTTGCTGTGGGGCTTGAGGACATGCCCATTATCAGGTTAAGGAAGGTTCTTTCCATTCTTTGATTTGCCTGTGGGTTTTTAATTTTTTTGAATCATAGTCTCACTCTATCACCCAGGCTGGAGTGCAGTGGCACGATCTTGGCTCACTGCAACCTCCGCCTCTTGGGCGCAAGTGGTTCTCGAGCCTCCACCTCCCAAGTAGCTGGGATTACAGGTGTGCACCACCACACCCAGCTAATTTTTCTTTCTTTCTTTTTGAGACGAAGTTTCGCTCTTGTTGCCTAGGCTGTAGTGCAATGGCATTATCTCGGCTCACCACAACCTCCGCCTCCTGGGTTCAAGCGATTCTCCTGCCTCAGCCTCCCGAGTAGCTGGGATTACAGGCGTGTGCCACCACGCCCAGCTAATTTTGTATTTTTAGTAGAGATGGGATTTCTCCATGTTGGTCAGGCTGGTCTCCAACTCCCAACCTGAGGTAATCTGCCCGCCTCAACCTCCCAAAGTGCTGGGTTTACAGGCGTGAGCTTTTTCTATTTTTAGTAGAGATGGGGTTTCACTGTGTTGGCCAGGCTGGTCTGGAACTCCTGACCTCAGGTGATCCCCCCAACCCCAGCCTCCTAAAGTGCTGGGATTAGGGCATGAGCTACTGTGCCTGACCAGGTTTGCCCAAGGGTTTTAATTGATTTTGTTAATTTTCTGTATCTTTTTTTTTGGCAGGGAAGGGGGTCTTGCTTTGTCGAACTGGCTGGAGTGCAGTGGCGCAGTTACAGCTCACTGCAGCCTCAAACTCCGGGGCTCAAGCGATCTTCCTGTCTCAGCTTCTCGAGTAGCTGGGATTACAGGTGTGTGCCACCACACCTGACTCATTTTTTAAATTTTTTTGTAGAGATGGGGTCTTGCTATGTTGCCCAGGCTTTTCTCAAACTCCCGAGCTGAAGTGATCTTCCCACCTCAGCCTCCCAAAGTGCTGGGATTACAGGTGTGAGCCACTGCACCTGGCCTTTCTGCATCTTTGTTTTGTTTTGCTTTGTTTTTTTGAGACTGAGTCTCACTCTCTTGCCCAGGCTGGAGTGCAATGGCACGATCTCGGCCCACTGCAAGCTCTGCCTCCAAGGTTCAAGCTATTCTCATGTCTCAGCCTCCCAAGTAGCTGGGATCACAGTAAAGACGGGGTTTCGCCATGTTGGTCAGGTTGGTCTCGAACTCCTGACCTCAGGTGATCCACCTACCTCAGCCTCCCAAAGTGCTGGGATTACAGGCATAAGCCACCGCACCTGGCCACCTCCACTTTCTTGCTGGGAAAGAGTTCATGACGTGGGCCTGAGCTTGGTGTTCCCGGAGCCCTGGTGAAACAGGAGTGTTCCCTTTTCCCCTTTGCAGGGCATGTGACAGGGGTGTGGCTCACTTCTTCGGTGCCCGAAGCTCAAACCCCTAAGGGGGAGCATGCAGTCAGGCAGGTGGAAGGAGCGCAGGCTCCGACCCCACAGCGGCAGCGCAGCGTCTTAGGGTTGTGTTTATAGCTGCCAAAGCCCCAGTGGGCATGTGTTACAGTGTGCTCTTTCAGCTTAGCTGTCCGCAGGCTTGTGTTAATCAGCTCAGTTAGACCCTCTGCCCTATCTCAAGGACAAAGGGCTTTCTCTATTCTGGGGTTCTTGCCTTAGTGTACTGGAAAAATCGGATCACATGTGGGCTTGGAGAACGAGTACAAGGTTTTACTGAGTGGTGTAGGTGGCTCTCAGCAGATGGATGCGGGGCCCAAAGGGGGTTGGATTGGGAAGGTTGTCTTGCCCTGGAGTTGGGCCGCCCAGCAACTGGGCTGTCCTGGATTTCCCTCGGTGTCCGCATCATTCCACTATCAATGGCCCGCCAGCGTCTATTGGTATGTTCTTCTGCTGGTGAGTTCCTCTCGACGTCCAGCTGCTTGTGTGTGTCTGCTTAAGGTCTCAGGCTTATTTGGGCACAAGATGGGGTGCGTGGCAGGCCAAAAGGCAACTTTTTGGCCACAAAAACAGAAATGTTTGTTCTCACTTAGGTCCAAGGGCACAGGCCTGAGGGTGGAGCCCTCACCAGGGTCCCCGCCCTTCTCTACCCAGCACTTCCCTGCCCCACTCCCATATAACTGAGAAGCTAGATTGGAGCTGAGAGGTGAGAGGAGCAAGCAGCAGCAGGGTTTGGGGGGTGGGAGGTGCCAGGAGCAAATGAGGCCAGATCCCAAAGGTAGGGGGCCTTGGGTTCTCATGGAAGAATCCTGCTGGCCTTCTGCCTTCACTGTGTTGGGCTCCCCAGCCTCCTGCTGGGGCCACCCCACGATGTCCTTCACATCCCAGGGCACTCTCCTAGGGAACTGGGTGGTACGACTTCCTCCATGGGCCTCTCACAGCCAGTCTCGTCTCCTGCTGCTCAGAGCACCACCCAGCCACTTGGAAGCCCCTGCCTATTCCCACACTGTCACCTTGCATCTTGGCAGGAACAGCTTCCTTGGCCAATAACCTCATCCAGTCCCTCAGCTCCCAAAGCCAATGGCAGCACCGCGTGGCCTGGGTTCCTGCAGCCTTCCTGACACCCCTGGGCTGGCATTCTTGGGGTCGGACAGGCCTGCTTCCCACCAAACAGGTCTCCCAAAGCGAGTAGGTTGCTCCTCCTGCAGCGTGGCCTTTGTCTCCCGTTCCTTGTTTGGTGTCCTGGTGTTTTCTCCACTGGAAGCGCTGGAGCAGGCGCTCTGCCCTGTGTCATCACCTCCCTGACACAGGAACGCAGAACGCCGGATCCTTCCGAGTGGCAGTGCCACCACCACCCGAAAGACAGTAATAATGCAGAGGGGAAGCAGGCATCCTACAGGTGTGTTCGAGGAAATAGGCTTACTCTCAATTCTGGACTGTTCCACCCCAGCTCTTATGGGCCCTGAGAGTTTGGATTTTGGACTGGGGTGGTTCAGAGGCTCATCAGAGCTCCCAGCAGCAGCTCAGGCTCAGCCTTCAGGCCCCTCCAGCCTCAGGCAGGGTTTTGGCCACCCCAGCATGGTGGCCATGTAAAACAGAAGCAAGATGAACTAATGGGGAAAAGAAAGGAAAAATAAAACAGACATACAAGTCAGTAAGGCCAAAAGTTGTGTTAAATTCAATAGACATCAAATTACTCTGTCAAATTGCAATACATTTCCATGTGCAGATGCTGGTGACTGTGCTGGCCTTGCTGTAGGCAGGTGACAGGTGTGTGCTGGCCCAGAGGACAGATCACCTTTCTAGGAGTCCTACTCTAAACAAGGTAAAATCTGGTCGGGCGTAGTGGTTCATGCCTGTAATCCTAGCACTTTGGGAGGCCAAGGCAGGAGGATCACTTGAATCCAGGAATTCAAGACCAGCCTGGGCAACATGGCAAAACCTCGTCTCTACAAAAAATATAAAAATTAGCTGGGCAGGGTGGCGCATGCCTGTAGTCCCAGCTACTCAGGAGGCTGAGGCGGGAGGATCACTTGAGCCCAGGAAGTCAAGGCTGCAGCATGCCACTGCACTCCTGCCTGAGTGATCTTCCCAATAGCTGGTGTTTTTTCTTTTAAGCAGTTGGGATCTAAGTACAGAAGGTTATTTACCACCTGCCTACCTTATCCCTGTCCTCCAATATCAGAGGCCTTGTTTAGGGAGGAAACACCCTCACAACAAATGAAAGTGGCTCCTGGTGAGCACCTTGCTAGAATGCCTTGTAGAACTCATTTCCTTATTACCTTTGTTTCTTTGACTACAAGATAAGCTGGAGCTGATGGAAGTTGAGCTCTCATTCTGAAAATCGGGACATGAAAGTTAACCTCAGCCTAGGTCCCAGTTTACCACGCTGGGTCCCACCGGCAGAACTGTGGCCAGTGGCCCTGTTCTTTCTAAGGGTCACTGGTCAGGAGGCCAGTAGCACAGGAGACCCCAGTAGCAGCAGCAAGACCCTGGTTCTTATCCCCCCAGGGCAAGCAGCAGCCACTTGTCATCCTCAAAGCTCAGGTCCAGCACTCAGTAGGTACTCAGTAAGTGACTGAAAAAGCCTCGAAAGGTTTCTAGAGAGCAGGAAGTCTCCATTTTTTCTCCTTAATGTCGATTCTCACCTGTGCAGAGTCACCGGCACTGTCAGTTCCAGACTCGGTGGGTGGGCCCGAGGGCAGATGGACATGCTTGTCTGCACCTGCGCCTGTGTGATCAGAGCAAGCTGTGACTATAGGTATTTATTGCGACTCAGGTTGGCACACTAGGCTTGGGCTCTCTGTCACCAAAGGACTCCTCAGAGAGAGATTTGGCTGCCTCTCACAAGGCGTCAACCCTCTGTCTGTTCCAGATTCCACAGTTTAATCCATCTCCAAGATTCATTCCAGCTGTGGATGGTGGGGGGAGATGGGGAGGAGGCTCAGCCTCCATGATCGATTGATTGGCACAGGAGGCCCTGCCTCTGCTTTTGAGGGGCCAGCTTCTTGCTGATTTGAGACAGCAGGGAGAGCTTGAAGTGAGTGTTTTGCTTAGTCCCATACCCTGATGAGCTCCGGGCCAGGTTCTATGTAATTCCATCCAGTCAGGTGCCTGGGGCGGCTCCATTCACAACTGGGGCCTGCAGCCAGTGGAGTGACCACTGACAGCCACATGATTGGAAAGTGGCAGACTCAAGGGGTCAGTCAGGGCATCTGATTTAATCCATGGGTTAGTCTTCTCCCTGTGGGGTCCCAGAGGTGGCTCCCACTTGCTGTGGGAAGGAGGCAGGAGCAAAGCCTGCTGCCAAGTGAGAGCACTCCTGAGTGGGTGAGGGGGCAGGTGAGCATCTTGGGGAAGTCAGGGCAAAGAAGGGTCCCCTCTGAGCCTTCTGCTTTTCTCCACATCTTTGTTCCTGAGGAGAAAAAGCAACTTGGGGTTATGTTACTGTCTTAGTCCACTCAGGCCACCCTAACAAAATGCACAGACTGGGTGATTTTTTTTTTTTTTGAGACGGAGGCTCACTCTGTTGCCCGGCTGGAGTGGCTTAATCCTGGCTCACTGCAACCTCCGCCTCCTGGGTTTAAGTGATTCTTCTGCCTCAGCCTCCTGAGTAGCTAAGATTACAGGCATGCGCCACCACGCCCAGCTAATTTTTGTATTTTTAGTAGAGATGGGGTTTCACCATGTTGGCCAGGATGGTCTCGATCTATTGACCTTGTGATCCACCAACCTTGTGATCCACCCGCTATGACCTCCCAAAGTGCTGGGATTACAGATGTGAGCCACCATGCCCAGCCCAGACTGGGTGGTTTACAAAACAGAAATTTATTTCTCACAGTTCTGGGGCCTAGAAAGTCCCAGACGAAGGTGCTGGCCAGGTAGAGTCCATTATGAGGCCTTTTCTCTTGGCTTGTAGGCGGCCGCCATCTTGCTGTGAGCTCACATGACCTCTTAGGGAAAGCAAGCTCCCTGGGGTCTCTGCCCATCAGGACATTAATCGTATCAGATCAGAGCCACATCCTTATGACCTCATTTAACCTTAATTGCCTCCTAAAAGCGTCACCTCCAAATAGTCACGTGGGAGTTAGGGCTTCAACGTGAATTTGGAGGTGACACAAACATTCGGCTCACAGCATTGCCATATTGTTTCTTAGAAAAACATGATCCCAATTTTATTTTATGTCATTGTTTGATTTACTAGAGTTTCTGTCACACACAGTAAGTTAGGAACAGAAGGAAACCTGGCAGTTTGAGGAGGGGGGTACCTTTGTTTTAGGTCTGTTTCCCCATGTGAGTGCCTCCGACAGATGGTATCCCTGAACCGAGCTTCTGGTACCTCCAGCCTCCCTGCCTGCCAGTCAAGGGCCCTGGGGGAGCTGAGGAGCACAGCTGAGAAGCTCTGGAACAGTCACCGGAACTGAGCTTGCTGTAATTGATGGTAACGCATGTCTAATGACCATAATTAGTCCGGCAGCAGTGTACGGGGAGCACAAAGGCACGGTGCTGAGGGAGCTGTTGTAGGCGCCACCCAAGCGGCAGCTGGCAGGGCAGATGTCCCCAGCATGGACTGATGGTGGCAACCAAGGCACAGCGGTTCTCCTTGGTAACAGCTTTTTAAGTTTTGCTTTTGCTTATAACACATATATAGTAAAAATGCATATATATATATATATATATATATATATATATATTTTTTTTTTTTTTTTTTTTTTTTTTTTGAGATGGAGTCTCGCTCTTTCACCCAGGCTGGAGTGCAGTGGCGCGATCTCGGCTCACTGCAGGCTCCGCCCCCCGGGGTTCACGCCATTCTCCTGCCTCAGCCTCCCGCGTAGCTGGGACTACAGGCGCCTGCCACCTCGCCCGGCTAATTTTTTGTATTTTTAGTAGAGACGGGGTTTCACCGTGTTAGCCAGGATGGTCTCGATCTCCTGATCTCGTGATCCGCCCGCCTCGGCCTCCCAAAGTGCTGGGATTACAGGCGTGAGCCACCGCGCCCGGCCAACATATATATTTTTTTTGAGATGGAGTCTTGTACTGTTTCCCAGGCTGGAGTGCAGTGGCATGATCTTGGCTCACTGCAACCTCCACCTCCTGGGTTCAGGCAGTTCTCCTGCCTCAGCCTCCCAAGTAGCTGAGATTACAGGCTTGTGCCATCACACCCAGCTAATTTTTTTTTTTTTTTTTTAGTAGAGATGAGTTTTCACCATGTTGGCCAGGCTAATCTCGAACTCCTGGCCTCAAGCCTGCCTCAGCCTCCCAAAGTGCTGGAATTATAGGCGTGGGCCACCGTGCCCAGCCTCAAAGGCATAATCTTTTTTTTTTTTAATTATTATTATTATTTTTAGACGAGTCTCCCTCTGTCGCCAGGCTGGAGTGCAGTGGCGCGATCTCAGCTCACTGCAACCTCTGCCTCACACAGTTCCAAGCGATTCCCCTGCCTCAGCCTCCCAAGCGGTGGGGACTACAGGCGCACGCCACCACGCTTGGCTGATTTTTGTATTTTTAGTAGAGACGGGGTTTCACCATGTTGTCCAGGATGGTCTCGACCTCTTGACCTCAAGATCCGCCTGCCTCCCAAAGTGCTGGGATTGCAGGCGTGAGCCACCAAGCCCGGCCAGAAATGTGTAATCTTAAAGAAATAAGGCTTATCACATCTGATTGCCTCATAATGGCACCCTCAAGAGACTCACAGGTGACACCACAGGGCCCGAGGGTGACAGGTATGCTGTCTGTGCCCAAACTCGTGCACATCTGCACCCTTCTGGTCGCCCACGATTACAAACACTCTGCCTCCTGTAAATACATCTTTGTTTGTAGGTGTCAGTACCCCTGTAGGATAAATTCCAGGTACAGAATGGGAATTTGGAGATTAAAGATTATGCACTTTTTCAAGGTTAACCAGCATCTCAAAACTCTTCTCTAGAAATGCTCTACAATGCATACCCCATGAAGAGTAAATGGAAAGGCACACGTATTCTTCACTTTGAGAGTTTTTTTTTTTTTTGACATGGAGTCTCGCTCTGTTTCCCAGGTTGGAGTGCAGTGGCACGATCTTGGCCCACTGCAGCCTCAGCCTCCAGAGTGGCTGGGATTACAGGCATGCACCACCATGCTCAGCTAATTTTTGTATTTTTACTAGAGATGGTGTTTCACCATTTTGGCCAGGCTGGTCTTGAACTTTTGACCTCAGGTGATTCGCCCGCCTCAGCCTCTCACTGTAATTTGAGAGTTTTAATTGGAGAACAGTAAGTCCTGTGGGTTTTGGTATATTTTTTTAAAATCCTCGGGTCAGGTGTGGTGACTCACAACTATAATCCCAAGCACTTTGGGAGGCCAAGGTGGAGGCTCACTTGAGGACAGGAGTTTGAGACCAGCCTGGGCAACATAGTGAGACCCCATCTCTACAAAAATAAAAAAATTAGCCAGGTGTGGTGGCATGTGTATAGTTCCAACTACTCAGGAAGCTGAGGCAGGAGGATCGCTTGACCCCAGGAGGTCGAGGTTACAGAAAGCTATGATGATGCTACTATATTCCACCCTAGGCAACAAAGACAGACCCCAAAAATAATAAATACAATAAAAATCCTCAACACTTAGTATGGTACCTGGCTTTCAGATGTTTGTTGTTGGATAAGTAAATGATTTAAAAAAAAATTTTTTTTTTTTTGGCCAGGCGCGGTGGCTCACGCCTGTAATCGCAGCACTTTGGGAGGCCAAGGTGCGCGGATCACGAGGTCAGGTGATCGAGACCATCCTGGCCAACATGGTGAAAACCCATCTCTACTAAGTATACAAAAATTAGCTGGGCATGGTGGCGTGTGCCTGTAATCCCAGCTACTTGGGAGGCTGAGGCAGGAGAATCGCTTAAACCAGGGAGTCAGAGGTTGCAGTGAGCCAAGATCATGCCACTGCACTCCAGCCTGGTGACAGAGCGAGACTTCATCTCAAGAAAAAAAAAAAATTTTTTTTGGAGACAGGATCTCACCATGTTGCCCAGGCTGGTCTTGAACTTCAGAGGTCAAGCAATCCTACCACCTCAGCCTCCCAAAGTGCTGGGATTATAGATATAAGCCACCTTGCCAGCCCCTAAATACATAAATGAATGAATGAAAGAATGCCACATATTCTGCGGCAGCTCTGCATTTCACACCCACATGAATACACTCATTACACTGCATGTGCCAACATTGACCATGCTCCTTTCACTATTTCAATTGGGCCTGTAATGGACGGTGTGGAGGTGGCTTTCCTCACCCCGGCTGTCAGAGCATGCCAGGGTCCTCTGTGGAGGGACTGGGTCCTGTGTATCCTCCGCCCACATGTGACGCCTGGCCGTGATCTCCACGGGTGCTCAGGAAGGAGCTGCTGAACAAGATTCAGGGGCACATGGGACATCTGTGCTTGTCAGAGGCCGTGCAAGGCTCTGTGAGGGAACGGTTCCAAAGGCAGGTCCAGAAGGATGTTAGAGGCTGGGTTTCTTTTAAACAAAAGAGCGGCATGATGTGTTTGAAGAGGGTTGGCCTGCAGGTGTGTATGAGGGATGAGAGGGGAGAGACTTTCCTCCACAGGTCACAAAGGGCAGGAGAGGGTTAGCACAGTAGGGGCCCAGGGAGGGGTAAGTGGAAAGTTGATTGTTGAGGCGGAATCAATAGGATTTGAAAACAGAGGGACCACAGAGAGGACAGCCGTTGTCTGTTTTGAGCCAGGAGAGATTAGGAGGAGGAGAGGGTCATTACGAGGAATAGGCAAACACAGGCCAATTCTGGGAGCGGCCTTTACCTGGCTATCCAAGGGTGTCCACTTGCTGTGACTGTCACCCAGATCTGTAAGGCCCAGATTGTGGGCACGGCACCCCATGAGCATCATTCCAAGTGGGCTGTCCTCGCTCATGGATGCTGGCAGTGGGAGGAACTAAAACAGACAGCTGGAGCTTCTTTTTTTTTTTTTTTTTTTTTGAGACGGAGTCTCGCTCTGTCGCCCAGGCTGGAGTGCAGTGGCGCGATCTCGGCTCACTGCAAGCTCTGCCTCCTGGGTTCACGCCATTCTCCTGCCTCAGCCTCCCAAGTAGCTGGGACTACAGGCACCCGCCACCATGCCCGGCTAATTTTTTGTGTGTGTGTTTTTATTAGAGATGGGGTTTCACCGTGTTAGCCAGGATGGTGGAGCTTCTTGAAGATAAAGTAAGATTGTTAGAAAATTGAGTCTCCAGGCTGGGCGTGGTGGCTCACACCTGTAATCCCAGCACTTTGGGAGGCTGAGGTGGGTGGATCTCCTGAAGTCAGGAGTTCGAGACCAGCCTGTTCAACAGGGTGAAACCCCATCTCTACTAAAAATACAAAAGTTGTAATCAATAAACAATTTAATTCTCTTAAAAAAAAATTAGCCAGGTGTGGTGGCGCATGCTTGTAATCACAGCTACTCGGGAGGCTGAGGTAGGGGAATCGCTTGAACCCAGGAGGTGGAGGCTGCGGTGAGCTAAGATCGCACCACTGCACTCAAGTCTGGGCGACAGAGAGAGACTCTGTCTTTAAAAAAAAAAAAAAAAAAGAAAGAAAAAAGAAAAGGGAAATTGGGCCACCAAACTGGAAGGCTGGCTGCCAGCCAATAAAAGGGACACTTTTCCTTCAGCCATTTCAGAAGGAGCCTCGGTGCAGTCCAAAGAGACTGAGTGAGCCAGTGGGGAGGGACCTTGGGTGTGAGGTGGCGGGAACCTGCAGTTCAGCCTGGCACTCAGGGAGAGGGGGTGTTTTCTGAAGCTTTGAGGCCAAGGGCCACAGTGGCCACGGGCTGCAGGGAGCCGGCACCAAGTATAGCCTGAAGTTTCTGCTTAAATAAATATGTGGAGGCAGAGGAGGGCATCTGTGAAGAGACAGGGCCAAGCTTGAGTGATATTCACAAAAGCAGTTTGAGGAATATCCACTCTGATATAGTTCAGCCTCCCAAGGGGATGTATCCTGATGCCCTCATTCCTGCTGATGATTTTTCATAGACTTGGTGATAGAAATTTTAGAAACAGGCCAGGTGCGGTGGCTCACGCTTGTAATCCCAGCACTTTGGGAGGCTGAGGCAGGTGGATCGCTTGAGCTCAGGAGTTCGAGACTAGCCTGGGCAGCATGGTGAAACCCCGTATCTGCTAAAAATACAAAAATTATCTGGGTGTGAGGCTGGGTGTGGTGACTCACGCCTGTAATCCCAGCACATTGGGAGGCCAAGGCAGGTGGATCACTTGAGGTCAGGAGTTCGACATTAGCCTGGCCAACATGGTGAAACCCCATTTCTACTAAAAATACAAAAATTAGCCAGGCATGGTGGTGAGCGCCTGTAATCCCAGCTACTCAGGGGGCTGAGGCAGAAGAATTGCTTGAACCCGGGAGGTGGAGGTTGCAGTGAGCCAAGATTGCGCCACTGCACTCCAGCCTGGGAGACAGAGCAAGACTCCATCTCAGAAAAAAAAGAAAAGAAAAGAAAATAGAGTTGCTGGCGGCTTTATTTTATGGTTCTATCATAATTTACTTAACCAATCTCATGTATTAGCTATTTTGGCTGTTTCTATTAAAGTTTATGTTCTTATTATCAAATTAGACAAATTTATGTCTAATTAGCATGACTAATTTGTGCCATGGACATTCACTGCCTGAGTACTTGTGGTTAAGTCTCTGCATGTCTGCAACTTTGTGCCGCCATCTATTCTACCTTAAAAGTTTAACAGGGTGTGTGGATTCTTCTTGTAATCTTCCCATTTTTCTCATATTGCTTTTTCCAATTTTAATTGAGTAAGAAACGTTTTGGAGAAGGTGGGACACTATCCTGTATATATATATATATATGCGTATGTGTATATATATATATACTTTTTTTTTTTTTTTTTTTGGAGATGGAGTTTCACTCTTGTTGCCCAGGCTGGAGTACAGTGGTGTGATCTCGGCTCACCGCAACCTCCACCTCCCGAGTTCAAGCGATTCTCCTGCCTCAGCCTCCCGAGTAGCTGGGATTACAGGCATGCGCCATCATGCCCGGCTAATTTTGTATTTTTAGTAGAGATGAGGTTTCTCCATGTTGGTCAGGCTGGTCTCGAACTCCTGACCTTAGGTGATCCACCCACCTCGGCCTCCCAAAGTGCTGGGATTACAGGCGTGAGCCGTCGCACCTGGCTGACACTATCCTATATTAAGCACCAGGTTTGTGGTCAGTCCTTGGATCTGGTTGCTAATTTTTTTTGTCTTTTGTTCAAAATCCTGGTTTATAAAATTTGTTGCATGTGTGCTTAATAAACTAGCACTAAGTGTTGAAGTGGAAATCTCTTTTTTTTTTCCGAGACAGAGTCTCGCCCTTGTCACCCAGCCTGGAGTGCAATGGCGTGATCTCGGCTCACTGCAACCTCCGTCTCCCAGGTTCAAGCGATTCTCCTGCCTCAGCCTCCCAAGTAGTTGGGATTACAGGTGCCCGACACCATGCCCGGCTAATCTTGTATTTTTAGTAGAGATGGGGTTTCTCCATGTTGGCCAGGCTGGTCTCGAACTCCCGACCTCAGGTGATCCGCCCGCCTTGGCCTCCCAAAGTGCTGGGATTACAGGCGTGAGCCACCACGCCCGGCCTGAAGTGGAAATCTCTAAGGAAAATTCTTACAAGGATATCGCTTGAGCTCCTTCAGTTTTGACTAGTGAGTTTTTGACAGAAAAGATTCATCTGTTATGTAGGGAATAAGAAAGGGACACTTGTAAATGACTAAATATCTATATGATATAATCAAACGGAATTGTCATCTGAGCACTAATTCAGTTAGTAGCTGACCATGTTAAGAGAGTCTGATTCTGGCCGGGCACAGTGGGTCATGCCTGTAATCCCAGCACTTTGGGAGGCTGAGGTAGGTGGATCATGAGGTCGGGAGTTTGAGACCAGCCTGGCCAACATAGTGAAACCTTGTCTCTACTAAAAATACAAAAATTAGCCGGGCATGGTGGCACGCACCTGTAGTCCCAGCTACTTGGGGAGCTGAGGCAGGAGAATCACTTGAACCCGGGAGGTGGAGGTTGCGGTGAGCAGAGACCACACCATTGCACTCCAGCCTGGGTGACAGAGTGGGATTCCATCTCAAAAAAAAAAAAGAAAAGAAAAAAGCCTGACTCTAAGAGAACATTTTTTTTTTTTTTTTTTTGAGACAGGGTCTCTCTGTCCCCCAGGCTAGAGTGCAGTGGCAAGATCTCAGCTCACTGCATCCTCTGCCTCCCGGGGTTCAAGCGATTCTCCTGCCTCAGCCCCTCAAGTAGCTGGAATTACAGGCAGGCACCACCACGCTTGGCTAATTTTTGTATTTTTAGTAGAGACGGGATTTCACCACGTTGGCCAGGCTGATCTCGAACTCCTGACCTCAAGTGATCCACCCGCCTCAGCCTCCTGAAGTGCTAGGATTACAGGCGTGAGCCACTGTGCCTGGCCTTGAAGCCGTCTTTTCACCTAGCCCTACCTGCACAAGCTGCAGCACCAGGCTTTTTACTTGGAAGAATGCGGCGCCATTGGCTGTGCTGCCCATGGTGGAATCTGGGAATGACCCTGGACTCTTCCCTTCTCTGACACCCGTGTCCCGGGGCATGAATCCTGGGGGTTCTCTGACTGCCCTGTAGCTGACCTGCAGACCCCACAGCTGTGTATACCTTGACGGTGGCTGCCCTTTGACTGCTTCCCCTGCAGTCCAGCCCTGCCCCTGTGCAGGTCTCCTCTCTGCAGAGCAGGGATGGCTTTTCCAAATTGTAGGGCCCATTATCTTGTTTCTCTGCTTAAAATCTTTCAGTGGGTTGTTTCATCTTTTCTGGCACTTTCTTCATCAGGCTTTTCCTCTCCAGTTTTATAACAGCACCCCCACCCCGATGCCAGCCTGCCACTTGCCTTTATCAGTATGCAGCATCTCGGGTGCCCCCTCTTCCCCAGCACTTCTTGAGACTCGGTTCAGGGGTTCAGGTGTCCCCAGCAACAGGCACCTGCCTGGCCCTGCTGAGTGCACATAGCTGTGACCAAGGTTTGCCCTCATGGGCTATGCCAAACTGCGACCTGTCTCTCCCCATTCCTCCCCAGACTGCGCTCTAAGGATAGCACTTAGACCCATGTCTTAGCGGGGTGCTCAGTATCCATCATCCAATTTGGTGATAAGGTGGAGTATTCCTTTCTCCCGAAGGGTTCTATGCAAAAATCTTCAGACATAACGCCAGGGCTCACATTTTCTCATGGTTTGTTTTCTCTCTAGAAAATGAATCGTGACTTGTCCCCGTCTCTCTTATCTAGGGGTAAGCATCCATGGCATTCAGGACGAAGATCCCCCTGACGCCCAGCTCATGAGGCTGGATACCATGCTGCTGGCCGAGGGTGTGTGCAGGCCCGAGAAGAGAGGAAGAAGAGGAGCCGTGGCTATGGCTGGCACAGCAACACCAGGTGGCTGTCCAAATGACAATAGCATTGAGCACTCTGACTACAGGGCCAAGCTGTCCCAGATCCGACAGATTTACCACTCTGAGCTAGAGAAATATGAACAGGTGATCTTTCTGCATGTAAGAGTTTCTGTCATGTGAATGCGCATTTGTCAAAGCGAAATACGGAACGCTAACCACCTTTCTTTCGTGGTGCAGAACAGGGAGTCCATGCAGCTGGTCGCTGCAGAGGTGGCCGATTGTTACTGAAAGCCCTTTCCATTTACTTAACAGTCACCCGCTGGTATGTGAGCCACAGGGGGTGGCAGGCGGCCGCTCCGCTGTGGAACCTGCTGCCCTGTGCCACCCTGCTGCCTAGTCACAGGCCGGCGTGTCTGTGCTCCCACCCCAGGCCTGTCGTGAGTTCACCACGCACGTCACCAACCTCCTCCAGGAGCAGAGCAAGATGAGGCCTGTCTCCCCTAAGGAGATTGAGTGCATGGTCAGCGCCATTCACGGCAAGTTCAGCGCCATCCAGATGCAGTTGAAGCAGAGCACCTGTGAGGCGGTGATGACCCTGCGCTCGCGGCTGCTCGATGCCAGGTCAGGGCCTGTACGCACCCAAGACCTCAAGGGCCAGCTCTGAGGGACTGGAGGGAAGTAGTGCTGGCTTGGGTTGAAGACAGCCCTAGAGGCTGTGTCCGCAGTCACGGTTGGAGACCTCACAGCCTCTTGGGAAGAAGGCCTGAAGTATTGCTGTTTTCATTTTTATTTTATTTTGTTTTTATTTATTTATTTATTTATTTATTCGAGACTGAGTCTCACTCTCGTGCCCAGGCTGGAGTGCAGTGGTGCGATATCCACTCACTGCAACCTCCGCCTCCCGGGTTCAAGCGATTCTCCTGCTTCAGCCTCCCGAGTAGCTGGGATTACAGGCGCCCACCACCATGCCCAGCTAATTTTTGTGTTTTTAGTAGAGATGGGGTTTCACTATGTTGACCAGGCTGGTCTCGAACTCCTGACCTCAAGTGATTGCTGTTTTCAGAACTACTGGAAAATCATACTCAGAACTAGAGGTGGGGGTGGTACTGGAGTCCCAGCATATTAACGCCTACTAAGACTGGTTGTTTTTGCAGGCACAAGCGGCGGAATTTCAGCAAGCAGGCGACAGAAGTGCTGAATGAGTATTTTTACTCCCATTTGAACAACCCTTACCCCAGCGAAGAAGCCAAAGAAGAGCTGGCCAGGAAGGGCGGCATCACCGTCTCCCAGGTGACGTTCTCTCCTGCCATGCCTCACCACGCCTGGGAGGAGTGGATGACTAGGTCCCATGAGGACACCCAGGGAAGTTTGTTAAATGTGTGCAGAGGCCAGGCATGGCTGCTGGAATCCCAGCACTTTGGGAGGATGAGGTAGGAGGGTCGCTTGAGGCCGGGAGTTCGAGACCAGCCTGGGCAACATAGTGAGACACTGTCTCTACAAAAAATTTAAAAAATTAGCCGGGCTTGGTGGTGTGCATCTGTGGTCTCAGCTCTTTGGGATGCTGAGGTGGAAGGATCACCTGAGCCCAGGAGGGTGAGGCTGCAGTGAGCTATGATGGCATCACTGCATTCCAGCCTGGGTGACAGAGTGAGATCCTATCTCTGAAAAACAAAAAAAGTGTGGAATAGGAGCCAAGTCTCCAGGCTCTGAGTCAGCCAGGCCAGCTCAGATCCAGGCTCTGCATTACAAATGTGGGACTCTGGCGCTCTCCCCGTTCATCTGTGAGGCAGGGGTGCAAGTGTACCCGCAGAGAGATCTGGGGACTTCCTGAGGGATGCAGATGGAATGCAAGGTCCCAAAGGTGATGCTGTGGAGTGTGAGCTCCCTGAGGGACACAGACGGAGTGTGAGCTCCCTGAGGGACACAGACGGAGTGTGAGCTCCCTGAGGGACACAGACGGAGTGTGAGCTCCCTGAGGGATACAGAGGGAGTGTGAGCTCTCTGAGGGATACAGACAGGGTGTGAGCTCCCTGAGGGATACAGACGGAGTGTGAGCTCCCTGAGGGTTACAGACGGAGTGTGAGCTCCCTGAGGGATACAGAGGGAGTGTGAGCTCTCTGAGGGATACAGACAGGGTGTGAGCTCCCTGAGGGATACAGACGGAGTGTGAGCTCCCTGAGGGTTACAGACGGAGTGTGAGCTCCCTGAGGGATACAGACGGAGTGTGACCTCCCTGAGGGAGTGTGAGCTCCCTGAGGGATACAGACGGAGTGTGACCTCCCTGAGGGATACAGATGGAGTGTGAGTTCCCTGAGGTGATTGAGGTGGAGTGTGAGCTCCCTGAGAGGTACAGATGGAGTGTGAGCTCCCTGAGGTGATTGAGATGGAGTGTGGGTTCCCTGGGGGATGCTGTGGAGTGTGAGCTCCCTGAGATGACGTGGTAGAGAGTGTGAGCTCCCTGACTCTATAGCCTGGTAGGCAGCCACCAGTGTCCTCTGTGGAACTGGGGGTGAAGGAGGGAGACACTAAGACCAAGAGGCTAAGAAACATTTCTGAAGGTTTTTTTTTTTTTTTTTTTGAGACGGAGTCTTGCTTTTTCACCCAGGCTGGAGTGCAGTGGCGCGATCTTGGCTCACTGCAAGCTCCGCCTCCTGGGTTCACGCCATTCTCCTGCCTCAGCCTCTCCCAGTAGCTGGGACTACAGGTGCCCGCCACCACGCCCGGCTAATTTTTTGTGTTTTTAGTAGAGACGGGGTTTCACCGTGGTCTCGATCTCCTGACCTCGTGATCCGCCCGCCTCGGCCTCCCAAAGTGCTGGGATTACAAGCGTGAGCCACCGCGCCCGGCCTCTGAAGGTTTTAACATGGGAACAGTAAGTCCAGGCAGCCTATGGCAGCAAGCCAGGTCCAGGCCATACCCCCTCGGCAGCATGAGTGTGTGGAACAGGGCCTGGGTGCCGCCCTCCCACCTGGGCAGGCACAGCCCCACAGCCTCTATGGCAGCAGGAATGGCAGGTGTTGACCCACAGCATGGCTTGCTTCATGTCACCACAGCCCTCCCTACTTTGCAGCTGGAGGGGCTGAGTTTCTAGTCCTTCACCACCATGCTCTGCCCCAACCCAGGCTAAGTCCAGTCAAGTCTCTGTGACAGAGAGCAATTGGAACCCCTCGGGGTCACGCAGGCAGCAAAACATCCTGGGATCATAGTCACATATCACTTTGCTCATCGAGATCTGCTGTGGTGTCAGAAACAAGGCCAGGGCTGGAGCAAGGGGCCGCGCCTCTGGGTCTTCAAGGCCCCTGGAGAAGCGTGAGACATTTGGCCCCCAAGGAACAATTGTCTGGAGGACAACCAGGGCCGCTTCAACCAGGATGGAGCCTCTGGGGCCTCCCACGTGGATCAAGAGAAGGCTGCTCATACCCCAGGGGTAGGCAGACACTATTTTTGGAACAGAGAGCACACAGACAGGGATCCTTCATTTTATAGTTAACATTGCAAGGATAATGTAAGTACACCAAATGTTGGCCAGGCATGGTGGCTCATGCCTGAAATCCCAGCACTTTGGAGGCCAAGGCGGACGAATCACCTGAGGTCAGGAGTTCGAGACCAGCCTGGCCAACATGGTGAAACCCCGTGGCTACTGGAAATACAAAAATTAGCCAGGCTTGGTGGCACGTGCCTGCAATCCCAGCTACTGGGGAGGCTGAGGCAGGAGAATCATTTGAACCCGGGAGGCGGAGGTTGCAGTCAGTCGAGATCGTGCCACTGTACTCCACACTCCAACCTGGGTGACAGAGTGAGACTCCGTCTCCGAAAAAAAAAAAAAAGTACAAAAATTAGCCAGGCTTGGTAGCATGTGCCTGTAGTCCCAGCTACTGGTGAGGCTGAGGCAAGGGAATCACTTGAATCTGGGAGGCAGAGGTTGCAGTGAGCTGAGATCACACCGCTGCACTCCAGCCTGGGTGACAGAGTGAGAAAAAAATGTTTGAAGTAGCAAAGGTCATCCACAATCCTCCTCCATCCCTCGGCTGTTTCATTTCTGTGTGTTATTACACTATATGTTTATTTTGCTTGCTTTGGGATACTGAAATGTGGCCCTAGATGGGCATCTGAGGACGTCTCCATGCCTGTAGGAAGGCGCTGGCCCTGGAGTGCTCACCCATGTGAATCTGCCCAGGCGACATTTTTGTTGTCACGACTAGAGGAGGGAAGTGCCCCTGGCACCCAGTGGGTGGAGGCCAGGGATGCCGCTCAGCACCCTGCAGTGCACAGGATGGCCGCCACAGAGCAGATGGAGCCCAAGCATCAGCAGTGCCACCAAAGATGACAAGCCCCTCCCTGGGGGACTCCAGTGCCAGTTTGCAGTCAGAGCTGGGCTGATTCCACCTTGGCCGTGGACTAGCTCCTTTTTCTCCTGCCTCTGCTTTCTTACAGCAGGGACGATAACAGCTGCCTCCCAGGTCCTCATGAGGATGAGGCTGGGCCTGGAATCCCAGCATTTTGGGAGGCCAGGGCGGGAGGAACTCTCAAGCCCAGGAGTTTGAGACCAGCCTGGGCAACAGAGCGAGACCTTATCTCTAAAAAAAAGAAAAAAAAAATTTTTTTTTGAGACAGAGTCTCACTCTGTTGCCCAGGCTAAATTGCAGTAGTGCGGTCTTGGCTCACTGCAACCTCTGCCTCCCAGGTTCAAGTGATTCTCCTGCCTCTGCCTCCCAAGTAGCTGGGATTACAGGCATGCGCCACCGTGTCCAGCTAATATTTGTATTATTAGTAGAGATGGGGTTTCTCCATGTTGTCCAGGCTGGTCTCAAACTGCTGACCTCAGATGATCCCCCCACCTCAGCCTCCCAAAGTGCTGGGATTACAGGCGTGAGCCACCACGCCCGGTCAAAAAACATTTTTTAAATAAAAATTAAGAAAAATATATAAATATATGAGGAGTGCTTAGCCTAGCACCTGGTACATTCCAACTACCCCTTCAGAGTTCACCTTGTTTTCATTTGATAAGTTTGGGATTCGATCGCAGTTACTGGATCCCCAGGTCTCCCTGGCTGTCACTTTTCCTGAAGAGAACAGGGAACGTAACCTGCCGCCTGCTGCAATGGCAGCCAGAGGCTCTGTCCCCGCCCATCTCAGACAGTCTTGTTTTCCTTCCAACCTCTTCCCAGGTCCAAGTTCCAGCAACACCCGGTTTTAGGCAGCAGAGTTCTAAGAGATGCTGGCTCCAGGGTGTCCTCAATCCATGTGGACATCTCCCTGGGTCCGTGGTTCAGAGGGCACCACCTTCTCAGTCCCAGACTCTTCACAGCCCCAGGGTGCAGTGTTGTCTTCTAAGGCAGTGGGAGCAACGGGCATCCCAGGGAACCCACAGACTGCGTCGTGTCTCAGAAGTCGCCGGGTCAGCTCCTCCAGTGATTCCTGTGTGTCCACAGGTCTCTAACTGGTTTGGCAACAAAAGAATCCGGTATAAAAAGAACATAGGGAAGTTTCAAGAAGAGGCTACTATTTACATGGGTAAAACGGCTGTGGATACCACGGAAGTTGGGGTCCCAGGGAACCATGCCAGCTGCCTGTCAACACCCAGCTCCGGTGAGTGAGGCTGGCCCAGGGACAGTCATCTGTACCCACGTGGACGGCCACTGAGCTGCATCTGGGGAGGCCACAGTGGGACCACATCGCCCTTCCCCCAGTGGTCAACTCTGTGTAACTCTTTCCTCGGTTTCAACTGTGAGAGTTCTCTTCCTCTTGGCCGTGATCCCAACCAACAGATACCTGTGCTTTGGGGACAGAATGGCGATACTAATAAGAAAAGACATGAAAGGGCCGGGCGCAGTGGCTCACGCCTGTAATCCCAGCACTTTGGGAGGCCGAGGTGAGTGGATCACCTGAGGTCAGGAGTTTGAGACCAGCCTGGCCAACATGGTGAAACCCCGTCTCTACTGAAAATACAAAAAAAATTAGCTGGGCATGGGCTGGGTGCAGTGGCTCACACCTGTAATCCCAGGCTGAAGCTGGCAGATCACGAGGTCAGGAGATAGAGACCATTTTGGCTAACACAGTGAAACCCCATCTCCACTAAAAATACAAAAAATTATCTGGGTGTGGTGGTGGGCGCCTGTAGTCCCAGCTACTTGGGAGGCTGAGGCAGGAGAATGGCGTGAACCCGGGAGGCGGAGCTTGCAGTGAGCCGAGATCGCACCACTGCACTCCAGCCTGGGCGACAGAGCGAGACTGTCTCAAAAAGAAAAGACAAGACAAGACATAAAAGGACATTAGTAGTGTGATGGGAAGGGCCCTGCTGGCCTCCCTGGGGTGGGGGGCTGAGGAGCAGAGGCCAGATGCTGAGGAGGAGCAGGAGCCACATTCGAGGCCTCCTGCCGGCTGAGGGGCTGGGCGGGTCCCACCTGAGGAGGTGCCACGACTCTGCCCACCCGGGCTCCCATCTCTTCCAGGCTCCTCTGGACCCTTCCCGCTGCTCAGTGCTGGGGACGCCTTCCTCACCCTGCGGACTCTGGCCTCTCTCCAGCCTCCTCCTGGGGGAGGCTGCCTGCAGTCCCAGGTGAGTCTCAGGCACTGTCCCACAGCGCCCAGGTGGGTGGCAGGTTCTCAGAAAGGGTCATCTTGTCAGCCACCCCTCAGCCTTGGGGCAGCTTCCCCAGAGGTCCCAGCAGCCACACAGGCCATGCTGCGTGGCCACCTCTGGGGCACAGCTCTGCAGGGCCCCACTCTGTAATGACTGTGCCCTCCCCCACCTCCACCTGTCACCACGGCAGCCGCTGGGAACAGTCAGTGGGGATGAACCCCAAGATGAGGATTTTGGCTGTGGAGGGGAAGGGCACCTCCTAGAGGACTGTGGGAGGACATGGTGTCCTTCCCTCGAGAGGGAGAGGGAGGCGGCCAGCAGAGGAGGCCGGAGGAGAGATGGGGCCTTCCCTCGGGCTCAGACCTGGCACCCTCAGTGCCGCAGCTTGGCCGGGAAGGCAGGTTTTGCGCCAGTACCTCCTCTCCTGCTGCTCTGATGCAGAACTGAGGGCACCCTGCTTGACCACAGTGAGGATTCGTTTTGGCCACCAAGAAGAAAAGGAGCCACGGGTCTGGGGCAGCTGACACACCCACCCCACCCAGGCCCCGTGGCCTCCCACTCCCCCTTGGTGGCCACAGGGGCCTGACCCCAGTGGCAGGGGAGGCCGCGAGTGGGGACCGTCTTGAAGACACCCAGGAGGCCCAGGTGTGATGTGCCCAGCACAGGCATGAGTCTGTGCGGAGTGTGCCAGGGCCCTGCAGAGCCAGGTGCCCCTCCCAACTCACCACTCTCCCAGGGGCTCAGAGAACAGATGCCTCCTGTGCCGTCTGTGGGGTCCCACCTGGTCCTGGGAAGTGCACATCCCACACTGCCCTGCTCTGGCAGCTGCCCCCCATAACTATGCAGCCCCCAGCCAGGGACACACGTGAGGGGCCTCACCTTGCCCTTTGCACTCCTGGGACCTGACTACGTGCCAGCAGCTGTGTGTCCACCCCAGTGCAGAGCAGAGCGCCCCCGGGTGGTGCACCCGTCTGAGTTGCTCCCACACTCATGGGCAGAGCAGTCCCAGCCCCTTCCTTAGCCTGTACCGTGCCCACCATAGTAGGGGTGGGTCCTGTGGACAAACGTCTTAGCACCCTTGGACCTGACGCCATCTTTGCACTGCAGACAGAGCCCCCACCCCTCATGACAAGTGGATGCCTCCCACCCTCCTTGCTGCCCAGCCAGGCCAGTGTTGGGCCAGGTTTCAGAGCCCCTTTTTCCCATCGAGTCTCACCATGACGCTCCGGGCGTCATCATGGGCTCCAGGCCTGACCTTGCCTCCCTGCCCCTTACCGGGCAGGAGCCCTTGCTGTACCCGATGCCAGTCAGTCCTTTGCCCAAGCCCCAGGGAAGCCACTAGAGGCCAGTTTTCCTGCCGGGGAAGCTCGTCCATGTCCCATGTCAGGTGGCAAGGCCAGCTGTGACCCAGGACTGACCCCTCCATCCCTTCCCTCCTCCACTGAGCTGGAGGTCATCTGTGGATCTTTTCCAAGCCTTCCCAGGGACCCCTGGAGGCTCCACCTGCGACACGTGGGCTAGGTAGTCACCAGTCTCACGGCCACCCACTCTGATGCTCAGTCTCTGTCGTTTCAGGCCCAGGGTAGCTGGCAGGGGGCCACCCCCCCACCTGCAGCTGCCTCACCTGCTGGAGACCCTGGCAGCATCAACTCCAGTACGTCTAATTAAGTTTTGGGGATAAGCAGGAAAGAGTGCCGTGTGAGCTGCCGTGTATCGCCAGCCACTGCTTTGTTACTGAACATGCTGCCGATGACCTCAGAAAACCCAGATGGGTGGTGGTGCCCATGAGCCCCTGCTCCTCAGCCAGGCCAGTGGCGCCGGCTCATGTGTCTGCTGGGACTCGAGATGGCCTGAAACGCCACTCATTCTCCCACCTCAGTTCGTTTTTTTGATAGTAATTTTATGGTAACGCTATGAATTGTCTGTTCTAGGACTTGGCACAGATTTTCCCATTAAAATTTTTGACTTATTTTAATTCCGATGTCTGTTCACCAGATTTGTTTTGGATGGTAGTTGACACCGGTCACAGCTGCAGTGTCATGTGTGCTGTGATTCTGCCACTCATCTGCGCCGCACAGTCACCGACTCCCAACACTATCTTCTGTGGGATCGTATCATTCTGTTCTGATTTTAAAATGTGCTGGCTGGGTGCAGTGGCTCATGCCTGTAATCCCAGCACTTTGAGAGGTCGAGGTAGGAGGATTGCTTGAGCCCAGGAATTTGAGACCAGTCTGGGCAACATAGTGAGACCTTGTCTCTACAAAAAAATTCTGCTTTCAGATTTTTTTTTTTTTTTTTTTGAGACAGATTCTCGCTCTGTCACCCATGCTGGAGTGCGGTGGTGTGATCTCGGCTCACCACAACCTCTGCCTCCCAGGTTCAAGCTTTTCTCCCGCCTCAGCCTCCCAAGTAGCTGGGATTACAGGTGCCTGCCACTATGCCCAGCTAATTTTTTGTTTTTTGGTAGAGATGGGGTTTCACGACGTTAGCCAGGCTGGTCTCGAACTCCTGAGCTCAAGTGATCTGCCCACCTCAGCCTCCCAGAGTGCTGGGATTATAGGCTTGAGCCACCACGCCCGACCCCCGCCCCACCCCCCAAAATTTTTTTAATTAGCTGAGCATGGTGGCACATGCCTGTAGTCCCAGCTACCCAACAGGCTGAGGTGGGAGAATCACTTGAGCTCGGGATGTTAAGGCTGCAGTGAGCTGAGATCACACCACTGCACTCCAGCCTGGGTGACAGAGTGAGACCTGTCTCAATTATATATATTTATTTTATGTTCGGAGCTCAATTTTACTGGGAATTAGTTTTGCACTTTTTTCGGGTTTTGCTCTATTTGCTGTTTTGCTGTTTTTTTGTTTTTTTGAGACAGAGTTTCGCTCTTGTCGCCCAGGCTGGAGTGCAATAGTCCCATCTTGGCTCGTTGCAACCTCTGCCTCCTGGGTTCCAGCGATTCTCCTGCCTCAGCCTCCTGAGTAGCTGAGATTACACGCATGCGCGCCACCATGCCCAGTTAATTTTTTTTGTATTAGTAAAGATGGGGTTTCACCATGTTGGCCAGGCTAGTCTCAAACTCCTGACCTCAGGTGAACCATCTGCCTTGGCCTCCCAAAGTGCTGGGATTACCTATAAAGGTGTGAGCCACTGCTCCCAGCTGGTTTCTGTTTTCAGTTGAAATGTCATTTAAGACGATAAACTTCCCAAGCGCTTTTCCTGCATGCTGTGCCTGAGGTCCTGTTGGCCCACTGCTGTGCACGGCTTGGAGCTTGGCATCCCCCAGTTCGTGTTTGGGTGCTGGATGGTGCCAAGAACCAGGGCCCTGGGCTCTTTGCAGCCTGGGGTGTTGCGGGGCCCAAGGCATGACTGGGTGGGAAGAGCATCCAGGGACTAGAAGCCTGGAGTCATGGTACCTCTGCCCACCCCCTGCTCATAACCAAGTCAGCCCTGGCATAGGATTCCCTCCCCATAGTGGTGTGGCTGGGCTTTCTACCATTTGCAGCCAGGAGATGAAAGCAACTCCCGTCCCCACCCTAAGTTCCTGTTGTCACATCTAGTCTGCCTGCCTCATGGCCCCCTGCAGCCCAAGACTCACAGACAGGGCATGTCCCTGCTCTTGTGAGCTACATTCCAGACAGAAGTTATCAGAAACACATGCAAAAGTTGGGGGGTGGGTTCAGGGCCAGTTTCCAAGAGAAGGCCTTTTTTATCTTTTTTCTTTTAAATTGTGGTAAAATGTACATAACATAAAGCTTCCCCCCCTCTTTTTTTTTTTTTTGAGACAGAGTCTCGCCCTGTTGCCCAGGCTGGAGTGCAGTGGTGCAATCTCGGCTCACTGCAAGCTCCACCTCCCGGGTTCACGCCATTCTCCTGCCTCAGCCTCTCCGAGTAGCTGGGACTACAGGCGCCCACCACCACGCCCGGCTAATTTTTTTTTTGTATTTTTAGTAGAGACGGGGTTTCACCGTGGTCTCGATCTCCTGACCTCGTGATCCGCCCGCCTCGGCCTCCCAAAGTGCTGGGATTACAAGAGTGAGCCATCGCACCCGGCCAGCTTCCCCTTTAAAAAACATTTTTTTGGCTGGGTGCAGTGGCCGACGCCTGTAATCCCAGCACCTTGGAAGGCCGGGGTGGGCAGATCATGAGGTCAGGAGATCGAGACCATACTGGCTAACACGGTGAAACCCCGTCTCTACTAAAAAATAGAAAAGATTAGACGGGCATAGTGGCGGGCGCCTGTAGTCCCAGCTACTCTGGAGGCTGAGGCAGGAGAATGGCGTGAACCCAGAAGGCAGAGCTCGCAGTGAGCCGAGATTGCGCCACTGCACTCCATCTCGCTCTGTCACCCAGGCTGGAGTGCAGTGGCACGATCTCGGCTCACCGCAGCCTCCACTTCGTGGGTTCAAGCGATTCTTGTGCCTCAGCCTCCTGAGTAGTTGGGATTACAGGCATGCACCACGCCTGGCTAATTTTTGTATTTTTAGTAGAGATGAGGTTTTGTCATGTTGGCCAGGCTGGTCTTGAACTCTTGATCTCAAGTGATCCGCCCACCTCAGCCTTGTGCCCTCCCAAGTATGCCATTTTTGAGTGCACAACTCAATGAAGTGAATATATTCACAATGTTGAGACATCATCACTTCTATTTCCAAAACCTCCTCATCTCCCAAAAAAAGCCTTGTTCCCATGAGCAGTCACTCCCCATTCCCTTTCCCCAGCCTCTGGCGGCCACCAATCTGCTTCCTGTCTCAGATGTGCCTGGTCTGGAAATTTCAGATCAATGGGCTCGTGCACTGTGTGGCCTTCATTCCTGGCTTCCTTCACTCAGCATTGTGTCTTTGAGGTTCATCCATGTTGGAGCATGGGCCAGTGCGCCTTCTGCTTCGTGGCTCAGTCCCATCCCAACTGGGGAAGGCGCCTTCCGAGACAAGGCCTACAGGAGGTGAGCATGAGCGTGCAGAGGGCACTGACCCTACCTCGAGGTGTCCACACACACAGAGGAGGGGCGGGAGGTGCCAGCCCTCGGGGGTGCCCATTAGACTCAGCATCTTCACAGCCACTCCAATGCTGCATCCAGGACAGACAGCAGTGAGGGGCATAGGAGGGTCCTGGGACCTAGGTGGTGGATGGTCAAGTGTCACTGAGCTCGTGATGGGGGCGAAGGTGGAGCCACAGTACTTGCTGATGAGGAGGAGTCACGGTGCCCGAAGTCTCCGGTGGAATAGACGGGGATGGTTTTGAGGGGGAGACCGGTTCGGCTCCGCACTGTCAGGCCCAGGGTGTCCATCCTACAGCTGCACGTGGGAGTCGCACTCATGGGAGAGGCCTGCTCTGCAGAGAGCAATTTGGAAGTCAAGGGATGCCAAAATATGGGACAGAAACTAGGAGAGGATGTCATAGAAGCAGAAAGAAGGACAAACACCAGGAGCAGAAGTGAAGCTCCACCAGGATCAAGAAGCCACCTCCAAGTCCAGCATCGGGGGTGACAGCTTCAGTGGAGTGATGGGGCCACAACCACTAGAAAATCGGAGGCTCCAGCCTGGTCAGCCCTTGGGGGGATTCAGAGCAAAGAGTTCACTGGGGGACATGCGGTGTGGAAGGGAAACTAAGGCTGTGAGCCCGGGAGAGCTGCTGGCCAGGTCCTTGAAGGAGGGAGAGGGCAGGACCTGCCGGGCAGCTTCTCTGGGTGCTGAGGACAAAGCGGCAACTGGATGTGCCTGCCAGAGGCTGGAGCTGAACCTGTGGGCAGCTACGCCTCCAGCTCCCGCCCGCCCTCCTGTGCCCGTAGCGTGAATGCAGATCACGGTTCAGAGATTCAGAGCTAGGCCTCTTGGGGGGTTTCGATAAAAGAAATTCCCCCCAGGTCAAATTCTGTGTGTGTGTGTGTGTGTGTGTGTGTGTGTGTGTGTGTGTGTGTGTGAGAGAGAGAGAGAGAGAGAGTCTCCCTCTGTTGCCCAGGCTGGAGTGCAGGGGCATGATCTTGGCTCACTGCAACCTCTGCCTCCCAGGTTCAAGCAATTCTCCTGCTCCAGCCTCTCGAGTAGCTGGGATTACAGACACCTGCCATCGTGTCCGGCTGATTTTTGTGTTTTTATAGAGACGAGGTTTTACCATGTTGGCCAGGCTGGTCTTGAACTCCTGACCTTAAGTGATCCGCCTGCCTCAGCCTCCCAAAGTGCTGGGATTACAGGCGTCAGCCACCGCACCCGGCTTTTTTTTTTTTTTTTTTTTTTGAGACAGGGTCTCACTCTGTCACCCAGGCTGGAGTGCATTGGTGCAATCATGGCTCACTGCCGCCTTGACCTCCTCCGCTCAAGCGATCCTTCCACCTCAGCCTCCTGAGTAGCTGGGACTATAACCATGTGCCACCACTCCTGGCTAATTTTTGTGTTTCTTTTTTTTTTTTTTTTTTTTTTTTTTTGAGACGGAGTCTCGCTCTGTCGCCCAGGCTGGAGTGCAGTGGCACAATCTCGGCTCACTGCAAGCTCCGCCTCCCGGGTTTACGCCATTCTCCTGCCTCAGCCTCTCCGAGTAGCTGGGACTACAGGTGCCCGCCACCACGCCCGGCTAATTTTTTGTATTTTTAGTAGAGACGGGGTTTCACCATGGTCTCGATCTCCTGACCTCGTGATCCGCCCGCCTCGGCCTCCCAAAGTGCTGGGATTACAAGCGTGAGCCACCGCGCCCGGCCTTTTGTGTTTCTTTTTATTTTATTTTAATTAATTTATTTTGAGACAGAATCTTGCTCTGTTGCCCAGGCTGAAGTACAGTGGTGCGATCTCAGCTCACTGCAACCTCTGCCTCCCAGGTTCACGTGATTCTCCTGCCTCAACCTCCCGAGTAGCTGGGATTACAGGCATGTACCACCATGCCTGGCTAATTTTTGTATTTTTAGTACAGACAGGGTTTCACCATGTTGGCCAGGCTGGTCTCGAACTCCTGACCTCAGGTGACCTGCCCGCCTCGGCCTCCCAAAGTGCTGGAATTACAGGCATGAGCCGCTGCACTCAGCCTATTTATTTTTATTATTATTTTTTGAGACGGAGTCTCGCTCTGTCACCCGGGCTGGAGTGCAGTGGCGTGAATCTCAGCTCACTGCAACCTCCACCTCCCAGGTTCAAGCAATTCTCTTGCCTCAGCCTCCTGAGTAGCTGGGACTACAGGCGCCCACCACCAGGCCCAGCTAATTATTGTATTTTTAGTAGAGATGGAGTTTTGCCATGTTGGCCAGGCTGGTCTTGAACTCCTGACCTCAAGTGATCCGTCTGCCTCGGCCTCCCAAAGTGCTGGGATTACAGGACTGAGCCACCATGTCGGCCTACTTACTTAGACATAGGGTCTTGCTCTGTCGCCCAGGCTGGAGTACAGTGACATAGCTCACTGCAGCCTCGAACTCCTGGGCTCAAGTGATCCTCCTGCCTCAGCCTCCTGAGTATCTGGAACTATAGACACGCACCACCACCTCTAGCAAGAGTGTTTTGCAAATGGTGGCTAAACACCTGGAGTGTGTGATCCTGACTGGGGTAACCGCCTCTGCCCGCCCTTGGACCACGCATCACCCATATTGTGGGTCCAGCTGAGACGGGATGGTGGGCTTTCAGCTCTCAGCCTTCCTCATTTTGAAACAGCAAGAATTTGGAAAGTGAGGGATAATGCTTTCAATCTCTAGACACATCCAAACCTGTAGGAGCCTCAGCTGAGGGAGCTGGGGACCTGCATTTTATTTAATTTTTTGAGACGGAATCTTGCTTTGTCACCCAGGCTGGAGTGCAGTGACGCGATCTCAGCTCACTGCAACCTCTGCCTCCCGGGTTCAAGCGATTCTCCTACCTCAGCCTCCCAAGTAGCTGGGATTAAGGCGCCCGCCCTCATGCCCGGCTAATTTTTGTATTTTTGTAGAGATGGGGTTTTGCCATGTTGGCCAGGCTGGTCTTGAACTCCTGACCTCAGGTGATACACCCACCTTGGCCTCTCAAAGTGCTAGGATTACAGGTGTGAGCCACCACACCTGACCTGGGACCTGCATGTTAAATGGGGCCACTGGCAGCGTTGTAGGGACTCCCAGTGGCCCATGGGCACATGAATTCAAGCAAGAATCCCCAGCAGATCCCAAAACGAGTGGGGGACCATTTGAGGAGGGAGTCAGTGATGTTCTCACCTCCCTCAACTAAGTGCTAGGGAAACCGAGGCACAGAGAGGGAACCCTGGTGATGTGTACAGTCCCCTGCCCCCGCATTCTGAATTCCCCAGCCTCTCACCTTGACCACCTACCTGAGACCCTCACAGGCCCATAGTGGCTCCTCCAGCTCCCAACAGACACCCTCAACCTGGTTCAGCCCAACCTGCCAGAGCCTCAGACAGGGCCGGAGTCCTGGGTTTGAGTCCTGCCTCTGCACCCTGCGTGCTGCCCTCTATCCCTGAGCCCATTTGCCCCTCTGTAAAATGCGCTTGGGTGCTCCTGCCCGAAGGGCTTGGTGGCAATCCCATGAGCACAGAAAGGCGCTGACGGCTGTGTCCATGCAGGGGTGCTCTCGAAAGGTCTGGGATTCTCTTTTTCCTTCTTGCCTGTGGGGACATCCAGCCTGGAAGAAGGGGGCCACTCATCTGCCGGGCTGGGAGAGCTAGAGGGTAGACGGGAGGTTGGACCGGCCCCATCTCCCCGCCCGTTCTCTACTGGGCCGCCAGGGGGCGATCTTACAACAGAACAGGATCCGGGAATCTCCCTCTTCGCTGACCCCTCACTGCCCCTGAATAAGCTCATTCCCACCGCAGGGAAGGCCTTTGCACTGGCATTCCCTCCGCCTGGCTAACTGCTGTACCCCTCCCTAAAACCTCTCGGAGCCCCCGGGCCTCGCTTTCTTTTCCCCTGAGCTGCCCCCTCCTCACCGCCAGCCGGTGTCCTGAGACGTTAGCCAAGGGGCTAGGGGCGTCCGCAGGGGTGGGTGCCTGGTCTTCCTCCTGGCACTGGTTCCCTCTCCTGGGATAGAGATGGCACAACTCAGGCAGCCGTGGGCATAGCTCCAGTCACTCTAGATCCGTCGCCCCGACCCTTGGCCCGGAATCTACCCCTGCCCCAAGTAACGGGGTAAGGGGCTGGGCTGTGTGGCCCTAGGGACCGGGCTGCCCCTCCCTGGGCCACAACCTTACGCCTGCCTGGCCCATGGGGGTTTTTTGGACGGAAGCAGGTCCTAGAGAGGGCTGAGGGATGAAGAGAAGTGTGGTGTATGGGGAGGAGGTCTCTGGCGTCAGTCTCCCCACGTGGGTCACGGGTGGAAGTAACCTGCAGGTATGCTCAGGCCAGGCAAGGTGTGCAGTGGCAGCTTCAAGACCCCCATATGCAGTTTCAATTCTCCCCACATAGAGTCTCAAGGTCTCCCTCATAGTTTTAAGATGAAAGTTTTGGCAGGGTGCGGTGGCTCAGACCTGTAATCCCAGCAGTTTGGGAGGCCGAGGTGGGCAGATCAGTTGAGGTCAGGAGTTCGAGACCAGCCTGGCATCACGGTGAAGCCCTACTAAAATACAAAAAATAGCTGGGCATGGTGGCGCCCACCTGTAATCCCAGCTACTCAAGAGGCTGAGGCAGGAGAATCACTTGAACCCGGGAGGTGGAGGTTGCAGTGAGCCAAGATTGCACCACTGCACTCCAGCCTGGGTGACAGAGCCAGACTCTGTCTCAAAAAAAAAGGATGGAAGTTTCTAGGGCCCCTTCATCAGTGCTTAGCAAGGCCGTATACCCACTCCCTAGTGAACATTTCTGTTCCCCTACCACTCCACGGGGCATTTCAAGACCTAACACACTAGGACCCTCGATAAAGTTTGGAGGCCCCCACACTCTGGGGAGGAAATTGAGGCCCTGATTCAGATGCCTTGTCCTGGGTGGGGGCGGATAGCGATTGCTGAGGGAGGGGGTTGAGGCTGCCTGGGACACCCCAGCTCAAGTCCCTGCCCTTCTCCTGTGTGTTACTGAGGGTGACGATTGTAATTACAGAGCACCTAACCCATGCCTGCCTTGCAGTCACCAATTCCTGAAAAGGCGGAGGCCATTGTTGGTTGATTCCCCAGCTGGGGAAACAGGCTGTGAGGCTGAGTGAGGACAGGGCTTAGGTCTGACCCAAGAGGCAAGGTTTTGTAGTCAGGAGTCTCTGTAATGACCCAGGAGGGGCTCATCTGGCACCCCTGTGCCCGCCGAGGAGACTACGGGAGCCATGGAGGGTGTGTGAGCAGAGAAGTAACCCAAGCCAGCCTTAAGCTAGGGACACTGCAACAGGCCTCCCCATGGCCCAGGCTGCACCTCCCCCTTTGGCCACCAGGCGTCGTCCCAGCCTGACAAGCAAGGTTTCCCAGGCCCTTGTCCTAGAGCCAGTGGGGAACTGGCTCCTACTTCCAGAATCTGCCACCACATTTTCAGAACGTAAAAGAAACCCCCTGAGCTTCTGTTTCCCCACACACGCCCCCCGCAAAGTGGGGCACTAATGGGACCAGCCTCACCAGGAGAGGTCAGTGAGGAGATGCAAGTAAGGTGCTTCAGCATCCAGTAGGCGCTCAGTGGATGTGTGGGCCACCAGCCCTGCCTGCGGCGCAGGGCAGACAGACAGATGGATAACCCTGAGACATGGCTACACAGGGGGGAACATGTTTTGTGGTGAGATACTGGGGTCCACTGGGACCTGCTGAATCCTAGGGGCCTGATGGGACATCCAGAGATCCAGAAGGAGGTGGGACCCCAGGGAAAGGAGGGAATGCCCAGGCTGCACGGACCTCCCATCTGTGTGGCCAAGGAAGCCCAAATTTCCTATAAAAAATCAGCCTAGGCCGGGCGCGGTGGCTCACGCCTGTAATCCCAGCACTTTGGGAGGCCGAGGCGGGCGGATCACGAGGTCAGGAGATCGAGACCACCCTGGGTTACACGGTGAAACCCCGTCTCTACTAAAAATACAAAAAATTAGCCGGGCGAGGTGGCGGGCGCCTGTAGTCCCAGCTACTCGGGAGGCTGAGGCAGGAGAATGGCGTGAACCCCAGGGGGCAGAGCCTGCAGTGAGCCGAGATCGCGCCACTGCACTCCAGCCTAGGCAATAGCAAGACTCCATCTCAAAAAAAAAAAAAAAAAATCAGCCTAATTACAGGCTTCCGGCTGCCTGGCATGACAGCTGGAAGAGAGTGAGCCCTCCATCTTCAGGGGTGTGCAAGCTGACAAGGGGTCTTCAGCAGCTGCTGGCCAGGGGCTGGGCCAGGGCGCCATGCCAAGAGGCCTGATTCTCCAAGAACACAGCAGGAGGTAAGTCACAGCCTGACCAGAGGGCACTGAGGATGGCACCGCCTAGCTGCTGGATTCCCCAGTCAGACAACAAGTTCCAAAGGGTTAGAGAACGGACATTCCTCGGCTCTGGGTGCCGAGCAGGCCACTCCTGCCTGGTGAAACGTAAGCTGGGCCTGGCCCCGTGGGCTGCGTGTTTTTCCAGTGGCTTTTTCAGCCACGGCCTGACCACAACCCAGATTCCGTTGGGTCGGCCATGTCCAAGTGTTTGTGTTCAGCTGGGCCAGATGGCAAGCGGGGCGGAGGCTGGGGACCCAGGCCTCCCAGAAGTCCTAGCGAAGCACCCCCAGGCCCTCACTCCAACATCCCTCTGCCTAGAAGCCCCCGCCCGTGAATGCCACTCAGCAGCCAGATAACAAAGGACAGGGGATGATCTCGCTGAAAAGTCCCAGGGGGATCTTGTATGTCCTGGGAGGAGGGGCCTCCCAGGCTGGCCAGGACTCCAGGTGCAAAGATGCAACTTTTGCCAACGCAGACTTCTTTGAGCTGCACCATTCTGGCCCGCAAACTTTCGAGTCAGTTTGGAACCAGGTCAGCAGCCACAATTGCACGTCAGCGACCAGGGCTGTGTGTGAACAGCTCTGCTTCCCTGTGGGCCCTGAGCAAGGTATGTCCCGCTCTCAGCCTCAGTTTTCTCGGCTATAAAATGGGGATCATAATAGAATTTGCCCTATGGGTTTTTGACAGGATCCAACCCAACGCACGACAGGTGCTTCACAAAGCTGAGGTATCTTCTATCCCTCCTGGCTGAGTCAGTGCTGCCTCCCCTATCTGACTGGAAGCTCCCTGAGGGCAGAGGCTGGGTCCTTAAAAGGAGGTAGTGAATTGGGGTTTGTCTGTCTCCCTCCCCTGCTCAACATCCTCACAGACAAAAGGTAAACCTCAAAATAAGCATTCAAGACTTTTGGACATCTGAGCTTGGTTTGGTAAACTCCTACTCACCCTTCAAAGCCCAAGTCAAAATGCCCTCTCTTCCAGAAAGCCTTCCCTGGGCCCTCCTCTGGGTTTTCCCAGCCCCTGGCTTTTGGGCTGGGCCAACCTTGGCCCTGCAGCCTGGGGTATCTGTGGCCAGTGCTGCCTCCCCCTCCTGACTGGGGTTCTGTGGGGGCCAGTCCTGGGGCTGAGTTTGTGTCTGATGACGCACATCTGTATCCACAGGTCTGCATGTAGCCATCACATGGGTGCATGTGTGCGTCCACTGTGTGTGCATGGGTCCCTGTGCTGGGCCCAAGGATGAGCAGCCAGGCCACCTCCCACCAGACAGTGCCGTCTTTATGAGGCCACAGTCAGGCTGGGATACTCTGGCTCGGCTGGGAGCTTATTCTTCCACCAATCCTCAGCCGGGAAGAACTGGGGTGGGAGCAGCCGGCCTCAGGTTCCATCGTGCTGGCCGCATGCCCTGAACGCCACGGTTAAAGCTGCAGCTCCATCTGGGACAAGGAGGGAGGCTGGAGCCCAGGGAAGGACTGAGTCCCGAGTGGGAGCCCCCGCTCCCGCCTCAGAGGCCCCGCCAGGCAGCCTTCAAGGACATACCTGAGGTTTGGCAGCCCCCAGCCTAGCCAGCCCCCAGGGCTGAGTCAGCAGGAAGGGATTCAGGACTTCCCTGGAAAAGCGGCTGGGACCTTGAGGCCTCCCGCCAGTCCCCAGCCCCGGGGCCGACCTGCTCCCCAGGGCCCCGAGAGAGTGGGAGGTGCTGCCTGTGCTCCGCATGGCTTCATGTGCCCAGTGGGGCTGAATTGTGGAGGGTCGTGGGTGGTTGAGATTGGCCCTGACTCAGGCCAGCTGGGAGTCTGGGGGTCAAGTGTGTCCCGATGTGTGGAGTGATGATGGGTGGGTCAAGGGGGAGCTGGGCACAGGTGTGCACAGGTGTGCACAGGTATGCACAGGTGCACACAGCTGCAGGCACCGCTACCTGACCCTAAGCATGGGCCTTTCTCTGTGTTGAGGGTGCATCTGTCTGCCCGTGCTGCTGTGATGAGGGGGGACAGTGTCCAGCGTGTCCCATGGGTCTGGTGTGTCTGGCTTCATGCTCTTTTCGAGTGCAACTGCCTATGTGGCTCTCCTGAGGTTGAAAGTGTCACCAATCAGGTGACGAGAAGTTGGCTAGGAAGTATGGGAAGGAGGGAGTCATGCCCCTGACTACAGGGGACAGGGATGGGGCGTGATGAGGGCAGTGTGACCTCGAGATTGATGACAGGCGTGTCTGGTTCTGTGTGACACACTCGCCCTGCCTAGGGTAGTGTTTGTTTCTCTGCATCCACCTCCAAACACCAGGGTCTGCTGATTCCCTGACAGCTGGGGTCTCCTCCCTCCTGCCTGCCCAGACACCCTCCACCCTCGGCCCAGGGGTCTAGCCTTAGCTCCTGCCCTGGGAGGGCTGAGACATCGGGAGATGGCATTCGCCTGGTCTGCTGTCGCCCTGTGGCATCCTGCCTTTGTTTCCACCATTAAAGCACAAGCACTTCCCCCACCTGACCAAAGCCAGGTCTCCCCGCCAGGCTGGCTCCAGTCTTTGGGGTCTGAGGCTGGGTCAGACCCAACTCTGAGGGCTGATGAGAGAGACAGACGGGGCTGGGGAAGTGGTGGGTGGCCACGCCAGGTCCACGAGGCCCCAGTGGAGGAGCCAGGGATGTTCAGCCAGGACGGGAGGCAGCTGGCGGGGAGAGGGCACTGGGCTGCAGGGTTTGGACCCTGGAGGGGCCCCCAAGTGGGAGGGAGAAGACCCCAGTTCCGTGAAAGAAGCATGTTTTAAGAAGCTGAGTCCTGCACCAGCTCCAGGGGAGGCTTTGTCACGAGATATTGTGTAACCCTCTCCTGCTTCAGCACAACCCATAGCTCCCTATTGCTCACCAGAGAACTCAGGCTTCTCACTCAGCATTTGAGCCCCTGCTCACCTCCCTTTTGTGTCTCCCTTCTACTGCCGCCCTCCGTGGGTCTCCCTCCTCCAGCTTTCACGTTCACCTTTCCGGCTCCCTGGTATGCCCTTCCTGCCTTGGCCACCCAGCAAACTCCTACACATCCTTCAAGACCCAGTGCTTATGTCCCCTTCTCCAGGAAACATTGCTCTTCCCCTAGCCCACAGTATCCCCATTTGCTGTCTGACTCTGAGAACATTCCTTCAGCTGTGGAATGGGGGTAAAAATCATCCTCCCTAAAAGCATATTTTGGGGATCCCAAGGCAACAGATTTACACTAAATGCCCTTAAAGTGAATTAGGCTTTGCGGGGGCTGGCTTGGAGGGCTTACAGTCAGTCAACGCTCAATGTGTGTTCATTTTTATCTCCCTCCTCTTGGATTCTGTGGTTTTAAGACTCTTGTTTTAAACATTTTACTGTTCCAAGATTTTTTCCCCATCATGGTGCTAGGAATTTTAAGAACCCCTGGTTCTAAAATTATAAAAGTCTAAAATGCCGTGGGCGGGACTAAGGGCCTGTTTGTGCCCTGAGCTGACCCAGGGTGGCTGCAGCTGGGGGTCTCTTCTGGGGGGTCCCCTGCCCCCTACTCCTCCCAAACTGAGGGGGTGTGGTCTGGCAGCCCCAATTTGGTTGGGGGGTAGACAATGGATTTACCAGGAGGCGGACGGTAGCCCAGGTTCCAGGAGGGAGGGGGTGGGATTCCTGGCTTGAGGGCTGCAGTTGGGGGAGACAGGCAGTGTCAAGAGGCACAAGGCTGTTGACTCAGGTTGATGGCTTCCTTTTCTTGGAGCCTCAGTTTCCTCATCTGGAAATTGTGGCCAAACGCTGCCCTCTTGCAGAGTTATCAGCAGGGATGGGGAGGAGCTGGACTCTAGCCCCCGTGCCCTGCCCAGCTTTTGCTTCAGCCATGTCCTCCTCCTGAAATGCCCTTCCTGGCCCAGGCATGGTGACTGGGGAGGGGCTTCAGGAGGATGCCCGTCCACCCCTGCCCCACCCTAGGGAAGGGGACAGGGCTGGGCCAGCTGCCCGCCCCATGCCTGGCTGGCCGCCCTAGCCTGGCAGCGTTGGAGGCCCCAACACTTTCTCAATGAAAGGTATTTGGCCTTGGAGCCTGACACCTCATCACCCTCCGCCTGGAAAGCTACAGCCAGCTTTGCCCGCTGCAAATGGGAGTGCCCCCATTCCCGCCCCTCCCCAGGACCCCCACCAGGCAGCCCTAAGCAGGGCTCTGCGTCAGGCAGGCCGGGAACCTAGGTTGCCTTGGGAGGGGGGCCTGTGCCTCTGAGCCTATCAGCTAGGGGTGTAGAGACAGTAAGTTCTGGATAAATGTGTGTTCTCCCAAGCCCTGCCAGCTCCCTCAGGGACCTCAAAGCATCTCGCCTCTCTTGCCTGTCACAGCCTATCGAGGGTGAGGCTGGGGTGCCGATGTCTGGGGCTGCCCAGACAAACTCCAGCAGAGCCCTGGGGCCCACCTTCAGAGACCAGGGGTGACGCCTCGCATTTTGGGCTTCTCCCCGTGCCTCCAGGCCCCCAAGTCCACCCTCAGGCAAAGGAAGTGTTTCCCTGACTGAAAGGGTGAGAGCTGTGCGGAGGTTCAGATTTGCCAAGGCCTCAGCCAAAGGGGGGATGTGGCCGGTAGACAAGAGCCAGGGACCCTCTGGGTGGAGCACTGGCCCCAGGGCATACTGGGGTCTGCACCTGTGAGCCTATCTCCCCCTAGAGAGATAGGCTCTCTCAGGGCCCCTGAAGTTGCTAGCGCAGAGCTCACGCCTCCAAATGCTGGATGGGTGGACGATGGGATCAGGGGGTCTGGGGAGGGAGGCCAGTGGATGGGTGGGAGATTGAAGAGGAAGTGGGTGGTTGCCCCCTAAGCTAAGGGACGCTCCACACCCCCACTCCCTGGGGGGTGTCAGCCAGGGACAAGTCTCCCATCCCAGGTGCCCTGGAGGCCACTCCAGTCTTGCCACATTGATGCCTTCATCCCCAGACCCTGGGGAATCACACACCTAGAGCTATAGGGGGCTCAAACCTGCTGGGATTCATGCCACACCCCAGGACTTCAGTTTTTCTGTCTGCACAGTGGGGGTGTGGTCAGAACAGCACCGGCCCGTGGAGCGCCAGGAGGACACACGTGCACACAGACCGCCAGCCAGCCGTGATTCTGCCGCCTCCGGACCTAGGGTCCTGGCAAGGTCAGAAAGCCCTGGCCTCGGGCAGCCCCGACGCCACATGACCGAGGTGTGGCCGGGGTTCAGGTGGGTGGGGCCCAGGGTGGGGCTGCTCTGGACTCGACTGAGGAGGTCCAGGGTGGCCTGGCTCGCTGTTGCCTGCCCCAGAGGCTCCCCTGCCAGGGCCCCTCCCTGCCTGCTGTAGCCCCGGGGCACACAGCCAGGCACAGCCAAGGAGGCCAGGCCAGAGCAGCGGCTGCTACTGTGTTCAGCGGTCACCGCCGCCCGCACTTCTTGCCCCCGGTACCCGCATGTGCCTCCGCGTGTTTCTGCCTGCAAAGGTGTATCTGGGCCAGGCAGCCCCAGCCTCTATCCTTCCTCCCTAGAGCCTGACACCGTGAGTTGGAAATAAAGCATTTTTAATTGAGCCCCCGGAGGGCAGGAACATCCATCCCAATGCCCCGGGCAGGTCTCTAAGCACCAAACACGTGAGAATTGTTCTCCTCAGCCCCAGAGCCTCCCCCGCATGGGAACTCCTTCCTCCTTTTCACTGGGCCCATCCAGGACCCCGCACCCCCACTCACACCCACAACCAGCTCCCCATGCTTTGTTTCAATAAATAACCCCCAAAACAAAGCTCAGGGCAGGGGACCCGGTCTAGCACTGAGCTCAACAGGCAGAGAGGACTTTGTGCCGAACGTCAGAACTCCCAAGGGTAGAAGATTGAAATCAGGGTCAAAATACGCACAAAAAGTCAGAGACGGCTTCTGAGCTGGGAGCAGGTCCCTTCAGGCTAGGGTTGAACGTCGTCCCCAGGGTGCTGGCCCCAGAGTCACAGCAAACTCCATTCCATACCACACAGCAACAATTGTCTCCCTGGTGTTTCTACCATCGGATGCTCTGGGTTCTTGTCTGACTCTGAGTTCTGAAAAGGGGATGAGAAAGGGGGCCCAGACACCTGGGGAGGGGGCTGTCTGGAGAACAAGGAGGGGCAAAATTTCCTGGGGTCAGAGGAGTCTGGAGGGAGGCGGGAAAGCGAGGCCCTGGCCCAGGTCACTGCCGGACCCTGCCCCGGCGGGTGCGGAGGGGACCTGAGGCCCGGGCCTGTGCCTGTGCCACCTCACTCATCTCCCTGCGGATGTCACCAAGTGCTGTCGCCGGGGACTCCAGCAGCCTCTGAAAGAGGCTGGGTCGTCCGGCCGGTGGCTCCCGGCACTGGAAGGTGACGGCTGTGCCGGCATCAGCCTTCATCTCTCTGGAGAAGCCGTCAGAGGAACCATCAAAGCAGCGGCCAATGGCGATCTCCTTGGCCAGCCGTGGGCTCTGGTCAGTGACAGTGTAGACGCCATAGTTGTGGCCCAGAGGGTCTAGGGGGGCCAGCATGGAGAAGGCAGCTGGGTCCTCCGCGGGCACCGGCGGGGGGTGCCGAGCCAGGTAATCCCGAAGGAGCCCGTTGACGGCCACGCGCCGGCAGCTGCCCTGGGGCATAATGGTCACCAGCGTCCTGTCCACCTGCCGCTGGTCGAACAGCATCCCGCTGCACTTGAACTCCACGCAGGCTGCCGAGGTGCCCGGACGCTCGGGGTCTCGCACGCTCCGGGCATCCCGAAGTCCGTAGAGCTGGCCGCGGGTGCGCGGGTGGCTGCCCCCTGCGTTGTGGGAGCGGACCATGTACTCCTGGGGACCCTGGATCTTCACCTTGAGGAAGCAGGCCCGGAACTCCTGCGGGTTGGGCCACCACGCCAGGAGATCGCCAGTCCAGGAGGCGGGCGTGCCCTCTCGGAAGGGGACCACGTTGTACTCGTACTTGTCCGCCTCCACCCTGGCGAAGCGGAAGTGGCTGGCGGTCACCGGGGCCCCCTGGCATTCCCGCAGGCTGCGCCACGGGTACACAGGCCCATTGGCCTCGGCGGGGTCACCTGGCCTGGGCTTGGCGAGGTTGATGCGGAAGCCGTTACGCTTGAAGGCGGGATCGTCGTGGTCCGTCCGACGGTACCCCAGCCTGTCCAGGTAGGGCTCGGTGACGCCCACGGTGGCCGGGAGTGGGCGGGGCAGGGAAGGGGCCGGCTCCAGCTCCTCGCCGCCCAGGGTGGCGGTGACCAGGGCGGTGTAGGCGTCCGGCCGGTCGGCGTCGCAGAAGGCGGGGAGGCAGGCGCCATTGGGGCCGGTGACCGCGCTGTCAAAGCGGCCCCAGGCGCGGGGGTTGGCGGAGAAGCCGGGGGCGGGCTCCAGGTTGACCAGCGTGACCACCACACCCTCCACCTGCTCGCTGGGGGTGAACTTGTCGTTCGCGTAGGCGCGCACCTTCACGAAGCAGCGGCGGCGCTCAGGCACGTCCAGGTTGAACAGGCGCCGCTCCCGGATCTCCACGTTGCCCACCAGGAAGACGCGCTCCTCCCGGCGCACCCGGGAGCCCGAGGACCCCTCGCGCCGGAAGCCGCTCTCCTCCTCCCACAAACCGGTCTCGGGGTTCAGCGACCACAGCTTGAGGGCCTCCACGTGGCCCGGCATGTGGATCTGGCTGGCGGCCACCCGCACGGCCACCGGCCCCACCTGCAGCTGCTCCGCGGAGCCGGGCGCACGGAGGTCCACGGAGAACATGCCATAGGTGCGCAGCGGAGCCAGCTCGCCGTCGCTGTCCATGAAGCGCAGGTCACTGGGGGCGGACGCCGCCGAGGTGAGGTCTCGGGGGTCCACGAACGTCACCCGGGCCTCCACAGGCCCCGAGTAGGGTTTGCCGTCGGCTCTGCGGAAAGCGCCAGAAGGCAGGACCAGCTCGCCCAGGGGCGCCTCATCTTCCAGCTCGCCCAGGGGGATCGTGTTGCTCTGGCTGGCATCTAAAATGACCGGGGCTTTCTTCCGCATGGCCTTGACCTCGTGGTACACGCCGGCACCTCGAGGGTCAAAAGGCAAGACCCGGACAGCATCCATGAACTCACCGCTGGGGTCCACAAAAGTCACCACCAGCCGCTGGGTGGAGGGCGGCACCTCAATAGTAAAGTCACCCTGGTAGGCGGTGAAGCCGATGGGCTCCTGGCCCAGCAGAATCCTGGCGAAGCGTAGCGGCTCCCTGGAGTCAGCAGCCACAACACGGCCCCGGACCAGCCCCCGAGGGGGCAGACACTTCTGGCAGCCACACTCTGCCACCACCTTCACTGGGAGGATGTAGCCAGGGCAGTGGATCTCCCTTCTCTCCAGACGGCGCACAGAGCAGCAGCGGGAGCTGGCGTCCCCGCAGCGGGGGCGGGAGCCTGCCAGGCTGGGGCAGCGGGTGTCAGGGCAGAGGCCCACATCCAGGTAGGTAGGGCCACTACCTGGCTGACCACAGTCCTCAGGGAGCTTGATCAGGTACTCTCGGGGCCGGGGGTCACAGGCTGGCTGGCCTGGGGCTAGGGACAAAGAAAACATGCAGGTCAGGGCAGGGAGGAGGACTTCATGGAGGCCAAGGCTGGGGGCTCTGTCTGCAGTCAAGGACTCCACCCACGGGACAGGGGCCTGCCAAAGGTAAGGACTGAAGGTTGGTGCTCAGAGTGGTCTGGGGGCTCAGTGGAGGCCTAGGATTGGATCAGTCTGAAGTGGGGGCTCCATTTGGGGTTGAGCTTAGCTACAGTCCGGGTTCCGTTTGGGTGAAGGCTTGCTCAGGGCTGTGGCCAAGGACACTCACCAAGTACAGTGAGCCGGGCAGTGCCCGAGCGCACGGCACCCGCCTCGTTCCATGCCTTGCAGTGGTAGATGCCAGCCTGGTCTGGGCGCAGCCCCCGGAGCTCCAGGTGGGCCCCGTACCCATGAGCTCGCCTGTCCAGCAGGGTCCCATTGTGGAACCTGGATGGCAGGTGAGCGACACCATAGGACTCAGTGGGAGAGGCTGTGTCGGCCCCCAGTCTGCAGGCTGGGGAGCTGCAGAGAGGCTTTGCCAAAGTCAGCCTCCTCCCCAGCAAGACTGGCCCCATTCAGCCTCCTTGGTAGTCCCTCTCCCACCCAATTCATTCGCCGTTAACGCTTTCCCCACTCTCCAGATGGGAAACCACATAACAACATGAAATTGAATCTAACCCCAAAGCCGCAGAAGATGCCCTTGAGCGCGGGGCGGGAGCTCACCAGGAGTATTTCTTGGGCATGGGGGTCCCGGAGGCTTTGCAGCAGAAGGTCACATTCTGGCCAGCCTCTCGCACTCGAGACTCAGGGTGTTTCACCAGGTATGGCTTCTCTGGGGTCAAAGGTGGTAAAGATCAGAGCTTCTCCCACTCACCCTTCCTAGGAGCAACATCCCCATCCTCTCCTTTCTCCTAGAAATGCCGACTCACTCTGCGCCTTCGCCAATGACTGTGTCACATCTTATTTCTTCCTCCCTTGACTTCGAGTGCTAGAACTTCCTCCCCAGATCCTCAGCCCCTTCATGCCCCATGTTGCAAGGGTGCTTACCCAACTTATCAAGGATGATGGTGACCACAGAGATGGATCCATTGGCCTGGGCCTGGGCCTCCCCTGCAGAGAAGCCATCCATCTGGGCCCTGATGTTGGCGCGGCTGTCAGCACAGACACCAGGCACCCGGAAGGTTCCGTGAGCATCGCTGGTGGCCACAGTGCCAGGCTGGTCTCGCAGGGAGATCCTGGCTCCTGGCAGCGGTTGCCCAGATGGGGTGACCACTGAGCCCAGGAGGATGTGGTCCGGGCACTCACAGGTGTCAAGGCTGCACCCTGGGGGATATGGAGAAGAAGCAGGACAGAGAAGCCTCCACACTCCCTCCTGAGGAGGGCTTTCCATTCAATCAGTCACTCAACAAATATGCCTGGGGCCCCCCCATAATAAGGTGCCTCTCAGAGGCCTCAGCATGGCCCTGCTTGAAGCAGTGCCTAGTGTAAAGGGGAGATGGGCTAAGTGGTCAGGGCTGGGCCAGGGGGTAGGAACTGGGATCCAGAGACGTAGGGAAGAGGTCCTATAGGAGGGGACAGGAGAGATGAGTCTCAAAATATGGCACTGCCCTTTCCAGCAGAAGAGAAAATGTCTGGACAGGGGCTGGGGGCCCAGTAAGGGGCTGGATCTTGGGCTGAGAACAACTGCCCCCCTTCCCAATCCTGCGGTTTCTCCATAAAATGGAAAATTCCACTGGAAACTTCAGGGCACAGGCGCCGGGAGGGCAGAGCCAGGCGCGATGGGGTGGGGACCCCAACGCCCCATTGGCCACCATGTGCCCCCACCCTGTGACGGGCTCCCCGGAGCAGTCTCCAGGCCGTGTTTGTGGAGCCCAGGCGCTAGCGGAATTTCCAGTCTCCTCCTGGCTTGCCCGGTGTCTGGCCCCGGGAGGGCCTAGGCATCATGTCTGCCAGGCTGTGAGCGGGTGTCTGTGTGGGCGTGGGGGACCGGGGGGGCTGCAAATGCCATGCACGTGTGCACCCTGAGTGCATGAACTGACTTCTGTTTCCCCACGGAGACATCTGTACAGTCTGGAATGCACACAGGGGAAGCACCCCCTCCTATCTGCCCATGTCTGCCTGCACAAGAGCCCCCTGGCATCCACCTGTCCAGATGTGCATAGTTACCAGTGCTCCTTGGGCCCAGGAGGGAAGGAAGGGCCAGTCTCCACCTGGCTCCAGAGTTTGGGTCCTCCAGGCACCGCCCCCGCACCAGGCCCCGCCCTTCACAGCCCGCTCCCACGAGGCCCCGCCCCCAACTAGCTCCTCCCCTCTAGGCGTCGCTCAGGAGAGGCACTGCCTCTCTACATCCAGGCCCCGCCTCTAACTCCACCCTCTCTTCCAGGCTGAGCCCCTAACCTCCCTTCCTTCCCCTTTGTACACGGCCCCCGCCTCCAGACCCCGCCCCTCCTACCTGGACACCGAGGCCGCACGCACTTCTGCGCCTCCAGAGGACGCCCGGGACATGCATCCCCAGCGGGGCTTGGGCAGTGGCGGCGGCGCAAGCGACGGCCTGGCCCACAGCTCCCCGAGCAGGGACCCCACGGGCCCCATGCGCCCCACGAGGCTTCTGCGGAAGGCAGGGACGGAGATCAGGTGGCAGCCCTCCCCAGGAACCGCGCCTCTGGGTAACCTGGGACTAAAGGACCCTTCTTCCCCAACCCCCTTACATGCGTTCATCCTAAGGCGGACACTCCAGAGAGCAGATCTGCCATCGCCCCCACCCATGCTCCCCTAGGCGCGCCTGTCGAAGACATAGCTTAGGTACCGCCCATCTCCCCACCCCCGCATAAGGTCCCGGGGATCAGTCCTGCTCTTCTCCCTGCATCCTGCACACATTTGGGCTCAAGACACGCCACAGAACTGAGCTCTTACAGATGCTCAAATGAGGGCAGCGGGAGGGAGATGCGTTCCAGGGGGTCGGACATGGGTCCTGACCGGCTGGGCCCCCTGAAGTTGCACCTGGGCCCCGCGCTGTTCCCAGCACCTCTCTTCAAAAGCCCCGCCCTGCCTGGCCCCGCCCCCTGACATGGTCTTACGCCTAAGGGTCCCCCAGCTCTTCCCAGCCACGCCCACACCCACGCGGTCCTGCCCCTCCCAGCCCCACCCACCCACGACGCTTCCCGGCCTTTGCCAGCCCCGCCCATTCCAAGCCCCGCCCCCGTCATCCAGCCCCGCCCTCACCTAGTGGGCAGCGGAAGCGCACGTGGTAGTTGGAGCAGCGGCGGCCACGTGGTTGCTCGCGATTGAGGCACCAGAAGCCGCGCGTGGGGTTCAAGTGCACGCGCTCGCCGACGGCGGACGGCAGGGCCCAGTCCGTGGTGCGCGCTTCCAGCGCCATCGGTCGCGGGCACACGCGCGCTGGCCCGTAGTAGAAGCGGATGGCGGCCAGGCTCTCGAAGTCGCCGTCGCCCCCGGGGTGGTCCACGTTGAACCAGGACGTCCACTCGCTGGCCTCTGCAGGCACCGCACGCGCTGGGACCGGGGCGGCGGCCTGTAGGCCCCCATGCGTGCGTGCAAAGGCCTTACCTGCTGTCTCAGCCCCCTCCCCCGGTAGGCACTGGCTAGCCGAGAGCGCCCACGACCCGAGCCAGCGGCCTGAAACAAGTGCAGGGCAGACTGGGTTCCCCGCGACCCCAGTTCTGCCGCCCAGGGCCTGATCTGGTCCATCCCGGTGCGCTGAGCTCTTGCCTCTGTCTGACCGGCCTCTCAGATCTTGAACTTGGGGCATCACCTCCAGGGGCTGTCATGTCCGGGGACCAGGACGGCGCTGGGCCCTTCGCCCAGTGTGTGACCTCTCCTCACACGACTCCAGTAGCCCAAGCCCCCCACCCCCAACCAACAAGCCCGCAGCAGAGACGGGACTCCGAGGCAGGCTAACTCACCTTCCCAGTCCTCCAGGGCTGGTGAGGGCTGGCCGGGGTACACGGACCGTCTTTCCAGGCCCAATGCAGTCGCCGTTGGCTCCTCGGTGGGGGTGGCGTCTGTGGGTGAGGAGTGGGGAGAAGGAAGCACGCTGCTACTGATGGTGACGGCTGGGAGCCTCCTTTTAGGCAAGGTGCAGCCATGATCATCCCCCCTTTTTTTTTTGAGACGGAATCTCCCTCTGTCACCCAGGCTGGAGTGCAGTGGCACGGTCTCGGTTCACTGCAGGCTCTGCCTCCTGGGTTCAAGTGATTCTCACGCCTCAGCCTCCTGAGTAGCTGGGATTACAGGCAGGCGCCACCAGGCCCAGCTAATTTTTATATTTTTAGTAGAGATGGGGTTTCACCATGTTGGCCAGGTTGGTCTCGAACTCCTAACCTCAGGTAATCCGCCCGCCTCGGCCTCCCAAAGTGCTGGGATTACAGGCGTGAGCCACCGTGCCTGGCCCATGATCCCCATTTTAACAGGAGGGAAAACTGAGGCTCTGAGAGGCCAGAACCCAGCTCTAGCCCCACGGGCTGCCATACACTCTCCTCCAGCGCGCTGCCCATGACCACTACCAGGCTCCCAAAGCCAGGTACCTCTGACCTAGCCCTAATCCCCCGGCTGGGGAAGTCCAAGTACCACCCAGTTCCCCTAGGCCGGAGTCTCCCTCCCACTGTGTTCAGCTGCCGCGAGATCAATCAAGTTCAGCCGGCGGTGCCTCTGGTCTCAGGCTGGGCTCCCCCTCATCCACTTGGCCTGCTGGAAGTCCCTCCCTTAGTCTATCTTCCATCCCTGTACTAGAGTCCGAGCTGCCGGGAAGTCCTTGGAATCTAGACTGGCTTCTCCAAGATAGGAGCTGAGGAGCTGTCCAAGATAATCCCGGCAGAGTGATGAGGTCAGACAAGCCCCTTCCTTCTGGGCGCCTCAGTCTCCTCACTTGAGAAGTGGGCCCGTCCCCCGCCCCACTGAGTGTTCCAGGCATGGGCATTTCTTTCTCCAGCGGTTGGAGTGAGTGGGTGTGTGGGAGTTAGGTGGGAGGGGCCAGTTCCGACCCCTTCGGTCTAGGGTGGGATACCTGGCCGGTGATTCAGAGTCCAAACCCCGGGAGGAACCCTAGGTTCTTATCCACACTCCCGGCTTAGCCAAGGAAGAGAATGGATGAGGCCCGCTCCGCGCCCCAGGTGGTCGCGGGGATCCGACTGGTGAAGGGGACCCAATCCCTGGGTTCTCTCCCCGAGTGCGGCTTCGCGCAAGGCCGGCTGCCAGGCCTTCGGGAGCCTCAGGGGCTGGGCGCGGGGGCTGGAGGCGCCTCACCTCGGGCCCCCGCCAGGTGCGCGGCGACGACACAGAGACAGAGCAGTGGCAGCAGCGACGCCATGGCGGGCGCAGAGCGTCCGAGGGAGGGTCCGGGCTCCGCGGCTTGCTCGGGTCCAACTCCGGCGGGTCTGGCGGCCGCTGGGACTGAGGGTGGGGGCGGGATGCGACCGCAGATCCCGCCCTGGCCACGCCCCATTCAGGCCACGCCCCCTGGCCCTGGGTGACCGGCGCTCGAGCAACCCCTCTGGGTCGCCCCCCTTGGTGCGTCCGGCTGTGCCTCCGTCCTCAGGCTGGCCTGGGTTCCCCGTGGCCTGCTGGAACTCCCTCCCCGAGCCCACTCCGTCCTCCAGGCTGCATCCCAAGCTGCCTGAAGGAAGTGTCACTTGGAATCCAGCCTCAAGCTGCTCCGACCCGCTTTAGGTGACTGGAAGTCCTCTCTCGCGTCTGACTTCGATCCCATAGGCTTTAGGCCACCCCCAAGCAGTCTGGGAGTCCCACCCTGAATCTACCCTCCATTCTTCTGGCTCGAGTTTTCTTTCTTCCTTTTAATTTGTAGAGTCGGGGTCTTGCTATGTTGCCCAGGCTGGTCTCAAACTCCTGGCCTTAAGCGATCCTCCAGCCTCAGCCTCCCAAAGTGCTGAGATTACAGGCGGGAGCCACCGCCCCCAGCCCTAGCTCAAGTTTTCTAGGAGGCCAGTGGGAAGTCCCACTCCACCGCCCTTCTCATGCTCCCCGCCTTGGATCACCCAGGGACCGTGTGAAGTCCCTCTTCGAGTGTGCCCACCCCGCAGCGGACCCGGTGCACAAAGGAGGCGGAGGCGAGGCGGCGGTGGTGGGAGGGCTCTTTATTGGCGAGGGTCCCAGCGGTGTGGGCGCGGGTGGCGGTCACAGTGCCGCGACGCAGTCGGTGCCCGTGTATCCCGGCAGGCGCAGAGCGAACTTGCGGCGCACGTCGTCGGGCACGAACCTGCCGGCCACGAAGTGGTGGCGCCCGGAGAAGCGGCCGGCGCAGCGCTTGGGCGCCGCGAGAGACACCAGCACGTCAGGCCGCAGCCCGTCCTCCGAATCGCTGCCGGTCTCTGCGTCCCAGCCTGAGGGAGGAGGGTCCAGGGGGATTGGGAACTGGCAGGGTGGCCCGCCCTCAGCCTAGAGTCCATCCTGTCCCTGCCTCCCCTCCTCTCCCCTCCAACACTGAGCCTCTGCCCTCAGACCAGAGTCCTGCTGCCCCACCCCCCACTTCCCCTCCCCCATCAGACCCCCATCTGGCACATGGGTCCTGGTGAGACTTGTCTCCCCCTAGGACTCTGCCTCTGCCCACAGACAAGTCTCTCCCAGTCCTTGGAGGTGTTTCCCTCCCAATCAGACCAGAGCTTCTGCACTCAGACTTTTCTGCTTCTGCTGCTATCCTACTATTCAATCGCCCTCCTCCATCTGACCCAGCCTCTGTCTTCAGTCACCCAGGCTGGAGTGCAATGGTGCAATCTCGGCTCACTGCAACCTCTGCCTCCCGGGTTCAAGCAATTCTCCTGTCTCAGCCTCCCGAGTAGCTGGGACTACAGGCACACGCCACCATGCACAGCTAATTTTTGTATATTTAGTAGAGATGGAGTTTCACCATATTGGCCAGGCAGGTCTCGAACTCCTGACCTTGTGATCTGCCCACCTCAGCCTCCCAAAGTGCTAGGATTATGGGCGTGAGCCACCGCGCCCAGCCTGTTTGTTTTTAAGATACAGTCTCTCTCTATTGCCCAGGCTGGAGTGCAGTGGCACGATCTCAGCTCACTGCAACCTCCGCCTCCCGGGTTCAAGTGATTCTCCTGCCTCAGCCTCCCAAGTAGCTAGGACTACAGGCGTGCACCACTACACCCAGCAAATGTTTGTATTTTGTAGAGACTGGGTTTCGCCATGTTGGCCAGGTTGGTCTGGAACTCCTGACCTCAGGTGACCCGCCCACCTCGACCTCCCAAAGTGCTGGGATTACAGGTGTGACCCCTGCGCCCAGCCTCCGTCACCTCTTGAATGAGCCTCCACTTTCCACCTAGGAGCCTTGCCTTCTCTCCTATCTCTGACTTGATTCTGGGGCCACTCACCAGAAGACACTGGATCCTCCCTCAGACTTTAATCCTTCTCTGACCCTAGCCACCACCCTCAGACTAGAGGTTCCTAACCATCCCCTCTGACCTGACAGAGCCACCCTCTCTGTCCTAGGCCGAGCCTGCAGCCTCCCCACTCAGATCAGACAGCACACCTCCTCCTGTGGCATGCCCCTGCTCTGTGTCCCTGCTCTGTGGCACCCTGCTGGGATGTCCCTGGGATCCCGAGAGCCAGGGGACATCCCCCGGAATCCAGCCACCCCCACGGAGGGTCCGGCTGGCCAGCGGCTGTTTGTTCCGTCTGCCTGTCGCCTAATGGTTCCAACAGGCGTGGGGCGGCAGCCAGGGCGGGCGCGGCCTTTGCCGAGTGAGCTCACGTCTGCCCAGGCGACTGGGCCAGGGGTGGGCAGAGGGCATATGGGCTGGGCACTGGGGTGGAGGAAGGAGGAGACCTGAGGTCACCTGGGGTGGCAGCCTCGATCTTCCCCATCAGAGGGATGGGTGTGACCCTTAGCCTCAGCCGAGTGTGGGTCCATCCAAGCTGGGGAGATTGAGGTTCAGACAGGCAGGGGCGACCAGGAGCCGGGGCACAGGGGCCTCCACCCAAGCCCTCCAGGCCCCAATGTGCCCCCCTCTGCCCAGCATGCCTGAGGGGATGTCCAGGCTCACGAGGGGGATGGACAGCAGCTTGAGCGTGGCCAGCGCGCGGGTGCAGGGGCCCCCGACCTCGCCCGGCTCCACGCCTGGGCCCAGCACGGCGTCCACTACCAGCCCGTAGGCTTCATTAATGAGCTGCACCTGGGGAAGGCAGGCACGGTCAGGGCAGCCCAGGGCCACTGCACACCGTGTCCCCCTCACTTGCCGCCCGGCGCTGACCTCAGCGGGCAGGTAGCTCAGGAAGGGGATGTCCATCTTCTCGCACTGGGTGGTCAGGTCCCGATGCAGCAGGTCCAGCGAGCGTGTGGGGTAGAAGATGGTGGGTTCGTACTCCTGGGGGTGGGGGAAGAGGGGGTCAGGGCTGGAGGCCCTCCCAGGCTCCCCTGACCTGGTCACCAGCACCAGACCCTGCCTGGGACAAGCACTGGGCATATTCTATAAGGTGGCCCTGCGTCGATGTCCCCCTGGGAAGCTATCAAAAGAAGGCAGTGATTTCTGCAGGGGCAGGGACTTTGGGAGGTCGAAGGGGTCCTTGCTACTTACAAACACCCGCAGGTGCCGGGCACAGACCAGCCCCACTGCCCCGTTCTGCTCTGGGCCGCACACGACTAGCACCGTCCTCTGCTTCCGGGAAAGAGCGGGCAACGGGAACGCCTGGTAGTGGGGGACACAGCAAAGGCACAGGCACGGTCCAGATTCCTCCTTGCCTGGAGAGGAAACTGAGGCCTGGAGTAGGGGAAGGGATGGGGCTTGGGCCTGGAGGCAACAAGATACGACAGGAGGTGAGGTGTTCTGGATGAGGGGCTGGGCCTCCTGGGGCCTCAGTTTCCCCATCGGAGATGCAGAGGCCTGGTCTCAGGCTCTGCCAGGTCGGTGCACGAAAAACGTGCATCCAGCCACTGCCCGTCGCCTGGAGTGCGGTTTGTTTATTCTCCGCCTGAGTTGCAGACATTCTTCCACCTTTCTCACCACGGGCCCGCCCCCGCCCATGTTTCCAGACCTCAGTCCCTCCCCGAGGCCGCGGAGTCGGGGAGCCCAACCTTAGCCAAGATGCCCTGGGGCCTCTCTGTCTCTCTCTGTGTCTCTCTGTATCTCTCAGATTCTCCGTGTCTCTGTCTCTCTGTATGTCTCTGGCTCTCTTCATGTCTCTCTCCCCACCTGTCTCTGGCTGTATCTCTCAGACTCTCTGTGTCTCTGTCTGTCTGTGTCTCTCTCCATCTGTCTCTGGCTGTCTCTGTGTCTGTATCTCTCAGACTCTAGTGTCGCTGTCTCTCTGTATGTCTCTGGCTCTCTCCATTTGTCTCTCTCTGTATGTCTCTCTCCATTTGTCTCTGGCTGTCTCTGTATCTCTCTGTCTCTGTCTCTCTCCGTCTCTGTATCTCTGTCTCTCTCCACCTGTCTCTGGCCATCTCTGTGTCTCTCTGTATCTCTCAGACTCTGTCTCTCCAGGCATTTCAGCCCCAGCCCTGCCCTGATTCTGCATGGCCCCAGCCCCTTCTCCTCTCCCAGACTCAGTGTGGCGTTTATCAAATGCGATGACAGTGCCACCGCCTGACAGGCACACTGGGTGTCTCCTGAGCCCCAGTTGTACTTTCAGCTCCAACCACACAGACAGCAGATTACTCCCCTTTCAAGTATCCTCCCCAAGGGCTTAGCGCAGTCCTGACCTGCCATGAACATGCCTGCGATCCCAGCCATGCCAGGCCCAGAGCCCAAGACCCAAGACGGGGACCGAGGGGCTTCTGGACAGAAAAGGGGCTTTCAGTACAAAAACCAGACGGTTGGCCACTGAGCGCCAGGCGAGCGGTGACTACTGGGTTTCTTTCTGGGGTTTTGATTTTCCTTCTCCTTTGGGCACCTCACCCGGGATCTATTTCATTTGGAAACACAAACATTTAAGTCCACATGAAGAAAAACACTGAGTTTTTAAAAAGTATACCATGGCAATAAGAAGAAAAAGAGGAGTGAGGAGGGAGAGAATGGGGAGGAGGAGGAGGACAGGGAGGAGGTAGGGGAAGTGGGAAGGAGGAAGGAGAACAGGAGGAGGGGGAGGAGGAGGGAGAGGAAGGAGAAAGGAGAGGAGAAAGGGGCGGAAGGGGAGGAGGAGGGAGAGAGAAAGGAGGAGGAGGAGGGTAAGAGGAGGGGGCCGGAGGAGGAGGAAGAAGGAGAAAGGCGAGGGGGATGAGGAGGGTGGGGGAGGAAGAGGAGGCAGTCACGCTACAGCCTTGACTGTATGGGACACTTTTCTGAGGCATTCTCGTTTAGGGACTGACTCGTCAGTACCATTTATTATCCTGTTGCAGAGGAGGAAACTGGCGCCCAGCACGGCTGGCTGCACGGTGAAGCACTCCATAGTATGATTATTGCTATCACCCTTGTGTCATCCTCCTGGCCCCTCGAGGTGTGGGGAGTTACTCCAGAGCCAGACACACCTGGGTTGCAGCTCTGCTTCCATCCCCCTGTGACCCAGGGAAGGCCCCTCGCCACCTCTGAGCCTCAGTTTCCCCATCTGCAGAACGGGGTTGTTCAGGGGTGTTCAGATCGCGGGAGCAGATGTCCCTGGTGCCCAAGACCCAGGAGGTGGCAAAAGCAGGCGGGTCACATGTGCAGGAGGGGTCTGCACTTCCAGGGTCACGGCACTGCCCCTGCAATAACCTCTGCCCTGGCCTTCTCTGATACCAGGGGTCTCAGGTCCCCGTATGGCCTGTACCAGCCATAAGCCTCTCTGGGCCTCAGTTTACCCATCAGGCTGGGGTAGGCCCAAGCAAAAAGGGGGTTCTTGAGGGCTGGACCACCCAGGTCACAGGAGTCATGCAGCTCAGGAGAGTTGGCCGTCTGGTTGGAGTCAGGGTTGGGGGTCAGGGGTCAGGTACCTTGGTCACAGCCACGGCACTAGCATGACCGCACAGCTCCACGAGCTGCTGCCGCCCAAAGCGATAATCCTCCAGCAGCTCCCGCTCCAGGGCGGCTGCCTCCGCGGTGCTGGGGACAGAGTAGGATGGGTCACTCAGAGACACACAGAGACAGAGACAGCCTCAGATGGAGCCAGAAATGTTCCGCCAAGCTTCTGAACCCGGTCCCAAAGCCACCCTCCCACCCCGTACCCCCAAGTAGCGTCTGCAGCCTTGAGCTGGGGGATGCCTGCCCTCAGTTTCACCGTGCGACGCACGGGCTGAATCGAGGCTTGGCGGGCCGCGGTGTGGGAGCCAAAGCCCGAGGCGCGGGCGCCCTCTGGTGGCAGAAGATGCGCCGGCAAGCGCACGTTGGTTCTACTGCTCCAAAGCGTGGGACACAGAACCGGACCTAGACGTCCCCAGCTCCCAGGGCGGAGGGAACCAAGAAGGGGAATGGAGCATGAAGGACTTTGATGGGGGCGATAGGCTGATTTCAGGCAGTGGGAGCCACTGAACAAGCTTCAGGACGCTGAAAGGGGCGGACAGGACTGAGGGCATCTGGGGTCCATGGGTTTTTAAGGCTGCAGAGTTTGATGGCACACTAAGCAGGGTGGCCTTGAGGCCTGGGGCTATGAGACCCTTTGGTGACCGATTTTCAGGGGCAGTGACATAATTAGATTATTTGTGGCCAGGCCGGGCGCGGTGCCTCACATCTGTAATCCCAGCACTTCAGGAGGATGAGGTGGGTGAATCACTTGAGGTCAGGAGTTCCAGACCAGCCTGCCCAACATGGTGAAACCCTGTCTCTACTAAAAATATAAAAAATTAGCTAGGCATGGTGGTGGGCGCCTGCAGTACCAGCTACTCAGGAGGCTGAGGCTTGAACCCGGAGAATCGCTTGAACCCAGGAGGCAGAGGTTGCAGTGAGCCGAAATTGTGCCACTGCACTCCAGCCCGGGTGACAGAGACTCCATCTCCAAAAAAAAAAAAAAGGTTATTTGTTGCCAGAAAATGGGGCTACTTAGCTTGAGATGAAGCTCTGCCATCCACTTCACTGAGTGACTGGGGTCTGTCTCCACCTCTCGGAGCAAAACTGAATATTCGGGTGAGCTACACAATTGGTGGGACTAGGCTGGGCGTGGTGGTGGACACCTGTAATCCCAGTGATTTAGGAAACTGAGGCAGGAGGATCACTTGAATCTGGGAGGTGGAGGCTGCAGTGAGCTATGATCACGCCACTGCACTCTAGCCTGGGCGACAGAACAAGACCTTGTCTCTAAAATAATAATAAAAAACACAAAACATAAATGAAAAGAGCCAGGCCTAGAAAAGTTGGAAAAACAACTAATGATTCAGAGAAGCGGAGTGGCTTGCCCAGGATCATGCAGGAAGCAAGTCGGGAAACTGGGTCTTTCCCCCTTGGTGTCTCCAGAGCCACAGGACATGAACAAAGACATAGAGCCAGACCTACAGATGGTGGATGTTTGGGGGCATGAATCCTGAGGTTCTTTCCTTCAACTCTCTGGTGGGAGATGTCTGCCCTCTGGCCAATTTTGCAGCATGATAAGGCCGGGTAGGCAGAGTGCAGGAGAACGAGGACTCCTATGGGATGGGAGTCAGCGAGGGCTTCCTGGAGGAGGAGGCCTGGAACATCGTGGGAGGTAATGCAGGGGCAAGAATAGCAAAAGCCAAGATCCTGGGGTGGGGAGGAGCCTGGTATGTTCAAGGGGCAGAAGGGAGGCTGAAGCAGAGTGATCAAGGGGGCAGGGCAGGCAGGGCCTCAAATGCCAGACTGAGGAACATGGTGAGGAGGACACTTCGGGGGTCCACACATAAAGAGGGAGACAGAGACTCAGGGCAGGAAAGTCACATGCCCTGGGACACCCCAGTAAACAGAGCCAAATTCAAACCTCAGCCTGTCTGCAGCTGACATAGGATGAAATTGACGGACGGGGTGGGGAAAAGGAGCTCATGGTGAACTCAGGAGTCCCCCGGGCAGGCCAGTGCAGCTCCCAGGAAAGCACATAGGAGAAGGTGCGTTTGCATTCGGGGTGAGGAATTTGGCAGGCTGGGAACATGGCTCATTCCTCCACCTCCATCTTGTGACAGCTCTGACTGCCGCCCCCGCAGGAGGGTGCGGGGAGGAAGTAGAGGGCGGGAGGGTGATGCATTCCTCTTCTATCCCAAAGCTTTGGCCTCTAGCAGCCACTTGGAACATTCTCTTCCTGCCTAACTGGTCATTAGAATGATAATGGGGGCTCTGTGGGCAGAGGGTCGTCCAGGTTAGGAACCTGGGGGTGGGGCGCAGCAGCAGCTGTGGGGTGGGGGTGGGAGGCTGCGTGGGAATTGGAGCCTGGTGAAGGAGGGTGGCAGGCAGGGCAGGTCCATTCTGCTGTTGTGGGATTCTGGGGGTGTTCAGTGGTGCCTTTTGCTCCCCCTAGTCTCAGTCGCCAGATGAGAGAGGCTTCAAGGCCCCAAGGATTTCCCCGTCAGACCCAGGAGGCCTGAAGTGGCCTGGGTCCAAAGGGAACTGGGCCTGACACTCCCCAAATGCTTCCAGGAGAGGGCTTTCTGGGAGGTGAAACCTCAGGCCAGGGTGCCCATGCCACATTCACCCTGCTCTCAGTCCTACCTGCTTCTCTCCACCTCACACCTCTGCCCACCAGACCATCACGGGGGATCACCTGGCCGCACACAGCAGCCTCCTGCCCCCAAAACTCAACATGAGCCTGGGGGGCTTTGAAAACTTGAACACCAGATTGCATCACCGGGTCCCAAACTTGCTGATGGCTCCCGAGGGCTCTGGGAACATTCAAACTCCAAACTCCTCACCATGCCTAAGAGGCCCTTCTGTGTCTCCAGCCTCGTCAGCCGGTTCCCCACTACGTTCTGGCTCCTACCCACCCCGAGAGCCCCCTCACTCCCCTCACTTAGCATTTGAGGCCCCCCACACCAGGTGAAGTCACGGCTCCAGCTCCTAGAACACTCTTCCCTAGACTGAGTCTGGACATTGGCTGAGGGAACACGTGCCCTGCTAGGTGCGCAGTGGGCAGGAGCTGTTGGACACACCTGGTTCACAGTGAGGTCAACAGCCTTGCCTGGGGTCCCATGTCACAAAGGCTGAGGAGGATGAGGTGAGAGTCACAGCTACGGTGCCAGTTCTAGATCCCAAACTCACCAACCTCTGGCAAACAGCCCCTGTGTTCCAAATCTGCTCTAGCCATGACTGCCTTCCCCAGGCCTGTTTCCTCCTCTGGACAAGGGAGGTGGTAGCATTTGAGCTAAGCTCAGCTCTTCCCATGTCGGGAGAGATGGAGAGTGGGGGTGGGTCACGGTTGGGGTTCGGTGGGGGAGTGACCAGCGCTGCTGATGAATCATTCATGAGGGGCTGGGCTGCCCTGGAGGCAGTTTCCCCAGCAACGCGGCTTAGTGTCTCCAGCAAGATGCCAGGCGGGTCTTGGATTCCCAGGCCCGTCTTGGCCATATCCCTGCCTCCGGTTCCCCACCATGGTCATGCCTCTGCCGTTGAACCTCCATCCCGGCTGTGCCCGTCTCCAGTCCCCGGACCCCATTCTGTCCCAGCTATGCCCCTGCCTCCGGTCCTACGGGCTGCTCCTGGCCCCATGCGAGCCACGCCCGTCTCCAGCGTCCCTCTCCCCAGCTGACCTGAGGAAACGCCGCTCCTCGGGCGCCTCCGACGGGTCTGGGCCGGCTGCGCTGCTCATGGCTGAGGTGAGCCGGGGCGCCGGGCGCTGCCGCTACCGCCACCGCCTTTTAAGCGCATCCGTGGAAGGAGGCAGCACCCCCTCTTCTCCTCCCTCCCGCCCACCCTGCGTGCCCGCCACTCAAGAAGCGCCGCTAAGGCGCTGCGCGTCACCATTGGTCGGTGGACTCAGACGGACTTAACCCTTTCGTGCCAGGAGCCCACAGCAGAGCCACCTGGCCAATCTTGGTTGCCTCCCCCGACTTAGTTTCCCTGCAGATATCCCCGTGTCTCTGAGCTTCCCTCTCAGGAAGCGAGGAGCCCCTCCGCAGCCAAATACCCTCGCCATGCCTACAATTGGCAGGGCTGCACAGGGTATGGTGGCTCACGCCTGTAATCGCAGTGACGCGGGAGGCTGAGGCGGGAGGATCACTTGCATCCAGGAGGTCAAGGCTCCCCCCACTCTCCAGACCTCCGTGGAGAAGGTCTGACCCAAAGCTGACCCAGGGGCCCCCAGCCTGGAGGGGTGAGCGGGCTGCTGACAGGCACGGTTTCAACAGGGAGGCAGGAGAGTCCAGGTATACCCGAGGCAGAGACGGAGGCTGCCGGTGGATCCAGGGGCAGCCCCTAGGTGTGTTTTGAGGTCACCCTGCGTCACATCTGCTGCGTCCCCATGCTACATGTGATCCGGTGGTGCCTAGCTGGGCCCTCTCCCCCTTCTTTCCCCCAGTCCCCAAGAAAACAGGCAGGCCAGGTCTGCAAAGCATTTATTCCGTCCCAGTGGGGAGGGGCAGGGATCCAGGTGGCCGGAGGACACAGGGCCTAGGTGTACCACATGAAGCCGTGGCTGGCATGGAGAGCCTCCTCTGTGGTACGCAGCCCATACAGCTCCCCAATCAAGGGGGGCACCCAGCGGGTTGTGTGGAACACAGACTCCCCCACCTGTGGGGACAGTGGGGTATGGGTAGAGGCACAGCCACCCATATACCTGCTGGGACCCATCCCCCAGGACCAGTGGCCCCTATGCATGGCAGGCGCTACAGCCTTCCCTTCTGGGACCTGGCACCCACCACCCCCTTGGCCCTGGGGTTTCTATAGAAAGCTGTGAAGCTCCCCAACCCCAGGCCCTGTCTCTGCCGTGGCTGGCACCCCTGCCCTCCCAGCCGGGGACCCACCTTCCAGTCAGGCACGTCCTTCATGATGATGGCCTCCTCCTCCAGGTTCTCCCGAAGCATCTGCAAGGTCCTGTGGGGATGGGGCCGATGGTGGGGGTGGGGCCTCAGTGCCCTGAGGGGCCCCTGCCTAGGGCCCCTGGTAGCACCCCTTCAAGCCTCCCTCCCACCCTGTCTCCCTTTCCCCAGGCAAACTCCTAGCTTTTCTCTTGCCCCAACCCCAGTGCTGCCTCCTCCTCCAGGAAGCCTTCCGGTTCGCCCCCTTGGGTCTCCACTAAGTCTCCACGCCTCTCTGAGGATGCAGCTGACAGCACACGGCGATGGCCCCCATGTGCATTCTGGCCACCTGCAGCCTGGGGCCTTCAGGCCAGTGACCTCCCGACCTTGGCCCCTGCGGTGCTACCTCCGGTCGGTTTCTGCCTGGAACAGTGGCATCAGCGCGATGCGGGCCTCAAAGTCCTCGATTTGTAGGCGCCTGTGAAAGCCGGAAACCCACACTCAGGTCAGACCAGGCTGGGTCGGGGGAGCATAGGCAGCAGACCTCAGGGGCCAGGGTGCTGCTGGGGGAAGAGGTGGAGGGGGGCGGGGAGGCAGGCAGGGGGCAGGGCGAGGGTCATGGGCAGGGCGAGGGTCGTGGGCAGGGCAAGGGCCATGGGCAGAGCCCACCAGCAGCCTGAGAGGAGGGCGGGTGCAGGCAGCTGCACGGGTGACTGCCCACAAGACTGTTGGCTTTCTACTTTCTTTCCAATTAAAAACTTTTTTTATCCTAAAAATAACTCTGCCTGATGATCGCCATGAAGTGGGGGTGACTTCATCACGGGGCTCTGGGCCTCACAAAACCACGTCCCCTTCATCTCAAAATAATCACAGTGTGTGAGGCTGGGACAGGCGCGGCCACAATCCTTCCTTTCTTCTCCCTGCTTTCTGGCAGTTTCCAAGTTCCCTGCAATGACCCCCATCTCCCAGTCCTGCCTGGCCTGCGTTGGGGTGGGGGGAGGGGTGGAGAAGCAGTGCCCAGCCTGTGACACAGGGAGAGGGGGGCTCCTGGCCCTAGTTCATCTGGCCCTATGTGTCCACTGCCTGGTGTGGTCTGGTTTGATCCTGGTCACCTCTGACAAAATCCTGCTTAGAAGGTCCAAGGCAGGCCCTCCACTCATATCCTGTACTAACCTGGATCCACGGGTCCCAGCCCTCCTCACTAGACACATTTTTGGGGTGGTGGGGACAGGGTTTCCCTCTGTTGCCCAGGTTGGTCTTGAACTCCTGGGCTCAAGCAATGCTCCCACTTTGGCCTCCCAAAGTGCTGGGATTGCAGAGATGGAGACATCTCGAGGACAGAGCCTAGAAATGGAAGTGCTGGGTCTGGATCTGCACTTTCTGGGGCCTGGGATTGCACGGCCAAGTCCAAGGGGCCCGTTCACCCCTCGCCAGCACGGACAACAGTGGAATGCTACAGGACCCTGACAACTGGCCGGGGGGACTTTCAGACAACGCCCACCGGGGGCCCTACCTGCGCTCACGGTTCCACTTCATTATGCTCCAGTACCCGTAGATCAGGGTTCCAATCCCTATGGCCAGCATGCTGTAGCCTGTGGAGAGAGGCGCTGCTCAGCGGGCCAGCCTGCCCCCAGACACCCTCCTCCACCGCTCCAGGCGCTGCCCACTCTGCAGTCAGGGGACACTGGCGGCTTCTTTCTCAGGAGTGAGGCTGCTTGCACTGTGACACCTCTGACCCCATGCCAGGGGTTTTCTGAAAGGTACAAGCCAGGCAGCAACCTCAGGAGGTCTGAGGGTCTAGATGGTGGTTGCTGGGGGCACCCCAGCTCCATCATCTTCTAAAAGGCTGTTTGGACCCTGGGCGGCAGGCTGGCCCCCAAGTGGGAGGGCGGCTCTGACAGTGTCCATGGTGGCTCCCGGCCACCTGGGCCACAGTTCCGTGTGCTGCCCTGCAGGGGCTGCACACAGCTGCCAGGGACAGGCAGTGCCCTGTGGGGGCTGCCCAGCCACCCCCTGGGCTCTAGGGGTGGCCGTGCTACCTCTTGGCTCTGCAGGGTGAAGCCCCCTGCCCTGCACCCCAGGGAGGACCTAGGCCATCATGAATATTTACTGAGCACCAGTGGGGCCTTGCTCTAATCCTGACTGACAGGCTGGGGGCCCACTGGGGTCTTCAGGGAGGCCTGGGCTGTCTGGGATCCAGCTCCCAGGCTCACCCTGCACCCCCCAGATCCTTCCAGCCCCAGTCTTCCCTGGACAGGCTTTGCGCTTGGTGGGATGAATGACAAGCTCAGGCAGGCCGGGCTCCAGTCAACACCCAGGAAATGGCCAGCAGGTGTAAGGCAAGGCCATCTCCAGGCCTCCAAGGCACTGGGCCCTGCTCGATGCCTGCTGGGGCTACTCCGTGCCTGCCAGGCCCTGCTCTGCACCTGTCCTGCTCTTCTGCCTTCAGCTCTGCTCCAGCATGGAGCTCATGGGGGCACCTCTGCTAGACCCGGAGATAAATGAGAAACTGTCTCAAGTTTGTACCTGGCTTATTTAACCTGTTAGAAGCCCAAGTCAGGGGTAAGACATTTCCATGCTACAGGTAATGAGGGTGTGCTGGGTCCGGGCTCAGAGGCACATCTCTGGAGAGGCCCAGGGTGCTCAGGGCCAGCTCCCAGCTCTCAGCCTCCTGTCTAGCACATGGGAGGTTTCATCAGCTGCCTTGTTCATTTTTTTTTTTTTTTGGTTTTTGGTTTTGAGGCAAGGTCTCACTCTGTTACCCAGGCTGGAGTGCAGGGGTGCGATCATGGCTCAATGCAGCCTCCAACTCCTGGGTTCAAGTGATCCTCCCACCTCAGCCTCCCGAGTAACTGGGACCCCAGGTGTGTACCACCATGTCCAGCTAACTAATTTTTGTACAGATGGGGTCTCGCTATATTGCCCAGGCTGGTCATATCTCGTTCTTTTCTTTTTTTAAATTTATTTATTTTTGAGACAGAGTCTCACTCTGTTGCCTGGGCTGGAGTGCAGTGGCATGATCTTGGCTCACTGCAACCTCTGCCTCCCGAGTTCAAGCGATTCTTCTACCTCAGCCTCCTGAGTAGCTGGGACTACAGGCACCCACCACCATGCCTGGCTAATTTTTGTATTTTTAGTACAGACAGGGTTTCACCATATTGGCCAGGCTGGTCTCGAACTCCTGACCTCGTGATCCACCTGCAAGTGCTGGGATTACAGGCGTGTGCCACCATGCCCAGCCATATCTCACTCTTTTCAACGGCTACAGAGAACCCAGCAGACAGACCTGGGCTGCCCTCAGCCTTCTGGTGCGATCTCAGCCCACTGCAACCTCCACCTCCCAGGTTCAAGTGATTCTCCTGCCTCAGCCTCCTGAATAGCTGGAATTACAGGTGCACGCCACCGTGCCCAGCTAAATTTTTGTATTTTTCAGTAGAGACGGGGTTTCACCATGTTGGCCAGGCTAGTCTTGAACTCCCGACCTCAGGTAATCCATCTTCCTCGGCCTCCCAAAGTGCTAGGATTACAGGTGTGACCCACCATGCCCGGCCCAAAATACATATTTTTAAATTAGCTAGATGTGGTGGCACATATCTGTGGTCCCACCTACTTGGGTGGCTGAGGCGGGAGTATCACTTAAGCCCAAGACGTCAAGGCTGCAGTGGGCTGAGATGGCACCACTGTACTCCAGCCCAGGTGACAGAGAAAACTCTGTCTCAAAAAACAAAAACAAAAACAAAAGAAAAATATATTTTTTTTTCATAGAAACAGGGTCTTGCTATGTTGCCCAGGCTGGTCTTGAACTCCTGGCCTCAAGCAATCCTCCCACCTCAGCCTCTCAGAGTGTTGGGACTACCAGTATGAGCCACTGAGCCCGGCCTTGGCCATTCTTAGAGAAGACCAAAATAAATAAAAACCCATCCTGTGTTCAAGAATTAGAGCACTTAGCATTGTGCAGATGACAATGCTGTCCAAACTGATACAGATTTGAAACACAATCCCCATCAGAATCCCAACCATTTCTTTTCCTGTTGCAGAAACTGACAAGCAGGTTGGGAAATTCATATGGAAATGCAAGGGCCCAGAATAGCCAAAACAATTTTGAAAAAGAACAAAGTTGGAAGACTCACACTTCACTATTTCAAAACTTATCCCACAGCTGTGTGTACAAGACAGTGTGGCACTGGCATAGGACAGAGATGTTCATCAATGGAACAGAACTGAGAGTCCAGAAATAAACCCTTACATTTATGGTCAATTGATTTTGGACAAGGGTGCCAAGATAATTCAATGGAGGAGAAAACAGTCTTTTCAACAAATGGGATAGCCAGACGGCCACATGCTAAAGAATGAGGATGCACTCCTTCTTTATCCCATCCACAAAAATTAACTCAAAAGGATCAAAGACCTGCCGGGCGCGGTGGCTCACGCCTGTAATCCTAGCACTTTGGGAGGCCGAGGCAGGCGGATCACGAGGTCAGGGGATCGAGACCATCCTGGCTAACACGGTGAAACCCCATCTCTACTAAAAATGCAAAAAATTAGCCGGCGTGGTGGCGGGCGCCTGTAGTCCCAGCTACTTGGGAGGCTGAGGCAGGAGAATGGCGTGAACCCGGGAGGCGGAGCTTGCAGTGAGCCTAGATCGTGCCACTGCACTCCAGCCTGGGCGACAGAGCGAGACTCCGTCTCAAAAAAAAAAAAAAAGGATCAAAGACCCAAGCGTAAGAGCTAAACCTATTAATACTCTTAGAAAAGTCAGTCTCTGTGACCTCAAACTAGATTTCTTAGATATGACACCAGACGCACAAGTGACAAAAGGAAAAATACAGAAATTGGACTTCTTTGAAATTATTATTATACATATATTTTTGAGATGGAGTCTCATTCTGTTGCCCAGGCTGAAGTGCAGTGACACAATCTTGGCTCACTGCAAGCTCCGCCTCCCGGGTTCACGCCATTCTCCTGCCTCAGCCTCCCGAGTAGCTGGGACTACAGGTGCCTGCCACCGTGCCCAGCTAATTTTTGTATTTTTAGTAGAGACAGGGTTTTGCCATATTGGCCAGACTGGTCTCAAACTCCTGACCTCAAGTGATCTGCCTGCCTCTGCCCCCCAAAGTGCTGGGATTACAGGCATCAGCCACCATGCCCGGCCCCAACTTTATCGAAATTAAAAACTTTTGTGCTGTAAATGAAACTATCAATTAGCTGAGAAGACAACATATATATACACACTCTTACAACTCAATAATTCAATAATTTAAAAAACCCTACTAAGCCGGGCGCAGTGGCTCACACCTGTAATCCCAGCACTTTGGGAGGCCGAGGCGGGCGGATCACGAGGTCAGGAGATCCTGGCTAACACAGTGAAACCCCGTCTCTACTAAAAATACAAAAAATTAGGCAGGCACGGTGGCAGGTGCCTCTAGTCCCAGCTACTCGGGAGGCTGAGGCAAGAGAATGGTGTGAACCCGGGAGGCGGAGCTTGCAGTGAGCCGAGATCGTGCCACTACACTCCAGCCCGGGCAACAGAGCGAGACTCCGTCTCAAAAAAACAAGCAAGCAAACAAACAAAAAACCCTACTAAAAATATATAAAGGATTTGAGTAGACATTTCTCACAGAGAGACATACAAATGGCCAATAAACACATGCAAAGGTGGTGGTTCACTCCTAGAATCTCAGCACTTTGGGAGGCCGAGGTGGGAGGATAGCTCGAGCCCAGGAGTTCGACACCAGCCTGGGCAACATTGAGGCCCCATGTCTTGAAAAAAATAATAAAAAATAAAAATAATAAAAAACATGAAAAAATGTTCGACATCATCAGCCAGCAGTGATATGCAAATCAATGATCAATGCCCAGAAAACTGAGCAAAAAAAGACCCAAAAAGAATTTAAAAAAAAACTCCACCATAACGAAATACTGCTTCACATGCGCTAGGATGGCGGCTATGATCAAAAAAATGGAAAATAATCAGTGTTGTTGAGATGTGGAGAAATTGGGACTCTCATACATTGCAGGTGGAAGCACAAAATGGTACAGCCAATTTGGAAAACAATTTGGCAGTTCCTCAAAATGTTAAACACGAAGTTACTATATGATCCAGTGGTTTGTCTCTTAGGGGAAAGTTCACAAGGGAGAAATGAAAACCTATATCCATACAAACACCTGTACAGCGTGAATCTTCATGGCAGTAGTACTCACATTATTCACAGCAGCCAAAGAGTAGGTGGACAACCCAAGTGCCCATCAAAAAATGAAAACACAACACTTGGTGCTGGATATTAATTAGCCAGAAACAAAAGGCCACACGGTCTGTGACTCCACTGATATGAAATGCTCAGAACAGGCAAATCCACAAGGAAAGGAAGCAGATTAGTGTTTGCCAGGGGTGGGATGATTGCTAATAGGGAGGACAGGGTTTCTTTTGGATAATGAAAGTGGTCTAAATTCTGATCATGGCAATGGCCACACAACTTTGTGAATATACTAAAAAATCAATAAATTGGACACACTTCACTATATTATTATTTCTGAGATGGAGTCTTGCTCTGTTGCCCAGGCTGGAGTGCAGAGGCAAGATCTTGGCTCACTGCAACCTCCGCCTTCCAGGTTCAAGCGATTCTCCTGCCTGAGCTTCCCGAGTAGCTGGGATTACAGGTGTGCACCACCACACCTGACTAACTTTTGTATTTTTAGTAGAGACAGGGTTTTGCCATGTTGGCCAGGTTGGTCTCCAACTCCTGAGCTCAGGTGATCCATCCACTTTGTCCTCAAAGGGCTGAGATTACAGGCGTGAGCCGCTCCCAGCCATTAAATTGGACAGACTTTAAATGGGTGAGTTGTGTGGTATGGTATGGGAACCTCAATAAATATATTAAAGACACAAGATGAAAAGGAAAGGGCTTCCTGCTAGGCTCAGGAGGGAGTGGAGACAGGAGAACTGGGTGTGGGAGATAGTGGAGGAGGTGGGGTGGAAGTCATTTCAGGAGCGGCATGGATTAAAAGGGGCCTGAGCCAGTTGGGTGCAGTGGCTCATGCCTGTAATCCCAGCACTTTGGGAGGCTGAGGTAGGCGGATCATGAAGTCAGGAGATCGAGACCATCCTTGCAGTGAGCTGAGATCGTGCCACTGCACTCCAGCCTGAGTGACAGAGCAAGACTCTGTCTCAAAAAAAAAAAAAAAAAAAAGAACAAAAAGCAAAAAAGCAGCCTGAGCCAGCCCATCATGTCCTGGGACGCTGGCAGTGAGTGAATGGCTGACCCAGGCAGACAGAAGGGAGTGGGTGCCAGGCTTGGGGCCACCAGGCCTTGGACAGGAGCAGAGAAGGTAGGTCTGGTGGGAAGGCCACTGTGGACCACGGCTCAGGAGAGGCAGGGGAGGAGGACAGAGGAGGGAGAGGAGGCAGGGCCTGTGTATTTGCTCTTTTTCTGCAGAGCAGGCTTCTTCTCAGAGAGGTCCTCCTGGCACATCCTGGCTTACGTGGGCCCAGGTTATCCCAGGCCTCACCAACAACTAGAAATCCTGGCATGATGTGTTGTATCTCTTCAGCTCAGCTGTGATTGCTTGGGGACAGGGGCCGGCACCATGTGCTCACTCAACAATGAAAGCAGGGCCATAAACAAAGAGCACACCAGCATCGGGGTATCCTCCTCACTCCTCTGCCGGGAAAGGCTGGGGTGGGTGTGTATGTGCTGTAACAAAAGTCCACACCATTAGAAGCACACAACCCCAGGCAGTGGTATTTAGGGCACTGTCTGGCACAGGGGGACCACTGCTCTGTGGTCAACTGGGAGAGGACCAGGGTATTTATACAAAAATGAGATGCTGGAAGCGGGGAGCTCAGGGAGCCTCCAGGGCTGGGGTCCTTCTGTGGCCTGGTCTGGCTGCAGGTCACACAGGTGCACATTTGGAAAGGGACCTTGTGCTGCACACCTGAAGGGGTAGGGTAGCCCAGGTTACACCTCAGAAGAATGAGACTCGGCTAGGCGTGGTGGCTCATGCCTGTAATACCAGCACTTTGGGAGGTTGAGGCAGGGGGACCACCTGAGGTCAGGAGTTCGAGACCAGCCTGGCCTACATGGCAAAACCCCGTCGCTACTAAAAATACAAAAAAATATATATATATATTAGGCCGGGCCCAGTGGCTCACACCTGTAATCCCAGCACTTTGGGAGACCAAGGCGGACAGATCATCTGAGGTCAGGAGTTCGAGACCAGCCTGACCAACATGGAGAAACCCCATCTCTACTAAAAATAGAAAAAATTAGTTGGGCATGGTGGCACATGCCTGTAATCCCAGCTACTCAGGAGGCTGAGACAGGAGAATCGCTTAAACCTGGGAGGCGGAGGTCGCGGTGAGCCGAGATTGCACCATTGCACTCTAGCCTGGGCAATAAAACTGAAAACTCCACCTCAAAAAAAAAAAAAAAAAAAAAATTAGCCGGGTGTGGTGGTGCGCACCTGTAATCCCAGATACTAGGGAGGCTGAGGGAGGAGAATCGCTTGAACCTGGGAGGCAGAGGTTGCAGTGAGCCGAGATAGTGCCACTGCACTCCAGCCTGGGCGACAGAGCAAGACTTGGTCTAAAAAAAAAAAAAAACCACAAAAAAAACAACCAAAAAACAATGCCAAGTGTGGTGGGTCGTGCCTGCAATATGAGCACTTTGGGAGGCAGAGGTGGGTGGATCACCTGAGGTCAGGAGTTCGAGACCAGTCTGACCAATATGGTGAAACCCCGTCTCTACTAAAAATACAAAAATTAGCCAGGTGTGGTGGCGTCCAACTGTAGTCCCAGCTACTCGGGAGGCTGAGACAGAATTGCTTGAATCCAGGAGGTGGAGGTTGCAGTGAGCCAAGATCGGGCCACTGCACTCTAGCCTGGGTGACAGAATGAGACTGTCTCAAAAAAAAAAAAAAAAGAAAGAAAGAAAGAAAAGAAAAAAGAAAAATGAGGAAACAGAATGCATTATATTCCTCCAATGTGCTCTTGGACAGGACTCATGGGCCAGATCTAGCCTGAAGCCTCTTTTTTTTTTTTTTTTTTTTTTAATTTTTGGTAGAGGTGGGGGTCTCACTATGTTGCCCAGGCTGGTCGCAAACTCCTGGGCTCAAGCCATCCTCCCGCTTCAGCCTCCCAAAGTGTGGGGATTACAGGCATGAGCCACCTGGCTCAGAGGCAATCTGCTTGTGTATAGCCCCCAGGCTAAGAACACTTTCCATTTGTAAATAGTTGTCTCAGTAACTGAAACTTTCTGGCCAGCCAAACCCAAAATACTCGTCATCTGTCCCTTTTATAGAAACAGTCTGCCAATCTCAGCTCTGGGATACAAGATAAACAAGAGGAGGCGGGCCGCGGTGGCTCATGCCTGTAATTCCAGCACTTTGGGAGGCTGAGGCTGGAGGATCACTTGAGCCCAGGAGTTTGAGACCAGCCTGGTCAACATAGCTGCACTCTTATCTCTACAAAAAGTAGAAATAAAAAATAAAAAAAACAAGAAGCGGCTGGGGAGGACTTTTCACCTCACACTGACTTTTCTACTGTCTGAATTATTACATTTTTAATTACCATGCTCATTTTTTTGTGTGTGTTAAAATTGAGGCATCATGTGCATAACATGTAATTTAAATGTAAAGTTTGATTTGTTAAGAGACATGCTTTCTGCTGAGCAGGGTGGCTCATGGCGATAGTCCCATCACTTTGGGAAGCCGAGGTGGGTGGACCACTTGAGCCCAGGACTTCAAGACCAGGCCTGGGCAAGATGGCGAGACCCCATCTCTACAGAAAATACAGAAAGCTGGGCGCAGGCTTGTAATCCCAGCTACTCGGGAGGCTGGGGTGGGAGGATGGCTTGAGCCCAGGAGGCAGAGGTTGCCAAGAGATCACTCCAGCCCAGGCAACAGAACCACACCCTGTCTTAAAAAAAAAAAAAAGAAATGTATGTATTCACCCTTAAATTACGTTTAAAAGTTTCTATTTGTCCGTTAACCTGGGGACTGGGTATGGGCGCCTTTTAAGTTCTCTGTTTCAATTTTCTGTGCTGCGCCCGATAACAAAATTTAACGTGTTACTTAAAACATTTGAAAACTTTACGCCGGGCATGGTGACTCACGCCTGTAATCCCAGCACTTTGGGAGGCCGAGGTGGGCGGATCATCTGAGGTTGGGAGTTCGAGACCAGCCTGACCAACATGGAGAAACCCCGTCTCTACTAAAAACACAAAATTAGCCAGGCGTCGTGGCACAGGCCTGTAATCCCAGCTACTCGGGAGGCTGAGGCAGGAGAATCGCTTGAACCCAGGAGGCGGAGGTTGCGGTGAGCCGAGATGGCGCCATTGCACTCCTGCCTGGGCATCAAGGGCAAAACTCCGTCTCAAAAAAAAAAAAAAAAAATTGAAAACTTTAAGAATACGGATTCCTGGGACACCATGCAGGCGGGGGTTGCCAGCAGGGAACCACTGCATAGAACATCTTGTAAATTCCCTCCAGGTTCCAGGTTGCGGCCTCAGCCTTGCCTTGGGGAGCCGCTGCCTCTTTTGGGCCTCAGTTTCCCCATCTTAGAAATCCAAGGGTGGCTGAGGGCCAGAGCACAGGCTAAGACTCAGTTTAACCCACTGTAAAATGTAAATAATTAGAGGGACCGATTTCCTGGGCTGTTACGAGAAGGAAGAGGAGCTGGGAAAGCGCTCAACAAACTGCAGCACTTAGCGTTATTACAGAAGCTATGGTGGATCCCCGGGCTCTGCCTCCGGTCACACCGCCGGGAAAACTGAGGCCCCCCTGTGTCCCCGGAACCCCGCCCCCGAGCCCTGAGTGCCCAGACTCTGAGACCCCGGCGCAGAGTGATACTGACCCGACAGTCCTCGACGCGGCAAGTTCCGTTTGTAGTCGATGGGCCCATAGCCCCCCGGCGGGGGCATGTCCTGCTTCACCTTTGGCGCCGCCATGCTCGCAGTATCCCACACTTCCGGTCCCGGGCGGAAGTGACATACTGCCACCGCCATGATGAGTGTGGCGGAAGCACTCGAGATGGTCCGCCGCCGCGCTAGGAAGCCCGGGACACTACCCGGGTGTAACTACCCGACCGCGCGGGAAAGCTCCGGCGGCGGACCCTGGGTAGGAATGCGCTGCCGGGCTGCAGCTGAGGAGGCTTTACTCCTCTTTCGCCCAGACAGGGTGTGACTCGCCTTGGTTCTTGCATTAAAGGCCCTCGCCTTCACCTTGCCTCTGGGGTGTTGCGCAGGCCAGTCAGAAACTCCGAGCTCCCGAAGGAGCCAGGTGCCCTAGTTAAGGCCCCTTTTCCCGTTTTCGCCCCGTCTAGGGACTCTTCGGGAAGCCCAGGGCTCCACATAGTCACGGGCTGGGTACATGATGTTGGGGGGCAGCTGCTGCTCGAATTCGGACTCACCCCAATCCCCAGAACGCATTCTGCTCCCTGGTGGTGGTGGGTATCCCTTGCTAGTGGCCTCTCATCGGAAACTGACCATTCAGGATGATTATGAGTCACAAAGCAGGGAGGCTAGGGTGGCCTCGGGGCGGGGTCCCGGACCCCCACCCTAAGGCGGAGTGACGCCCGCGGTCACTTCACAAGGCAAAAATTGTTACGGGGCAATAAAAGGCACAACAGCGGCCAATGCCTGGCAGTGGGCACATGGGGGTGCGGGGGTGTAGGTGCCAGGCGCCATGGCTTAGACCCGAGATTGGAGTCCGGCCGCCCCCCGTCAGCAGCCGCCTCCTGCCCCCCGTGCGCCGAAGGCGCCACCATGTCGGGAGACAAACTTCTGAGCGAACTCGGTTATAAGCTGGGCCGCACAATTGGAGAGGGCAGCTACTCCAAGGTGAAGGTGGCCACATCCAAGAAGTACAAGGGTACCGTGGCCATCAAGGTGGTGGACCGGCGGCGAGCGCCCCCGGACTTCGTCAACAAGTTCCTGCCGCGAGAGCTGTCCATCCTGCGGGGCGTGCGACACCCGCACATCGTGCACGTCTTCGAGTTCATCGAGGTGTGCAACGGGAAACTGTACATCGTGATGGAAGCGGCCGCCACCGACCTGCTGCAAGCCGTGCAGCGCAACGGGCACATCCCCGCAGTTCAGGCGCGCGACCTCTTTGCGCAGATCGCCGGCGCTGTGCGCTACCTGCACGATCACCACCTGGTGCACCGCGACCTCAAGTGCGAAAACGTGCTGCTGAGCCCGGACGAGCGCCGCGTCAAGCTCACTGACTTCGGCTTCGGCCGCCAGGCCCATGGCTACCCAGACCTGAGCACCACCTACTGCGGCTCAGCCGCCTACGCGTCACCCGAGGTGCTCCTGGGCATCCCCTACGACCCCAAGAAGTACGATGTGTGGAGCATGGGCGTCGTGCTCTACGTCATGGTCACCGGGTGCATGCCCTTCGACGACTCAGACATCGCCGGCCTGCCCCGGCGCCAGAAGCGCGGCGTGCTCTACCCCGAAGGCCTCGAGCTCTCCGAGCGCTGCAAGGCCCTGATCGCCGAGCTGCTGCAGTTCAGCCCGTCCGCCAGGCCCTCCGCGGGCCAGGTAGCGCGCAACTGCTGGCTGCGCGCCGGGGACTCCGCCTAGAAGCCGAGCGGTTCCAGCCATTCCTGCAGCCAAGGGCACTGGGCCAGCGCGGCGCACGCGCAAGAGGCGCGCTTCGAGAGAATATGAGAAGCTGCCGCGTGCTGCTGCACATGCGCTTTCTCCCTTCCGCTTCCCTCCCTTCCTTCCCAGTCCGCAGTTGCTCCTGTTGGGAATCCACGTCCTCCGCGAATCCGAGAGCTGGAGGCGCATGCGTATCCGCGATTCCCTGCGACCAGGCCCCGAGAGGGAAGAAACCAGAGGGGACGGAAGCATTGCGCCTGCGCGGAACTCTCAGCCTCTGCGCGGAGGGCGTCCCTTCCCAACCAGCCGTGGGTGCCAGGTTCCCGGTTGGAACCTGCAATAAACTCGCTGTTCCTCGCACCTGGCTCTAACGGTGGCCCCCATTTGCGGATTAGTGGAGAAGCGATCGCTCCGTCCGGGGAAGGCAGGCGCGGGTGCCCTATTTTAGAGTCAGGCATGTTGAGGTTATTGCTCCAAGACTCAAAAGGGAGTCGGGAGGATTGGAACCTGGACCTTTTGAGCTCCCCAGTATGGGCAAACTCAAAGGAGCTTTGTTGTCCCCGGGTCGTGATGGTGCTGTGATGATGGGCTGGGAAGCAAGTGGACCCCAGCGCCTCCCCGTCCACATCTTTTAAGGATGGAACAGCCAGGGGTGGGGCGAGGGTGGCCTGTCTCCACGTAAAGTAGGAGTTTATAATGAGGAAACTGAGGCCCACATGGATGTCACTTGCCAAAAGGCAGAGCCAAGGGCCAGGCGCGGTGGCTCACGCCTGTAACCCCAACACTGCAAGTCCGAGACGTGCAGATAACTTGAGGTCAGGAGTTCGAAAACAGCCTGGGTATCACAGCCGAGCCCTCATCTCGTTTGTTTGTTTGTTTGTTTGTTTGTTTGTTTTTTGAGACGGTCTCGCTCTGTCGCCCAGGCTGGAGTGCAGTGGCACCATCTCGGCTCACTGCAACCTCCACCTCCCGGGTTCAAGCGATTCTCCAGCCTTAGCCTCCCAAGTAGCTGGGACTACAGGCGCGTGCCCCACACCCGGCTAATTTTTGTATTTTTAGTAGAGACCGGGTTTCACCATCTTGGCCAGGCTGGTCTTAAACTCCTGACCTCGTGATCCACCCGCCTCGAACTCTCAAAGTGTTGGGATTACAGGCGTGAGCCACCGTGCCCCCGCCCTGTCTCTTAAAAAAAAAGAAAAGGCCGGGCGCGGTGGCTCACGCTTGTAATCCCAGCACTTTGGGAGGCCGAGGCGGGCGGATCACGAGGTCAGGAAATCGAGACCACGGTGAAACCCCGTCTCTGCTAAAAATACAAAAAAATTAGCCGGGCGTGGTGGCGGGCGCCTGTAGTCCCAGCTACTCGGAGAGGCTGAGGCAGAAGAATGGCGTGAACCCGGGAGGCGGAGCTTGCAGTGGCGGAGCTTGCAGTGAGCCGAGATCGCGCCACTGCACTCCAGCCTGGGTGACAGAGCAAGACTCCGTCTCAAAAAAAAAAAAGAAAAACCCGGGGCGCGGTGGCTCACGCCTGTAATCCCAGCACTTTGGGAGGCCAAGGCGGGTGGATCACCTGAGGTCAGGAGTTCGAGGTCAGCCTGGCCAATATAGTGAAACCCCGTCTCTACTAAAAATACAAAAAAAAAAAAAAAAAAAATTAGCTGGGCACGGGAGCGGGCGCCTGTAATCTCAGCTACTGGGAGGCTGAGGCGGAAGAATCGCTTGAACCCGGGAGGCGGAGGTTGCAGTGAGCCGAGATCGTGCCACTGCACTCCACCCTGGGCAACAAGAGTGAAACTCCGTCTCACAAAACAAAAAAGACACAGCTGTGATTTTTTTTTGGAGGGGAGGGGGACAAGGTCTCTCTTTGTTGCCCAGGCTGGAGTGGCACGATCTTGGCTCACTGCAGTCTCTACCCGGGTTCAAGCAATTCTCATGCCTCTGCCTCCTGAGTAGCTGAGACTACAGGCACAGGCCACCACGCCTGGCTAATTTTTTTGTATTTTTTTTAGTAGAGACAGGGTTTCACCATGTTGGCCAGGCTGGTCTTGAACTCCTGACCTCAAGCGATCTACCTGCCTCGACCTCCCCAAAGTGCTGGAGTTACAGGCATGAGCCACTGCACCCGGCTTACAGCTGTAATTTGAACCCAGATCTAGCAACCGTGACGTTGCGGGGGTGGGGGAAGGGCTCCCTGCTGTGGGTCCCTTTCCTCTCGGGAAGAGGGGGTGGAGGAGTCAGGGCGGGGCTGGGCGCTATTCAGCTGGACCCACTAGCTCGTTCCCTCCTCTGTTCATTCATGTAGTCATGCATTTCTTGAGCACCTACTGTCTGCCAAGCCCCAGAGCTCATGGCGAAGAGACTTGGGCCCATCCCTGCCGAAAACGAGACAATTGAAAAGTCAAGTAAAATAAAAGAATGACATGGAAATAAAATAATTGTAAGTTGTGCTAAATGCCAGGTAGATTGGGAGGTGTTCAAGGAGGGACTCTGGGCGGGGCGTGGCGGCTCACTCCTATAATTCCAGAACTTTGGGAAGCTGAGGTGGGCGGATCGCTTGAGCCCAGGAGTTAAAGACCAATCTGGGCGACACAGCAAGACAGCCGTCTGTACAAAAAATTTAAAAATTAGCCAGGCATGGTGTCGTGTCTCAGCTACTTGGGAGGGTGAGGTGGGAGAATCGCCTGGGCCTGGGAGTTCAAGGCTGCACTCCAGCCTGAACCACGGAGTGAGACCCTGTCTCAGAAAAAAAAAAAAAAAAAAGTCAAGGGACTCTGAAGGTAAGAGAAACAGTCCAGGTGTTCCCCAGGAAGAGGAGAGCTGGTGTGTTTGAGTAAGGCCAGTAAGCTTATTTGCCTGGAATAGGGAGGGAGAGAGGGAGAGGAGATGGCAAGGTAAGGAGGAAATCGAGAGAGGACCCCACAGAGCCTGGGAGTGGCTCCCATTTGGGGTATATGGGGAAATGTATTAGGTGTATTAGGAAATCCTAATCGTGCCTACCTGCATATGAGCCCCACATAGCTGCTCCTCTGGTGGGTCTCCCCGTGCCCAGCCCCTGCTCACTCAGTCTCAATGGATTTCTGGTGCCCTGGGGATGCAGTACCAGCTCTACCTTCATCCCTCCAAATAGGGTATGGCCCTGTCCCCTTCAATTTTGCAGATGAGGAAACCGAGGCTAAAAGAGGGGCAGTGCCTAGCCTCCAGTCTTGGCTGGACCACATCAGAGTGGAGGTAGAAAACCTAGTTCCTGGGGCTGGGCATGGTGGCTCACGCCTATAATCCCAGCACTTTGGGAGGCGGATCACTTGAGGTCAGGAGCTTTGAGACCAGCCTGGCTAACATAGTAAAACCCCATCTCATTAAAAATACAAAATTTAGCCAGGCATGGGTGGCTTGCACCTGTAGTCCTAGCTACTCTGGAGCCTGAGTCAGGAGAATCACTTGAACCCGGAAAGTGGAGGTTGCAGTGAGCCAAGATCCCACCAATGCACTCCAGCCTGGGCAACAGAGCAAGACTCTGCCTGGAAAAAAAAAAAAAGAAAAAGAAAAAGAGAAAACCTAGCCCCTAGCCCCTAGCCCCTCTGGTTTATTCGAAGGGTGCTGCTCCTGACTGGGGCCATGCCTCAGACTCCTCACCTGGAAAATGGGGGCAAAACCCCATCCTTGGAGTAGTGGGCATGGCTTCGGAGTGTGCGTAGCTTCAGTACTGAGCCCAGGGCCTTCCCTATGCTCCCACTGCACTGAGCTAAAACCCACGCCCTTGCCCCGTCTTCCCACCCAGTCCCACCATACTGCCCTTTTTGTTCTTGACCTGCCATGCTGGCTTCTATCTCCAAGCCTTTGCACACTCCTGGCACTTTTCCCCTCTTCAAGCCTTGCCTAAAATGTCACCCCATGCCCTCCTCTCAAGGTGCTATATGTTTCTGTCTGGATAGCTCCTGCCACATCTCCAGGGCCCAGGGCATAGTGCATGCCATCTGTCTACCAACAAATCTGTGGGAGCAGATGGGGTCAGGGTCTCTGCCTGCCATGTGGCCACAGACCCAAGGTTCAATTCAGAGAGGATGAGATGTCGGGGACAAGATGTCAGGGACGAGGGGAGTGTCCCATTTTCTCAGCTGGAGAGGCTATTTGAGACCATGACCCAGGACCGCCCCTTGAATCTGCGCCAACTGCACTGAGAAGCCTGTGCCCAATCCAGGGAAGCAGAGCCTCACGAAGGACAAAGAGCCAAGCCCAGGAGACTGCACCCCATAGGAATGTTTCTCAGGCCAAGCGAGAAATGACTGTAGCAAGCCTGTGGCCCCAGCTACAGGGTAGGCTGAGGTGGGAGGATCACCTGAGCCCGAGTTTGAGGCTGCAGTGAGCTATGATTGTGCTTTGCACTCTAGCCTGGGCAACACAGAGCCTATCTCAAAAAAAAAAAAAAAAAAAAGTGGCTCGGTGCAGTGGCTCACACCTGTCATCCCAGCACTTTGGGAGGCCGAAGCTGGTGGATCACTTCAGGAGTTTGAGACCAGCCTGGCCAACACGGTGAAACCCCATCTCCACTAAAAATTAACTGGGCATGGTGGTGGTGGCACCTGTAATCCCAGCTACTCGGAGGCTGAGGCAAGAGAATCGCTAGAACCTGGGAGGCAGAGATTGCAATGAGCCGAGATCGCGCTAGTGTACTTCAGCCTGGGGGACAGAACGACCCTGTCTCAAAAAAAAAAAAAAGTTATCATGGTCAGTACTGGGGTCCGGGATACCAGTCTAGATGTGTCACAGGTGGAGTGGGACAGGCTGGGGTTCAGTTTCTACCATGTCCTCTACCAGCTCTGTGCCCATAAGACCAGGCACTTGGGAGCTGTGGGGAAGGTATGAGCTCCCAGGCCGGAGGCAGTGATGCTTCAAAGACAAGAAACAGGGCCAGGTGTGGTGACTCACACCTGTAATCCCAGCACTTTGGGAGGCCAAGGTGAGAGGACTGCTTGAGTCCAGGAGTTCGAGACCAGCCATGGGCAACATGGCAAAAATGTGTCTTTACAAAAAATATGAAAATTAGCTGGGCGTGGTGGTGCATGCCCATAGTCCCAGCTACTGAGGAGGCTGAGATGTGAGGATCACCTGAGCCTAGGGAGATTGAGGCTGCAGTGAGCTGAGATCAAGCCACTGCACTCTAGCCTGGGCAACAGAGTGAGACCCTGCCTCAAATAAATAGCACCTAGGAAAACAGGGTCATGTTTTACGCACATTAAAATTCACCAAAATGATCCCAGGTCTCACTTTATGAATAAAACTTGAAACTATCAACACTTGAAAACACATTTTTGCCATGAAGTCATTCATTTTGGATCCAGGTTGGTGACTCTGTGCTTAGATTTCACATCTGTAATATCACATCCTGCAGCAAAGACACCATCGAGGCCCCAAGCCTGAAAATTGCTCCAGGAAAACCCACCAGTCTAGCGTGAAGGCTGATGGGGCAAACACAAGCAAATTCCACTGAGATTCTTTTTTTTTTTTTTTTTTTTTTTGAGACAGTGTCACTGTCTCTTACCCAGGCTATAGTGCAGTGGCGCAATCTTGGCTCACTGTAACCTCTGCCTCCCGGGTTCATGTGATTCTCCTGCCTCAGCCTCCCAAGTAGCTGGGATTACAGGCACCCACCACCACATCTGGCCAATTTTTGTATTTTTAGTAGAGATGGGGTTTCACCATGTTGGCCAGGCTGGTATCGAACTCCTGACCTCAGGTGATCCACCCACCTCAGCCTCTCAAAAGTGCTGGGATTACAAATGTGAGCCACCAAACCCAGTCCCCACTGAAATTCTCATTCCTCTCTCCCAGCCCATGGGGTAAGTTGGCCACAAAGCTCCAGAGGAGGGGGGCCATGGGGACTCCATCCCCACAGTGAGGCCCCAGCAGCAGGTGCACCCCGCCCTTTGCTTCTCTCATTAACAAAGGGTCATCCTCCATCTCCCTCCAACCTGCCTCAGAAGCTAGGACGAAACAATACAGAGAAGCCAGGGCAGAAGGGACAAAAAAAAAGTCCAGTTGACACATCATCCATTTATTATCCTTCAGAGTCTAAAACTTCCTCATGATACAACGTATAGCCACCCATTCCAGCCTGCTTATTGGAACTTCGATTCCCATCTGGTGGCAAACATTCCTTTTTACATTTGTTTTACTATCAAAGATTTAGAGTCACAATAAATACAAGTGACAGCCTCCACCCCCGAAGAGCCCCCCCTCAATACCCTGCACTAGTGTAACTGTCTATTACACTTTAAGGATTATAAAATTGTCTGCTGTCCTTTTTTGAAAGCTCAGTCCAAGTTATTTAGGTTAACGTCATGTGCAGCATAGCTCAGCATCAAAAACCCTACGGCAGAGCAGCAAGGATCATCCCTTCTGTGATGGCGACCCCTGTGATGAGAATATTTGTATAGAGAAGTCTCTCCCCTGCCTCTACGTCCAATAGGAGAGTGGGAGCCACGGGGCCCAGCGGGGCTGCCACCGGGTCGCCTCATTTCCTCTGCTCTGAAGCTTTTGCTTCACCGAGGTCCGTGGAGTACAGGTTAAGACCAGGCGCCACTAGCACTGTGGGCTGTTCCACCCTGAGAAGGGCTGCTACAGACCTCGTCAGAGGGGTGGTTCCTGATGTCACCGTGGAGTTCCTGGGATGAGGTCAGGATGGCCATAGCTGTGGGAGGTTCCAAGGGCACTTGGCCATTCCAAACCCTACCCCCCACCTCCCCTACAACAGGCAAGGTGTGAACTCTGAGATCTCCCCTGCCCTGTCTACAGAGCAGCTGACAGAAGGAACGGTTTCCAGGTGCTGTTGGAGGTTCATGTCACAGATAACAGGGGACAGTTACAATCAGTTGGACTGGGGGCTCCCACATTCTGACGGCTTGCAGGAACCTGATCCTGGTAGGGCTCTCGGGATCAGGACCCAGGCAGTGGCCGGTTTTGAGGGTGTGCTTTGCTGCAGGTAGAACACCCTTAACATCAATCAATAGCTATCCTGGTGCGTCCAAACCCCACACCCAGAGAGGTACTTAATAATGCCTTCACCTGGAACATCATAAATGTCATAATACAACAACCCGCTTGGGGCTTATCATAGAGGTTATGCTGCAAGGAACTGAAAGGAAATAATGGGC